>NC_037671.1:169101966-169401966 GCF_003255815.1 Theropithecus gelada
TTCCTTCCTTCCTTCCTTCCTTCCTTCCTTCCTTCCTTCCTTCCTTCTTTCCTTCCTTCCTTCCCTCCTTCCTTCCTTCCTCTTTCTTTTTCTTTGCTTCTTTCCCTTCCTTCCTTCCTTCCTTCCTTCCTTCTTTCTCTCTCTTTCTTTCTTTCTTTCTTTCTTTCTTTCTTTCTTTCTTTCTTTCTTTCTTTCTTTCTTTCTTTCTTTCTTTCTTTCTTTTCTTCTCTTCCTCTCTCTCTCTCTCTCTCCTCCCCCCCGCCCTTTTAGAGACAGGGTCTTGCCTAGGCTGGAGTGCAGTGGCACAATTATAGCTCACTGCAGCCTCAAATTCCCAAGTTCAAGTGATCCTCTCACCTCAGCCTCCTGAGTAGCTGGGATCACAGGCACCGGACAGGACCCTGGCTATTTCAGAGCACTGCACCTACCCTCTCAGTTACACTGCTTTGTAGGAGCTCCTTGAAGTGCATATTTAAGGACTGCATCACCCCCATCTTCACGGTGCTATGCGTGCTTCTGCTACTAAACTGCTTTTTTATTTTTAAGGACAACCAATAGCATCTTACTTGTTTTGGGATCTTAGCACTTAGTACCTTTTATAGGCATTTGGGTATTTGCATTCTACATGCAGAAACAGAGATATTCAGAATTTGTTTTCTGCTATGAGTGACTTTTTGTATACCTTTTTGAAGATGCTTATTTTACAGCATAAAGCGTGGTATCTAGTTTCTCCTCCCAGAGATCTGTGTCGGGGTGCTAAGGCCAGGATGGGATTGGCGGGGGGCAGTGTCCTGAGAATAGGGGTGAGACTTGGTGAGAGGAGGGGACATGAGACTGGAGAAAGACTGCTTGGGAAGAAGTAGATCATGCAGGAGAATGGTCACTCTGAAAAGCTGAGTGGAAAGAGAATGAAGTTCTGAGTCACGGGCACCAAAGCCAGCAGAACTGGGAGCAAACAGAGCCTGGGACTGGGCACTGTGTGGCAGAGCCTGGAAGAAATAGATTAGTCAAGGTACAGACTCAAGTTGGATGCAAAGAAAGTTGTAAAACTAAGTTTTATCTGGAATTGATTTTCTTTTTCTTTTTATTCTTCCAAACATGTAAAACAAAGTGTTTTTTTAAAAAATTTTGGACAAAATGTGTTGGCTTGAGTTTCAGCTGGACATATTTTCATCTAACATGGCATCCAGTAGAGTAATTTGTGCAAAGTACTTAGTTCCCTGCTCCTAATCATACAGGGCTGTGTGGCAGCTTTGGGCTTCAGTCCTGAAATGCCCTCAGCCACTGCAGTCCCCCTGGTATGATAATGGCCTGAGATGCCTCAGTCCATGCCTCTGAATATGTCAGGGAACCCCACCACCCCTTACCCCACACGCATCCAGAGTGCTTATGAATCCATAATACTTACTCAATATAAAAATGTCTAACAGGCTGTAGGTTGTGCAGAATAGTAACAGCAAAGGTCTTCTTTTCTTACAAGAGTTAAAGACCAAGGAGAGAATGGAGGACCCAAAACTGTCCTTGTTTGGAGCTGCAAGTTCTCTTCTTGCTGAAGCCGACCCTGCACGTCAACTGCCTGAAGTGCCTCACAGCCACCAGCAGCTGGTGCCCCAACTCTTTGAAAACATGGATTTGGGCCAGGTGTGGTGGCTCATGCCTGTAATCCCAGCACTTTGGAAGGCCAAGGAGGGAGGATCACCTGCGGGCAGGTGTTTGAGACCAGCCTGGCCAACATGGTGAAACTCCATCTCTACTAAAATTACAAAAATTAGCTGGGCATGGGGGTGCATGCCTGTAATCCCAGCTACTTGAGAGGCTGAGGCAGGAGAATCCCTTGAACCTGGGAGGCGGAGGTTGTTACAGTGAGTCGAGATCATGCCACTGCCCTCCAGCCTGGCCTGGGCAACAGAGTGAGACTCTTCTCTCAAAACAAACAAACAAACAAAACACATGACTGTGAACCAAATCAAGCAAAGAAACTCCAGGGTGTAGTGCCTATAAAAGGAATGTTACCCCCAGATAAAAACAAACTACTTAGATTCTACATGACAGAGGAATTTCTCTTGTGGGTAGGAATGTTTAACTAATTCATTGCTTGGCTCTGCTATGTGGTTTACCCTGGTCTCACGAACCCTTAGAAGGGCATAGATGAGGTAACATGGTTTCTCTTCATAATCTTCATCCACACCTCGTCATCTGGTTTATGGAAGAAACCTGTCAAACAAGAAATGTTACCTAGTGGCAGGATGTTAGGACATGCAGTTACTAGGAGAAAGTAAACGGCCTGGGAGATGAAAGACATGGCCATTTTTTTAAGGCTGCAAATCCACAGGAGGTGTAGTTTCTCCTGTTTTGGCTCACTGCACTGGCCATTATCAATATTTGAAGTGACTTTGCAAGTAGTTTTCCAAAAGGAAACCACAGCTTTATTAGAAAAATTTGCTTCTCTCTTCTCTGATAAGAGTGTCAGTGCCACATTAAAAATGGCCTGGCAGAATGTACTGTGGGTATGGGAGTGATAAGGAGAGATCCTTTCCTTCTTGCTAAGAGACAAAAAGGCTTAAAATAAATATTTTTGGAAGAAATAATCCAGTGATGTGAATGAGTTTGAGATATAAAATGAAAAAGAAGAAAGGAAGAAAGAAGGATGACCTGTTCCTAGACAGAAAGCAAGTCAGGGCCAGGAGTGGTGGCTCATGCCTGTAATCCCAGCACTTTGGGAGGCCAAGGTGGGTGGATCATCTGAGGTCAGGAGTTCGAGGCTAGCCTGGCCAACATGGTAAAACCCCATCTCTATCAAAAATACAAAAAAATTAGCTGGGCATGGTGGCACATGCCTATAATCCCAGCTACTCTGGAGGCTGAGGCAGAAGAATCGCTTGAACCCGGGAGGTGGAGATTGCAGTGAGCCAAGATCGTGCCATTGCACTCCAGCCTAGGCAACAAGAGGGGAAACTCCATCTCAAAAAAAGAAAATAATAATAAGTCAGAAAGCAAGAAAAACTTTTGCACTCAGAAGGGCAGACCAAGAAGAGAGGGCATGGCTGAGGTGGACCAAAACTTACAAAGTGGAAGCTGAGAATACAAAACACAGACTCTCTTGTGAACTAGTTCAGTTTATTTTCATCTGTGTACCAACAAACAGAAAGAGTAAGTAAACAACTTGCTTGGCTGATCTCGTCAAAAGGGACAACAGTTACAACTAGAAGTTGGTAAGTTGTTTTCATTTTCCTCTGTGTATGGCCTGTGAGTATAATTTGGTAAAATTATATATTATGATAGTCTATGGCATAATATTGTCTGGGCTTAAATTCAATATCAGTGGGATAAAAATTTTGGAAATTTCTCCTAACAACTAAAGGTATTTACAGATTTCTAACTCAAAGCCTTTGCATTAATCACTAATTTGTGTGTTATTATTTTTTTTTTTTGAGACGGAGTCTTGCTGTCGCTCAAGCTGAGTGCAATGGCATGATCTCGGCTCACTGCAACCTCCACCTCCTGGGTTCAAGCGATTCTCCTGCCTCAGCCTCTTGAGTAACTGGGATTACAGGCATACGCCACCATGCCCAGCTAATTTTTGTATTTTTAGTAGAGACGGGGTTTCACCATGTTGGTCAGGATGGTCTCAAACTCCTGACCTCATGATCTGCCTGCTTCAGTTTCCCAAAGTGCTGGGATTACAGGTGTGAGCCACCATGCTTGGCCTCTTTTACTTCTTTTGTTAAAAAAAAAAAAAAAAAATTAGGGCCTGCCCTTTGTCAGTTTGATAAAATATAAATGCTATTCTTTTCTTTATCTTCTTATTGTATTACTCTTTAATAGGTAAAACTGGGAGAGAACAATGCTATTAATTCTATTTAGTTTATTGTTTATTTGCTCATTCTGCTTTTTTATTCAGAAGAAAAATTTAAGAACACATATGTTTTTCCACTTTCAAAATTGTCACAAAGTCTTAAAAACAAAGTAGAGCTCGAGACCATCTTGGCTAACACAGTGAAACCCCGTCTCTACTAAAAATACAAAAAATTAGCCAGGCGAGGTGGTGGACGCCTGTAGTCCCAGCTACTGGGGAAGCTGAGGCAAGAGAATGGCGTGAACCTGGGAGGCAGAGATTGCAGTGAGCTGAGATCGCACCACTGCACTCCAGCCTGGGCGACAGAGCAAGACTCCATCTCAAAACAAACAAACAAATCAAAACAAAACAAAACAAAAAACAAAAACAAAGTAGATATTGTGTTTTTTACCTCAAACAAAAACTCCGAGAAATAGAAATATACCATGTAGCAAGTAAGTAATTGAATTCCATCTTAAACTTTATTGTAAAAAACAAACAAAAGGAAATATCCATGCATTCAAATATATATTAGCAACTCCTCTGATTTATTTGACAGGAGAAAGAGGCTGGGATTTGCCAACAGCCCACATACTCTGTGTGGACTTGGTTGACAGTTCTTTCCCCCTCCTTAGCTGTATCTGCACACTACACAGCAATAAATCATCAATGTGCTTAAGGGGAGCAGGAAAATTTACTGCAACCCAGTGCTTGGTAGCATAAAAACACAGTTACCACATCCATTATTCATGGTGTTGGGTCAAATGTGTGAGCCTACACACTGCAGTGTGAAATGGCAAGGGATTCTACCCTTAACTCTTTCCTCCCTTTCTAAGTGATCTCATCTACCCTGTGGCTTTGCTACCTTATCCTGATAATTGCTAAACCTTTGTGGAGAGATAGTTGACCCTGATGACCCTGGCATCAGGGTCTTTAGTTTGACTGATAAGGAGCTGATACAGAGTGTCAACATCACCCAAGATTCCCACGTGCTGTCAGAATGAGTATGCAACGTCCCTGGGCAGATGGCATCCAAGCGAGACTCATTTTCCTTTGAGTGCACGACTGCTCTCATTCTCACCATTGGTAAAAGACTGTTTTTGAGTAGCAGGGGTCAGCTCATAATGGCTCCAGTTGGGTCTTACCCAAGCATAGTGTATTAGTCTGTTCTCACACTGCTATAAAGACCTGCCTCTGGTCTGGGTAATTTATAAAGGAAAGAGATTTAATTGACTCACAGTTCCATGTGGCTGGGGAGGCCTCAGGAAACTTACAATCGTGGTGGAAGGGAAAGCAAACGTGTCCTTCTTCACATTGTGGCAGGAGAGAGAAGAGCCATCAACGAAAAGCCAGACACTTATAAATCCATCAGATCTCATGAGAACTCACTCACTATCACGAGGACATCATGGGAGAAACTGCCCCCATGATTCAATTACTTCCCACCAGGTTCCTCCCATGACACCTGAGGATAATGGGGATTACAATTCAAGATGAGATTTAGGTGGGGACACAACCAAACCGTATTACATAGCATGGGATAATCAGAGACTACATGAGCATCATCCATATCCTACTGTCTACTTGACCTCTCTTCTTGAATGTTCCACAGGTTCCTCAAACTCAGTATTCTGTTTTGCCTCCTATAGACCTTCTTCATTCTGCCAGTTTAGAGGCAAAAACATCAAAATCACTTTCATTTCCATCATCTCTGTTCATAGCCAAGTGAAATTAAAGAATTATTGCCAATACTAAAAAAATTAATATCTGTGGACTACTATATGGCTGATGTCATCTAAAATGCACACCAGATACCTGAAATGTAAAGACAACTATAATTTCCTGTCTGGATTTTTCTAATTGGCCCAAAAGGCAGTGGTTTATACATCAGAGAATTGTTTTGATTCACACTTAAATTTACATAATCCTTAATGTTAATGGTTGCTCCTTTAATAGATGTCTGTTGTACAGAACTGATATTAATTAATTTTGGTCCTACCTTGCATACATATTTCTTACACATTTGTAAGTTACCTGGGACCAGCTTCTTGTAGACCTGTTGTCCCGGAATGATTTTTAATAGCTACCTATTTCACCTTCAGGAGTGTTTGTGTTTAGGTGATAAAAATTATATTGTCAACCAACATACATATGATATGTAATCTGGATGTACCATTGTTTGACATTTTCTAAGTCCACTCTGCCCTTGGATTTCTAACCAGTTTAGTCTGAGACCCCATCCTGAGTAATTGCAGAAAGACCCTGCCTTTAGTTAGATTGTTGCACTCTGATATAGAGCAGGTGGGGACAGAGGATGTGGGCTTTCTTCACTGCCAGGTCCCAAGCCCATATTTCTTGCTAGCAAAAAAACACAAGGTAAAATAAATATTCTTCACGAAGAAAGAAAAATTTGCCAGATGCAGTGACTCACGCCTGTAATCCCAGCACTTTGGGAAGCCGAGGCAGGTGGATCACTTGAGGTCAGGAGTTCGAGATAAGCTTGGCCAACATGGTGAAACCCTGTCTCTACTAAAAATACAAAAATTAGTCAGATGTGGTGGCAGAAGCCTGTAATCCCAGCTACTTGAGAGGCTAAGGCAGGAGAATTGCTTGAACCCAGGAGGTGGAGGTTACAGTGAGCTGAGATCACACCAGTTCACTCCAGTTTGGGTTACAGAGCAAGATTCTGTCTTAAAAAAAAAAAGAAACAAAGAAAGAAAGAAAGAAAAAAAGAAAAGAAAATAAAAATTTAAAGAAAAGTTATACAAGAAAGAGAAAATTTTAAAAAAATTGAAATTAAAATACAGGATTAAATATGAATGCAAGAATGACAAGATAAAATAATTAGACTGATGATCCAAGGAAATAAAAAGCTATAAAATATAAAATAGAATAAAAATATGAATTGGATTCATTAGTTTTGTTTTTTTTTTTTAGTTTAAATGCATTTTATTTTTAGACAACCCACGTAACAGGAAACAATGCCTCCACTCCAAATAAATCACAGTCAAAATAAATGAAGAGCTCAAGATGACATCAGTCCCATTTGTCTTAAGTCCTGGTGTTGTGCGGATGACACGCAGAAGCCAGTTACTTTGGACAGGTGGCCAAAGTAATTGCCAAATTTGTTAACATTTTTCCATTTCTAAACCATCCTTAAAGAAATCATATATGGGGTCACACGATCTTCACGGTAGTCCAGTAGAGCAACCGTGCCATCTGGATTCATGTTTTCACCAATAAAGAACTGGTAGTTTTTGAAATTAGCAAGTATGTCCTTGATTTGTTCTGAAGCCCCTGTCATAAAAGGTTTTACTGTTTCTGGTCTCTGTTCTTCAAGTTTGCCTTTGATCGATTTCATGTAATCTTTGATGTACTTCTTGTAGGTTTCTTTTGCGAAACTTGTTTCCTGGATATGACGGTTCAGGACAATATCAACACCAGTGATTACTGTACTTTCTGTACCTTCGCCCTAGAGGCCTTCAGCGGAGGCATTTCCACCAATGAGCGAGTCATCAACGTTATCTTCTATCCTACAGACCATCTTCCCCTCCACCTCCAGGTACAGCCAGTTCACAACCTCCCAGATCTTGTAGATGTTGGAGAACATCTCATCGTGGCTGATGAGGTCCCGGTAGATAATCATGATGGCGGCTGAAGGGAGACAATGTGGCGCTAGCTTAGCAGGAGCCTGAAGCTTGCAGCGAGCGCGGTGCAGCCTGAGCAGTGCTAGGGTGGAGAGGGGAGTGGGTGGGGGGGAAAAAAGTTAGATTCATTAGTCTTTTATGAAAAATATAATTATGGATTAAAAACAGAAATTCTAAGCTGAACTAGGAATAAATATAATTTCAAAAGGATGTGAAAGTATTATTTTTAACAGAAATATAAATAAAGACAAAGTAGGAAAAAAAATAGAGGCAGAATACTTAAAGAATAAACAAGTAAAATTGAAATGGGGAAATTAGATAAAATAAATGAAATAAGATAATATATGTAAAGTGCTTCTCACAGTAAAGTGATGTTGAGATGTTGCTCTATAAAACAACACTTATCTTTTATAAAATTTGAAAATAAAAGATGAGGAGATAATGGGGGGAGGAAGGAGTAAAGAGTCCTAGTGAGAGCAAACGAGGAGTCTTTGGCAAAATTTTCACTTAGCTTTCTCTAGAGTTAGGGACTGGATAGCTGGGAGATAGCAAGCGCAGAGGAATACAAGGTCTCTATCCCCTCTGTCCTCATCCCATGTCCCCAGTAATCTTGCATCTCTTTATGGTATCCATCAGAGGGGACCCAGAGCTGTCTGAAAGAGCCTCACCACAAACTGGATTCGTTGACTTCACACCTGTCGAGCCACCAACTCTTTTCTTTGGAATCCATAAGAATAGCTCATGTAGGGATCCAGAAGTGCATTGAAAGTATTTGGTAGTCCTCAGTGTAAGCACAGATGGCTTCCTATTCTCATCCTTGGATGCAAAAATATGTCCGAGTAGTAATGGTAGTTAGTGATAATATTCTGAAGATCTATGAGATGGCCATATTTCTTCATAATCTGTTTAAAGAATGGATTTAAAAGTCACCTGGAAGTGGAAGCATTTAACTAATGTTTACATAAAGTTGTATTAGAATGTTGCTAGGAAGTGAGAGATTTATGGTAAAGTGAAAGTGAAGGTTCTATCAAGGACAAGAACACAATTTAGGAAAAGGAAGTATTAAGGTTCACACAATAATTTATATATATATATTTGCACATACAAAATCTATATATGTATAAATATATTTCATATATAACCCCCCAACACAAGACAGCAAGTTCACCCTCTGGAGATAGGCTTACTTATAAAATAGAGATAAATATTAAGAAATCAAGCCAATAACAGGCGCTTAGTCAAGGAAGCAACTTCTAGGGAATACTTTAGATCTCTTCACTGGTCTACATATACTTGTATGAAGATTCAGCTAGGAATGCCTTTGACAGAAACTGTACTGTGATCACAGTGACCCTAAAACTTGAGCATGCTTCAGTATCACTGGACTCTGAGATGAAGATTCACACATTGGGGTGGGGTCAGAGAATGTGCATTTCCAACAAGTTCCCAGATAATCTTCATGCTGTTTGTCAGAGGACTACACTTTGAGAGCCACAGGCTTATATTTAAAAGCATTTTCTTGTACAATTTTCTTGTACAACAAAAGATTGGAGGTAGGTGGTTTCTGGTTGGCTATGGCTCCATAAGGTCTTTAAAGGCAAAACCTCTTTCTAATTTACTGTTCTGACATCTCTGGGTATTAGCACCTTATCCATAGAAATGCGACCTCCCTGCCCCCCATCCTGGCCCTGTGGTCACAGCATTGCCAACACAGTTCCAAGGCTTCCATCTTCACATTGTGAGATCCAAGAGAAGTTCCTCTTCAAAAGTTTAGTTTGTTTAGTTTCCTTATTCTCTACTTTCAAGGTCCAGCTTCTTTATCCTTTGTGCCTCCCTGCACCTGGTTCCAGTAAACAACTCTCCCACCGGTCCTTATCTACAGAGCCCACATCTGCTATTCACTCTGTAATTTGTCCCTCCCACTGTAACAGTTCTTCCCGCCAAAGCTGTCTTTCACGTTAACCAATTGGGTTCAGTTTAGATTGTGTTGTCCAACTCCAGCCAACAGGGACAGGACACAGTAGTAGGGACAAGCTGCGTTAGGAATAAAAACTCTTTCCCTCCTTTATTCAGTGTGCTCTCATGGCAACTGAAAGAAGCACCCTTCTGCAGAAGTAAATTTGCCTTGCTGAGAAATCTTTTGTTTGAGTGCTCATTTTCTTTGTGACTCCAAGCGTTCCTTCCAACAACATGATCCCATTCAAGGCAGGAAGAAAAAGGGAAGGAATAGCAAGCCCAAGGCTTTTACTTCCCAAGACTCTGTTTTTCAAATCAAGACTCTGTTTTTCAAAAAAGAAAATCCTTTCCAGAACTTCCAACCAGCTTTCTTTTATCTCTCATTGGCCAGAACTGGATCACACACCACTCTGCCACTGTCTTCCAACCAATTACTGTATTGACCAAAGGGATGAGATGACAATTACTAGTTTACACTAATAAGGATTCATTCCCTGGGGCTGGAGAATAAGTCTACCTTCTCTGAAATTAAGGTGTCTCTGCCCACTGCCTGAATAAAATAAGATTTCCTTTATCAGGGAGAAAGGTGAGGAATGGCTGTTGGATAAGCAACAAACAATGGCTACCAAAAGAGCCCACCTCATGCGGTAGCAGTGAAACAGCAAAAGAGCTGACATAACTACTCCATTTTTGTTTAAGAGGGCTTTGCCCATTCTTACACATGGGCTAGGATAATTTTAGAGCAGTGAGACAATATGCAAAAACAACCAGTAAAGTCTACGGTTAAAGGGGAAGTAAATATGGTTTGTTTAAGATTTATTATTTATTTTTAACTTTTAAGTTCAGGCTTATATGTATAGGTTTGTTATACAGATAAACCTGTGTTATGGGGGGTTGTTGTACAGATTATTTTGTCACCCAGGTATTAAACCTAATATCCATTAGTTGTTTTTTCCTTATCCTCTCCCTCCTCCCACCCTTATCCCTCAAGTAGACCCCAGCACATATTGTTGCCTTCTTTGTGTTCATGATTACTCATAATTTAGCTACCACTTATAAATAAGAACATGGAGTATTTGGTTTTCTGTTCTTGCTTTAGTTTGCTAAGGATAATGACCTCCAGCTCCAGCCACATTCCCACAAAACACATAACTTCATTCTTTTTTATGACTGCTTAGTATTCCATGGTGTGTATGTACCACATTTTCTTTATCCAGTCTACCACTGATTGGTGTTTAGGTTGATTCCATGTCTTTGCTATAGTGAATAATGCTGCAGTGAACATGCATATGTCTTTATGGTAAAATTATTTATAATCCTCTGGGTATATATGCCCAGTAATGGAATTGCTGGACTGAATGGTAGTTCTGCTTTTAGCTCTTTGAGGAATCACCATACTGCTTTCCACAATGGCAGAACTAATTTACATTCTCACCAACAGTGTATAAGCATTCCTTTTTCTCTGCAACCTCACCAACATCTGTTATTTTTTGACTTTTTATTAGTAGCCATTCTGACAGGTGTGAGATGGTATCTCATTGCAGTTTTGATTTGCATTTCTTTAATGATCAGTGATGTCGAGCTTTTTGTCATATGTTTGTTGGTCACAGGTATGTCTTCTTTCGAAAAGTATCTCTTCATGTTCTTTTGCCCACTTTTTAATGGGGTTGTTTTTTCTTGTAAATTTGTTTAAATTTCTTAGAGATGCTGAATACTAGACCTTTGTCAGATGCATAGTTTGCAAAATTTTTCTCCCATTCTATAGGTTATCTATTTACTCTGCTAATGGTTTCGTTTGCTGTGCAGAAACTCTTTAATTAGATCCCATTTGTCAATTTTTGCTTTTGTTGCAATTGCTTTTGGCATCTCCATCATGGAATCTTTGCCTGTTCCTATGCCCAGAATGGTATTGCTTAGGTTGTCTTCCAGAGTTTTTGTAGATTTGGGTTTTACCTTTAAGTTTTTAATCCATCTGGAGTTTATTTTTGTATGTGGTATAAGGGAGGGGTCCAGTTTCAGTCTTCTATATATGGCTAGCCAGTTATCCCAGCACCATTTATTGAATACAGAATCCTTTCCCCATTGCTTGTTTTTGTCAGCTTTGTTAAAGACCAGGTAGTTGTAGGTGTGCAGCCTTATTTCTGGGCTCTCTATTCTGTTCCATTGGTGTATGTTTTTGTTTTTGTACAAGTACCACACTGTTTTGGTTACTGTAGCCCTATAGATAGTTTGAAGTTGGGTAGTGTGACACCTTCAGCTTTGTTCTGTCTGCTTAGGGTTGCCTTGGCTATTTGGGCTCTTTTTTGGTTCCATATGAATTTTAAAATAGTTTTTTTTTCTTGTTCTATGGAAAATATTATTGGTAATTTGATAGGAATAGTACTTAACGTGTAAATTGCTTTGGGCAGTACGGCCATTTTAATGATATTGATTCTTCCTATCCATGAGCATGGAGTATTTTTCCATTTGTTCGTGTCATCTCTGATTTCTTTGAGCAGTGTTCTGTAGTTCTCATTGTAGAGATCTTTCACCTTCTGGTTAGCTATATTCCTAGGCATTTTATTCTTTTTGTGGCAATTTTGAACGGGATTGCATTCGTGATTTGGCTCTCGGCTTGATTGTTCATGTACAGGAATGCTAGTGATTTTTGTACTTTGATTTTGTATTCTGAGACTTCACTGAAGTTGATAATCAGTTTAAAGAGCTTTTGGCCTGAGACTGGGCTTTTCTAGGTATAGAATCATGTTATCTGCAAACAGGTATAGTTTGACTCCCTCTCTTCTTATTTGGATGTCCTCTATTTCTTTCTCTTTTCGGATTGCTCTGGCCATAACCTCCAATACTATGTTTAATAGGAGTGGTGAGAGAGGAGGACATCCTTGTCTTGTGCTAGTTTTCAAGGAGAATGCTTCCAGCTTTTGCCCATTCAGTATGATGTTGGCTGTGGGTTTGTCACAGGTGGCTCTTAATATTTTGTGGTATGTTCTTTCAACACCTAGTTTGTTGAGAGTTTTTAACATAAAGGGGAGTTGAATTTTATTGAAAGCCTTTTCTGCAAATATGGTATAATTATGTGGTTTTGTTTTTAGTTTTGTTTATGCAATGAATCACATTTATGGATTTGTGTATGTTGAATCAGTTTTGCATCCCAGGGATAAAGCCTACTTGATGGTAATGGAGAAGTTTTTTGATGTGCTGCTGGATTTGAGTTGCCAGTATTTTGTTGAGGATTTTACATCAATGGTAATCAAGGATATTGGCTTGAAGTTTCCTTTTTCTGTTGTGTCTCTGACAGCTTTTGGTATTAGGATGGTGCTGGCCTCATAGAATGAGTTTGGGAGGAGTCCTTCCTCCTCAGTTTTTCAGAATTCTTTGCATAGGAATGGTACCAGCTCTTCTTGGTACATATGGTAGAATTTGGCTATGAATCTGTCTGGTCTTTGGCTTTTTTGGATTGGTAGACTATTTATTACTGATTCAATTTCAGAGTTCATTATTGGTCTGTTCAGGGATTCAATTTCTTCCTGGTTCAGTCTTGGGAGGGTGTATATGTCCAGGAGTTTATCCATTTCTTCTAGATTTTCCACTTTGGGTCCAGAGAGGTGTTCATAATATTCTGTGATGGTTATATGTATTTCTGTGGGGTCAATGGTAATCTCCCCTTTGTCATTTCTACTTGTGTTTATTTGGATAGTCTCTCTTTTCTTCTTTATTATTCTACCTAGCAGGCTAACCGTTTTATTATTTAAAAAACAAACAAACAAACAAACAAAACTCCTGGATTCGTTGATCCTTTTAATGGATTTTTGTGTGACTCCTTCAGTTCAGTTCTGATTTTAGTTATTTCTTGTCTTCTACTAGTTGAGATTGGTTTGCTCTTGGTTCTCTAATTCTTTTCACTGTAATGTTAGGTTGTTAAATTGAGATCTTTCTGATGTGAGTGTTTGGTGCTGCAAATTTCCCTCTTAACACTGAAATAGCTGTGTCCCTGAGATTCTGGTGTGTTGTGTCTGTGTTCTTATGAGTTTCAAAAAGCTTCTTGATTTCTGCCTTAATTTCATTATTTACCAAGAAGTCATTCAGGAGCAAGTTATTCGATTTCCATATAAGTGTAGGATTTTAAGCATGCTTTTTAGTCTTGAATTCCATTTTTATAGTGCTGTGGTGCTGTGGTTGTTATGATTTCAGTTATTCTGCATTTGCTAAGGAGTGTTTTATGTTCAATCATGTGGTTGATTTTAGAGTATTGCCATGTGGCAATGAGAAGAATGCATATTCTGTTGTTTTGGGGTGGAAAGTTCTGTAGATGTCTGTCAGGTCCATTTGTTCCAGTGCTGAGTTTAGGTCCTGAATATTTTTGTTAATTTTCTGTCTCAAAGATCTGTCTAATATTGTCAGTGGGGTGTTAAAGTCTCCCACTAGTATTGTGTGGGGACCTAAGTCTCTTCAAAGGTCTCTAAGAACTTGCTTTATGAATCTGTGCACTCCTGTGTTGGGTGCATATTTAGGATAGTTAGGTCTTTTTGTTAAATTAAACCCTTTACCATTATGTAATGTCCTTCTTTTTTCTTTTGTTTTTTTTTTTTTGTTGTTGTTGTTGGTTTAAAGTCTGTTTTGTCTGAGATTAGGATTGCAATGTCTGCTTCTCTCTGTTTTCCATTTTCTTGGTAGATTTTTATCCATTCCTTTATTTTGAGCCTATGTATGTCACTGCATGTGAGATGAGTCTCTTGAAGACAGCATACTATTGGGTCTTGCTTCGTTATCCAGCTTGCCACTCTGTGCAATCAACATTTAGCCCATTTACATTCAAGGTTAGTGTTGAAATTTGTGAATTTGATTCTGTCATCATTATGTTAGCTGGTTATTATGCAGACTTGTGTGGTTGCTTTATAGTGTCACTGGTCTGTGTACCTCAGTATGTTTTTGTAGTGGCTGTTAATGGTCTTTCTTTTCCATGTTTAGTGCTTCCTTCAGGAGCCCTTGTAAGGCAGGTCTAGTGGTAACAAATTCCCTGGCACTTGCTTGTTTGAAAAGGATCTTATTTCTCCTTTTCTTATGAAGCTTAGTTTAGCCACATAGGAAATTATCTGTTGGAATTTCTTTAAGAATCTTAAATATTGGCCCCCAACCTCTTTTGGCTTACAGGGTTTCTGCTAAGAAGTTCACTGTTAGTCTGATGGGCTTCCCTTGGTAGGTGTCCTGACCTCTCTCTCTAGCTGCCTTTAACATTTTTCCTTTCATTTCATCCTTAGAGAATCTGATGATTATGTGTCTTGAAGGTGATCTTCTTGTGAATTATCTTACTGGAGTTCTCTTCATTTCCTGAATTTGAATATTGGCCTCTCTAGCTAAGTAGGGGAATTTCTCATGAATGACATCCTGAAATATGTTTTCCAGTTTGCTTCCATTCTCCTCATCTCTTTCAGGGACACCAATAAGTCATAGATTTGATCTTTTTACATAATCCCATATATCTCAGAAGTTTTGTTCATTCCTTTTCCTTCTTTTTTATCTTTTCTTGTCTGACTGTCTTATTTCAGAAAGCTATTCATTGAGCTCTGAGATTCTTTCCACAGCTTGGTCTATTCTGCTTTTAATATTTGTGGTTGCATTATGAAATTCTTGTAGTGTGTGTTTTAGCTCTATCAGGTTGGCTACATTGTTTTCTACACTGGTTATTTCATCTGTCAGCTCCTGCATTGTTTTATCATGATTCTGAGTATCCTTGGATTGGTTTCCAATGTACTGCTTCATCTCAATGATTTTCATTCCTATCCATGTTCTGAAATCTATTTCTGTCATTTCAGCCATCTCAGCCTGGTTCAGAGCCCTTCCTGGCAATGTAATGAGGTTGTTTAGAGGAATGAAAGCAGTCTGACTTTTTGAGTTGTCACTGGTTCTTTCTCATCTTGCTAGGCTAATGTTCCTTCAATTTTTGAAGCTGCTGTTCTTTGGATGGGCTTTTTTCCTTTTATCCTATTTTTTGAGGCTCTTAAGGGTTTTATTGTGAAGGAAGGTGAGTTCAGCCAACTGGCTTCATTTCTGGAAGATTTTAGGGGGCCAAAGCTCAGTTCCCAACTCCTGGACTGTATGCTCTAACTCTAGGGGACAGCCTCAACTTTGTAATCTGTCTCCTCGAGGTTAGGAATCCACTGTGCTGGGGGGCTGATATGCTCCCAGGTAGCTGGTCACTACACTGCAATGGGTGGTGTTACCCAAAGCGTTTTCAGGATGGTGACAGCAGGATTGTCCTCGTTCTCACATGCAAGCAGCAGTGGCAGTATGGTGGGGTGGGGTGCATGCTTGTTGGCTGCAGCAGGGTGCTAGTGGATGCCAGGGTGCCTGCCTCCATGTAGGCATTCACAGCTGCAGTGGAAGAAGCACGGCTTGAGGAGGAGGGGGGCCCCACTGGCAACTGTGCATGCAGTTGTGCTGGTGGTGGTGTTAGCATGGGGTTTGGGTGCTGATCAGCACAGGTCTGAGTATACCATCTGTGCACATTCGTGCAGGTGGAGATGGCTGGGGAGGGCCTGCTGTTCTCTGTGCCTACTCTCACTCCAGTGGCAGTGTTGATGCAGGGGCAAGGCATTGGCAGGGACAGGGCTAGTGCGCTCTATGCCCACCAAGGCTCTGACTGCAATGGCAGTATGGTGGGGGAGGGAGGCTGGTGGGGTCAAATGCACTCCTGCCAGCAGCAGTGGTGAAGCAGGGTGCATGTGTACACACATGCTGGTGGGGCAAGGAAAGCAAAATCTGCTAGTGTGCATACATGCTGACAAAGCAATGGGGGGGGTGGGGGGTGGCCATGGGCCCCGGGGAAGCTACAGTGCAGGGAGGGAGTGGATAGACTGGTGTGTGACCATGGAGACCACCCCACTGCAGCTCTCCACTAGTCAGGTATGGTCCACCAGTGCAGAAGCTATAGGGTGGGCCCCCAGGGCACCCAAGGCTGCCCTGCAAGCAGACACTGCCAGGTTGGGGTCCCAGAAGGGGCCAGAAGACCAAAGATTACTCAGGTCAGACCAGTCCAGTCTAATGGGCAAGACTACCCTGCAGAGTTCAGGTCTGACAGTTCCCCTGGGACTAAAGTCTCCTGTGGGAGCTAGTGTGCCAGTTATCCTGGTTCCTCCACTCCTTGGTGGCAGCTTTTCCACCTGGTTGTGTCTAGTTGGTCCTTGTTAAAGATTTGTAGAAGCATAATGACCAAGGACAAATAATTTCCCAACCTCCTCAGACCCTCGCTGCCACCTAGGTGTCTTCAGTCACCGGTTAACTCTTGATCTCAACTCCCTCCTCCTCCCTTTGCCCTTAACATAAAAAGAGCCTGAGATTTGTAATGACTTAAGATGGTATTTTAGAACACCAGTTCACCATCTTCTCGGTTTTGCTGGTTTTCTGAATAAACCTGCTTTTCTTCCCATTAATCCTCGTTTCTTGTTTCTGGCTTAAGTGGCAAACCTGGATTCTGTTACAATGCCAGGCAACCAGCGGAGATATTTTACACACATATTTCACTAATTCTCACAATATTTTTCTCAGGTAGGAGTTAGTATTCCCACTTTACAGATGAGACTTGAGGAAACTAATAAGTTGTCTATACAGCTAGGAAAGAATTATGATTTGAACTAGCTCTACTGACTTGACAGTTTAAACAATACATTTACATTACTGTGCACTACTGCCTTTTATCTATAGTTCAGAAAAATTATTGTTATCATAATGAAAACCCTCTATTATGGAGAAAAGGCAAATTTATATCCTGCTTACCATGCAGGATATGTGTATACCATGCAAGATTTTATTTCATAAAAGTTTGAGACAAAAATTTTAATTCTACAAGTAAATAAAGAGAAAATTCTGTCACCAAAAAGAATATATTTCTAATGATAACACAAACCATAATTTCTATTACAGCAGGGACCCCTTATTCTTGAGGATACATTCCAAGACCCCCAGCAAATGCCTAAAACTGCAGATAGTACTGAATCTGATATACACTATGATACTGTGATCTGACCACCAAGAGGATTACTAAGTGACTCACAGGCGAGAAGTATAGACAGAGTGGACATACTGGAAAAGAAATGATTCACATTCCATGTGTGAGATTTCATCACACTACTCAGAACGATACTCAATGGAAAACTTACAAATTGTTTGCTTTTGGAATTTTCCCTTTAATATTTTCAAACCGCAGTTGACTGTGGGTAACTGAAATTGAGGAAAGCGAAACTGCAGCTAATGAGGCGCTGCTGTATAATAAGGCCAGGCAGAGTGAGAAGGATATTTCTAGAGTGTAATTTGGAGCTTCCTGAGTTTTGTACACTCACACTTGTAAGTGCAGCTTATTCTTACTCCTTTAACTTTACTACTGTGTGTGTGGTAGGAAGATAGAATTTATGGGGGCCTTGGAAGAGAGTTAGGCAGGGAAGAGCAGGCATGGGAAAAAGCAGAAGAGAGACAGAAAATGATTTAGCGACTTCAAAAGACAAGGGACCCCAATTTAATATGACTCGGATTACAGGGGTTGTGAATAAGAGGTTTCACATTCTACTTTATTTCTATATTGTTTCGATGTCATACAACGTTTACAACTTGAATCTGTTTCTGTAAAGATGTTTTCATTCTGAAAAGATTAAGAGAGAGAAAGATAAGCGTAGAGGCTACATTTCAGAGGATTCTGGAAAAAAAACAGAAAGCAAATGAGTAGGCTTGGAAAGTACAGGCAATCTCTTTAAGAATTTGACAACAAATGCAAAAAGGAAAGTTGGATGTTATCAAGGTTAGCAGGATTACTCTTTCTTTTAAAATAGATGTGTAGAAACCCACGGATGCAAAGATGGGAACAATAAACAATGGGGTATTACAATGGAGTGTGAGAGAGTGGGGAAAAGGGTAGAAAAACTATTAGGTACTAAGTTCCCTACTTAAGCAACAGGATTATTAGAGGCCCTAACCTCAGTATCATGTAATATATCCATGTAACAAACCTACACATGTACCCTCTGAATCTAAAATTTAAAAAAAAAAAAGAAAGAAAAATTTAAAATATATATAAACAGGCCATGCGTGGTGGCTCATGCCTGTAATACCAGCACTCTGGGAGGCCGAGGCGGTTGGATCACTTGAGGTCAGGAGTTTGAGGCCAGCCTGGTCAACATGGTGAAACCCAGTCTCTACCAAAAATCCAAAAATTAGCTGGGCGTGGTGATGTACGCCTGTAGTCCCAGCTATTTGGGAGGCTGAGGTGGGAGAATCGCTTGAACCTGGGAGGCAGAGGTTGCAGTGAGCCGAGATCGTGCCACTGCAGTCCAGCCTGGGCCACAGAGCGAGACTCTGTCTCTAAATAAATAAATAAATAAATAAATAAATAAATATAAAAACAACTCTGAAAATAATAAAATAGATGTAAAGAAACAAAATATATGCCTGTGAGCACATCATCAGTGCTAAAGAAACTAACTTTGCCTAGTATTAGTGCTATAGTATTAGTATTAGAATTAGTGTATTATAGTATTAGTAGAGTATTAATATTAATGTATTAGTGCTCATGGCTGTGTAAAAAATAGCACAACATTTAGCAGCCTAAAGCAACAAATATTCATTATCTCACTTGGTTTCTGAGGGTCACGAAATCAGGGCTTAGCTGGGTGGTTCTGGCTCAGGTTCTCTCCTGAGGTTGCCGTCAAGTTGCTGCCTCTTGTTACAGTCATCAGAAGGCTTGCCTGAGGTGGAAGATTCGTCTCCAGGCTCACTCATGTGAGACCTCAGGTCCTCATGGTGGTTACTAGAGGCTTCCGTTCAGAGCCTCCATGTGGGACATCACAGCTGGCATCCTCCAGAGTGAATGCTCCAAGAGAGGGCAACCACAGTGGTAGCAGTAGTGCCTTTTGATGATTTCATCTCTAAGGTTGCAGACCATCACTTTCATTTTATTCTATCCATTAGAAATGAGTCACTAAATTCAGCCCGCACTCAAGGGGAGGAAAGGTAGTCTTCCCCTGTTGAAGACAGAAGTATGAAAGCATTTATGGACATATTTTTAAAACCATCGCAGAATGTATGAAGAATATCATGGCTTAAATAAGCATACATACACACTGAAAACTAGTTTAAATAACGTGGTACATTTCTCAGTAAGAAGTATGTTAAATGCAGTTTTTTGAACGTGAAGCCATTTTGATGTTACAAAATCTGTCCTAATATTGACATTTACTCTCTAATATTGTCAGTTATAACAAATGCCATGGCACAGTGCTTTTCACATTTTGTTCCAACACTCAAGTGGGTATTTGTGATGCCTTGTAGTTGCCAGCAAGTTCGGCAACTTTTCCTATGCTTGCAGAATTTCTTCCATTTTCAGGACTGCTTCCTGAGGCAGAAGCCAGAACTTTCTTTCCTATCCACCCTTGCAGCAAGCATCCAGGGACGGAACTTCTGTTCTTCCACACAGACACTTCCATGTATGATGTAGATTTGGAAGACGGCAGTATGGCCTTGAGTCCAGTTTCTAGGAAGGATGGAGTAAATGACTCCAATGATGGAATCAGACCTTGGACTCTCTCCATCTCGGGGTTCTGCTTCCCCCTGTGCCGGCTTTATCCTCAGATCGCCTGTCTCTACCAGTACTCCTAGTGCCTCATCACTGCACTCCCAGTTTATCATTCTCAGAATTTTCATTATCAATTGGTTCACTTAAACAAATGAACAAACAAACAGTAGGTGCAAATAATGGCTATTTTATTATTTCCACAGATGTTGTGAATCAGGAATTGGAAAAGGATACTATGGGGACAACTTGTCTACCTGCATACATAATAATATGGGGTAATTAACTGGAAGGAATCAATGGCTGTGTGGGAGCAGTCACTTGATGGCTAGGGTCTGGAATCATCTGAAGGCTCATTCAGTCATATTTATAGCAGTTAATACTGCCTGTTGTTTGAGGGCAGTCACCTGAAACAACTACATGTGGCTACCTGGGCTTCCTCACAGCATGGTGGCTCGGTTCCAAGATCAAGTATCTCAAAAAAAAAAAAAAAAACAAAGTGAAGTACAGTTACAGCAACTTTTATGACCTAGCCTCAGAAGTCACATAGTATCACTCCTCCATAGACACAAGCCCCTTTCCAGATTCAATGAATGAGAACATAGACGCCATCCCCCCACATTCCATCTATTAATGGGAGGGGTGTCAAAATAACACTGGAAGAAAAGCATTTGGAATGGGAGATACTATTATAGTTCTGCTGTGTGGCAGGTTGTATTTTTCCAAAGATGACCAAAGATAAACTAACTTGTACCAGGCCCATCCTTAAACAGCAGCCAGAAAATTTTAATACAATTTTGAGGCTTCAGAAGGTGCATTTCTGAGGGATACCCTACGACGCGGCTGTGTTACTCCAAACTGTCTTATACTAGCGGCTTGTTGGAAGTTGAGTCTGGGGTTAACAAAAATGTCATTCAAATAACACTGTGGTTTGAATGCGTCCCTCACACACCTACTTTACAGGGTTGTTAAGAAATTTTTATTTATTTATTTTAGAGATGGAATCTCACCATGTTGCCCAGGCTGCAGTGCAGTGGCTATTCACAGGCACAATTATGACACACACAGCCTTGAACTCCGAACTCAAGCGATCCTCTGGCCTCAGCCTCCCGAGTAGCTGGGACTACAGGAACGCAACACCACGCCCAGCTGAAATAAGATGATATATGTAAAGAGCTTAAAGCAATGCTTGTCACATAGTGACATGTTCTCAATCCATGTTATTATTATCATTTCAGTGCCTTGAAATAAGCCATTTTTAGGAAGTCTGTGGCCTCTGACAATTTGGCGCCATACAATGGAGATGGAGGGTGGCAGCTGGCACTCTGGTGACCCCATGTCATCACCACGTGGCTGCCCCTTGACCCTGGCAGAGTCTAAGTTCCCTTTCATCTCTCAGCACCCCAGGGCAAGGCCTGAGGAACTGCTCTTGCCTGAGCTCTTGTCGTGTACTCCCGAGGGCCGGGCCTGGCGCTTAGAAGGAGGGGTGCTATTGAGGTCAGGACATAGACGCAGGCTTCTGACAGCTTACAATGCTGTGTGGCAAAGTGTGAAAGTGGTGATTCTCCTGGTTACTATCTTGAGGCCCTCTCGCAGGGACAGTTCTATAGGAGTTGGCGGAAACTCCGTGAACCAGGGCAGCTGGCTCGTGACAGCCCTTGTTCCCAGGGATCACAGGAGTTCCAAGAAGAGGCAAGACAATTCTTACAATGTGACCCAGCAGGAGAGCCATTGGTGAGGTGTCGCACAGTGAGGTTGGTGTGTGCAGTCTCCAGGCTGATAGAAGTTCTTGATGAAGAAGTCGCTGTCTGCACCATATAAACAAGGGCGTGACCGGATAATCATGTGGCTGCCGGATCCCAGCTCAGCCAACCAGGCCCCTACCACTCCACAACACAGAGCCTGGGCTCTTCGTTCTGTGGTCGATATGAGGTCCTGGGTAGCGGGGAATGCAGTGGAAGTCCTGGGAAAAGGGATAACAGGACGAACTGAAACTCATGTACACAGAAAGTAAGGAGAACACTGCAAAACAAGAAAAGGGAACAAAAATATCTCATTGCCTTGTAGGGTTGCGGGGGCAAAGAGGAGGCCACCGTACTGCATCCGAGGCGGTGCAGTGGGGATGGGCCTGCAGGCACCAGGAAGGGCGACTGTGCCACGCTCCCCTGCATGTGGCGTGGCACAGGCGACACGCACATTTCTACAAAGCTTCCCTCCCGTGTGACTTGTGGCACATGCGAAGAAGAAAAGCGGCCCCTAGGGGCAGGAGTCCAGGAACTCTGCTGCTGTCCGGGCACCTCATTCCTTGAAGCCAACTCTGTTTAGAACAACACAAACTAAACACCGCCCTGTGGGCCGCGTCCCTGCACCACCAGCCAGGGGCCTCCAGAACGCGCTCCCAGGAACCCAGAAGTTTGCTGGTGTGTGTTTGCGGCGCCCGCGCACCTCGAAACTGAAAGCGCAACTGGAGGGCCCGGAGTCTCCCCCCAGCCAAAGGCCCGCGAGCGCCGACGCCCCCTCCGAGAGCGCGCAGCTCCGCTGCAGTTGTCTTCACTGCCGCGGCGGGCCGGGGGCAACAGTGAGTCGCGGCGGCGAGAAACCGAAGTACCTGCGTGGCGGCCGCCCCAGCCCGGGATGGGAGAGCGGAGAGAGTGGCGGCGGAAACTCTCCACGTTCTGGAGGCAGGGTGCGGGCAGGAGGAGGTAGAGGATGCCTTGTAGGAAGAGCGAAAGTAACGTCGCATGCCTGTACCAGGATGGCCGAGTGGTTAAGGCGTTGGACTTAAGATCCAATGGACATATGTCCGCGTGGGTTCGAACCCCACTCCTGGTAGTTCAAGGTTTTTTTCTCTTAGATTATTTTATTATTTTAAAAATACGAATCTCACCGAACACAGCACGCATTGGACATTAGAATTCCGACTTCTGGCTGGGAGAGGCGCAACGCTCACACGCAAAGACCTGCTTCCCACCAAGAGACCGCGCAGGCGGCGGCCCGCGGAGCTCCGCTCACCTCCCCAACTGCAGGGCGGGAGGCGGCCGGGAGGGGGAGGGCTGTGACCTGGAGGGTATTTTTAAAACTGCCTCTGCAAAAAAGTAAAAAATGCATCTCTCTTTTTTTTCTCTCTCTCTTCCTTTTTTTTACCCCCGTCAATGTTAATTTTGTGCGCACAACTCTTCTTTTAACTCCTAGAAGGTGGAGACTGCATCATCCTAGATGTAAAATGCACTCCAACTTGGGTTCGGCTTAGAATTTTTAAATACAGCGTGGTCAAGTTTTTTTTTTTCCTTCTTCTTCCTTTAAAATTGTTTGTTTAATGAAAGCCTTCTAAGAATTTTTAAAAGTTGCAAGCACAATGCAAATAACTTTTTTTCCTCTCTTGAATCATTTAAAAGTAAAATACCGAGTGGATGCCCAAGTACTACTATTAAAATCAGGAAATTAACATTGATATTTAATACCGTCTAATCCTCGGTCCCCATTCGGTCACCAGTTGTCGCAAGAATGTTCTTTATAGCAAAAGGCTCCTCTTCAGAATGATGCGTTGCATTTACTTGTCCTGTCTCCTTCGACTTCTTCCGTGCGGATGAGTTCCTCAGCCTCTGCTGACTTTCATGATCTTGACACTTCTGCTGACAAGCCAGCCGGTTTGTAGAATGTCCTTTGTCAGTCTAGGTTTTCTGGTGTTTCCTCCTGATGAGATCCGGGCTCTGTTTATTTAGCAGTACTTCCACAGAAGCCATGCGGTGTTCTCACGGCAGCCTCTGAGGCTGCATGATTTCAGTGTGGCCTGCTTCTCTGCCAGGCTTCTCCTCTATAAAGTTACTCTTTTCCCTTTGTGATTAGCACATGTTTTAGAGGGAAGTGCCTTGAAGCTGTGTAATATCCCATACCTTATCAAATTTTCATTTTATTCAATTATTTATGGAATTATAAGTTATGTACGTATGTACTCATGGCGCTCTATTTTAATTAATAACCATTCATTCCTTTTGATGCTCGAAGTGTCTCAGATTGGGCCAGTGACAGCCCATTCAAGCTGACTTTTGACCTGTCTGCATTATTCTTTTTGTTTTGTTTTGTTTTTGAGATGGAGTCTCATTCTGTCACCCAGGCTAGAGTGCAGTGGCGCGATCTCGGCTCACTGCAAGCTCCGCCTCCCAGGTTCACGCCATTCTCCTGCCTCAGCCTCCCCATTAGGTGGGACTACAGATGCCCACCACCACGCCCAGCTAATATTTTGTATTTTTAATAGAGACTGGGCTGCATTATTCTTTAGCACGTCCTTACTTCCTACTCCAAGATAGTCCCGACTTACTTGTACTTTCCTGACCCAGTGCTAGAATCAGCCATTTTCCAAAGATCCTTGGTTCCTTTTAGTGGACAACGGTGTCTAGAAACCAAGGTCTCAATGCTAGGTGTGCTCATTGCTTTTGAGGTGTTGCTACTCCCAGGCCCTCTGGGTAGACAGAATTAAGGAGTGTGTGTGTGTCTGTGCATATTTATCTGTTTTTATATTTATCTATATATCTGTATAATATCTTTGTTCTATTTTTTCTCCCCGTACATGTTTGTAACTCCCTGAATTCCTACCTTCCCAATGCAGATCTATACATTGCTCAAGCTCATTTAATGGCTTTAGAATTGAATTGTTCAAAAAGGAAAGAGAAAAAGAGTGTCTACATATTTTGGAAATAAACATCCTGCCAGCAACTGAGAACAGGCTCTGAACCACTCGCTGGTAGATACTTTGGATGTGCAGATAAATAACCTGACCTTTATCTCAGTGAGCTCAGATAGCAAGAGATAGAGATTTTAATAAGCCACATTTGTAATGAAAAGATAAGAATTATGCCCAAGGTGCTAAAGGAGTGGTTTGGGAAGGCCTGACTCTTCCTCAGAGAGCCAGCTTTAGTTGAGAAGTGAAAGAGGAGAAGCAGGGATGAGGAAGGGGCAAGGGGGAGAGGGAGACAGATGCGGGTGGGGTAAGCCACCTGGGAGCCAACTGGGGGCCCTATGAAGTGTGATGTCCAGGATGCCCTGAAGGATTTGAAACAGAAGGAACCTGACGAATGTTACATTTGGAAGTATCTGTGTCTACTGATGTAGAGAATCTTGGTCTGTCTTTATAGGCTTGGGATGGGGGACATGTTGAATTGGTAGAAAATATTTTGGGGGAAAAATTGTTTAATTCAGTTAATAACCAGTTAGACTGAGCTCAGTCTTTCTCTCTCTTCCTCCTTAAAAGCCCAGGATTTTTTTCTTGAAAAGCAGATCTGTTATATTAGCCTTTTTAAATATTTTCAAAGGTTCTTAAAACGTAGCAAATATACTGAAGTTAAATTTGAATTGTTAACTTAGTTTGAATTAAATTTAAATTGGCTTAAATTAAATTTGAATCAGTTAAATTTGATCATTAAATTAATCATTAAATTTGTATACTGCCACTAAGCTTATAATGATTTTCTAGTAATTATTTTAACAAAAAGAACTTAAGTCAATCCTTTGAATTATAAAGTAACAGTGTGGATTTATAAACATTCTCTGTGGGTTTGAAGTAGTTGTAAGTCATTCAAAATTGTTTGATTATTTTCTATGGGGCTTTTACATAGATGGCTGTAGGAAAAGCTGTTACCAATGTATTTAAGCAGTGACACCTACTGGTTAATTTGAGGCAAATTTTTTGTTAAATTCTGTCTGCCTTATTCCAACTATAGAATTCTGATAATTTGCTCCACAGTTACTGTGTTTGGAAGCAGATTCAGGAGATATCTATGCCAGCCAGTAAATTGACTTTCTTTTTTCTCTTTTAATCATTATTGATAAACCTGCCATTGAAAATAATACTGAATCACTGATACAACTTGCAGGAGCCATTATTTTAGTTGTATCAATAGAAGGTTTATCGCACTGCATCTTCTTTGTTTCAGTTTATTTTCCAATGCCAAATCTGGCTATGAAGTTGAAGGATAATAGATATCTGGATTAGCCATCAACTTTAAAACACGGAAGTCAAGTCCAATTTGAGAGATCCTGAACAAGTAGCGTTCTTGGTCCTCAGTAGGAAGTTGGAATTTGGAAACCTTAATTATTTCTCTTTTCTTTTCACTTTCAAATACAATTGCAGCTAGCTGAAGAACAAATTCAATACATGCTATGAACCTCACCCATATGTTAATTGTTCAAGTGGGATAAATGGTAATGCCCCATGTTTTAATAAGTCTGTTTAGTTCAAAGATACTGTATAAGAGGCAGAGAACATAATCCCAGGTGCCTTGCATCTCCTCATTACTCTGCTACCAGATAAAGGGTGATTGCA
Organism: Theropithecus gelada; assembly: GCF_003255815.1. Taxonomy (NCBI): domain Eukaryota; kingdom Metazoa; phylum Chordata; class Mammalia; order Primates; family Cercopithecidae; genus Theropithecus; species Theropithecus gelada. The sequence continues at coordinate 169,128,276 of NC_037671.1, forward strand.
AACCAACCCAGCCTACATTTCATTTTTATCAAAATAGATTTTGACGCCTCTGAACCATTTATCAGAGTGCCTGGCAGAGAGGAATGATTGATTCTATTATTGTTATTATATCATTTTAAAAGAAAATAACATTGAGACAGAATCCTAGGTTGTAGATTAGTATTTGGCAAAGGCTAAACTCAATATTAAGAGCTCTGAGGCAAAAAGTGGGTGTCCCCGTATGAACAGGCTACAGTGGGCAGTGACAACCTATGACTGTGGAATGTAAGCCAGCCAGGGCCAGAACTGTACACCAGTCAAGGTCAGCACTGGGTCCTTACAGAACTTAAACGAAAACTTCGTCCAGCAGAGTGTCTCCAGTACATTACATGCACTCAACAAATACCTGCTGAATAAGTGAACTACCCTGAAATCTACTGAGTATTCATAATTCATTTTGTGTGTTGTACACATATTAATCCTTATTCGGGGTATGTGTTTTAAAATGTACTGTGGATTTATTTTAATCAGAAACAGTAGGACACGACACAAAAATGACTGTCGTGAAGGAAGCAATTTTTATGTCACAGATACCTAGACACAGGAGTCACACCACACCATGCAGGGCCACATGGCGAAGGAGTGGGGTCAGTCAGTGGCAGAAAGATTGAAGGGAAAGCATGAGTGACAATCTTTATTATGGGTACCAAAAAAAAATAGAATGAATAAGACACACTAGTTGGTCACACAACAGAGTGACTATAGTCAATAAGAACTTCATTAAACATTTTAAAATAACAAACTGTGGCGGTTGGTCATACCTGTAATTCCAGCACTTTGGGAGGCCGAAGTAGGTGGATCACTTGAGCCCAGGGTTTCAAGACCAGCCTGGGCAACATGGCAAAATCCTATCTCTACAAAAAATACAAAATGTAGCCAGGTGTGGTGGCGAGCACCTGTAGTCCCAGCTACTCGGGAGTCCGAGGTGGGAGGATAACTTGAGCCCAGGAGGCTGAGGCTGCAGTGAGCCATGATCACACCACTGCATTACAGATTGGGTGACAGAGCAACACCCTTTCTCAAAAATAAAGTAAAATAAAAAATAAAATATAATAAAACAACTAAGAGTGTGACTGGATTGTTTGTAACACAAAGGACGAATGCTTGAGGGCTTGGATACCCTATTCTCCTGATGTGATTATTTCACATTTTACACCTGTATCAAAACCGCTCATGTACTCACAGACATATACAGCTTCTATGCAACCACAACATTTTTTAAAAGTAAGAATGAATAAACAATAAGATTTTTTAAAACAGCCTTTATTGTGGTTATTGCAGAAAGAAAAGGGGCAAGAAAGGGTAAGCATGCTTAAGATTGGCTGTTTCGAGTAATTTCAGCAGGCTCTGAGGTGTAAGGGCTATTCTGAGTTGTCTCCTGTCTCTAGGAATTAGCTGACCTTGGGAGGGACAATCTCTGCCCAATCGGTAAGACCCCAGATGCCAGAGCATTAAAAATACAGAAAATTTAAAAATATAGTTAATACAGTGTGGGTTCAGGTATTCTCATACTTCTTTTACTTCTTTTCCCTCTCCTCTTCTTTCTTCAGCTAGGGTAGACCTCACCAATCAAGATTCAGAAGTCGGCCGGGAGCAGTGGCTCATACATGCCATACCAGCACTTTGGGAGGCTGAGGTGGGCAGATAGCTTGCACCCAGGAGTTGAGACCAGCCTGGCAATATGGCAAAACCTCGTCCCTACAAAAAATACAAAAATTAGCTGGGTGTGGTGGTGCATGCCTACAGTCCTAGCTACTCAGGAGGCTGAGCGAGGGGATTGCAGCGAGAGGATTGCCTGAGACCAGGAGATCGAGGCCTGCAGTGAGGCGAGATCGCGCCACTGCACTCCAGCCTGAGTGACAGAGTGGGGCCCTGTTTCAAAAAAAAAAAAGAGCATTCAGAAGCCCAAAGAGGCAACACTTAAGTACTTTTTGAGTCATTGAGTCATTTCTATCTGGGTAGGCTAGACAGTACACTTGTGCAATTCAAGTTCTAAGTTTATCTTTGGGTTTAGGTTTTATTTTCAGCCATTTTATTCATTGCCATAGCATGGTAAGGTTGGCAGTTACTGAATAAGGTAACTTTTTTAAGTTTGCATGGATAAGATGGATTATTAAAAAGAGTGTTGAATATTTGCCTGAATTCCACAATTTAATTTATATATAAACACAGAACTGTGTGTGTTTGTGAAATACACAGCATAGATCCTATGAGGCAACACAAGAACTATGATTAGAAGTCTGCCAGTTCAATTTTTAATCCTAGCTACAACCCTTGGTAGCTGTGTGACTTTGGACTGGCTATTCAGTTTCTCCAAGTCCTTGTGTTCTCGCCTATGAGATGGAGTTGACAATAATAGTACTCATCAAACAATTCATTGTAAGAGATAAATGTAATGTTGAAAAAATGCTTAGAAAGTGCCTGGCATATAAAATGATCAATAGATGAAGCTATTGTTATACTTTAGTGATTCTTATAAAGCGTGTATATGGATTGACTGTGAGATCAGTTTTGCTGTAAAGGCAAAAGTTGCTCATGGAATTGATTCTGTTGGATGCATATTGTGTGTGTAAACTAAAAATAAAATTCTAAGTCCCTACCTACTAAACAGACCTCCTCTTAACCAAGGGAACCCCAGAGTAACCTTGAAAACTGAGTTGTCACTCATTGTGGGGTGAGAGGTCAGACATGCCTCCTCATATCCTCTTCCTCACTTACCAGGATCAGGCTTTCTTCCCTAAGGCCTAAACAGAAACCAGCCTTTTCAAAAGACTCCACCACTGACATCAACCAACGGCCTGACCCTGCCCCTCCTTTTTTGCCTAATAAGAGACCACCAAGCATGGAGTGGTTCTGGTCAGTCTGTGGAGGAGGTACAGTAAAAGTTTTTGTGTACTCTGCTTTACCTTTTTTTTTCCCCCCCTGAGACAAAGAGTTTCACTCTGTTGCCCAGGCTAGAGTGCAGTGGCATGATCATAGCTCATTGCAACCTCAAGCTCCTGGGCTCAAGCAATCCTCCCATCTTATCCTCCAGAGTAGCTGGGATGACAGACTCAGGCTGCCATGCCCAACTAACTTTTTCTTATTTTTCATAGAGACAGAGTCTCACTATGTTGCCCAGGCTGGTCTCAAAATCTTGGCCCAAGTGATCCTCCTGCTTTGACCTCCCAATGTGTGCTGAAATTACAGGAATGAGCCACCACATCTGGCCTCTGCTTCATTTTTTGCCATCAGAGGGCTGAAAACTGCATTCTGTGATCATGCTAATACTGCCATTTTTTGTACCTGGGACCCATGAAGGGGCATGAAGCTCAAATGATCATGCACATGTTTCTCCTTTCATAAGTGTGCATGAGTCCTCCTCTGGCTTATTAGATATGTATTCTATATTTGCCATCCTGCCCAGCATAAATTCCTATTCCCTTTGCCCCTTCCTCGAAATGTCTGTTTCTGGCTTGTGGCCTGAGGCTATATTTCCCAGCCTGTCATAATGGCCATCCTGCAGGCTGGAACTCTTTATGAGAAATAAAGCTCTCCTTTCCAAATTTAAGAACCTTGTCATTCTTCAGTTGACAATTGTATTTGCCACAGCAATTGCAGGGGAGTATGAGATCATCAGCAAAATATATAATTTTTAAAAGAGAAAATTGGGAGGGGGACATGGATTGCATTCTTCTGACTTATTAAACTTTTTTTTCATTTAAAAGTTTTGAAATGTCTGATTTTTCATCATCAGCAACCTCTTCTTAAAGAAAAGTCTGGGTAATTCCATGAATAATTTCTGAAATAGCAGAGTTCTAAACTCTAACTTCTCAAATGTACAATAAGAGAGCTTATTGTTTCTCTCTGTGTATCACACCCACTGGGTTAGTCACAAATAGCTATATTAAGGATGTTTTTCACATTTTTTAAACACTAGCAATTTGGACCCACCCAGTTCAGCTTTTTAAATGCAACCTGACTTTAAAAAAATTTTTTTAATCCCACATAAGAAAAATAAGAAACCCGTATCACTTGGAAGATGTGCAAAATAATATATTTTATCCTGCTTTTAAGAGCAGCAAAGTGCACCAGAGAGTATAAAGTGGAATTGAAGTCTATTATTATATAGGCAAGCTCTTTTACTGCGATTCAGTGTAATGCCTAATTCCATTAGTGCTCTACAAAGAACAACATGCACAAATCTTCTCTTTTAGCTGCAGATAACAAATGAAGTTTTAAAGTGGCCTAATGAGTTAAAGTGACCTCAATATTATACTAATTGAGTCAATTAGTCAATTTCTTTAGTCTCCTTTGAGTGGTCCTCAGATGAAAGTAAGATGAGGATGAACTTGTGTAAGTCTGGGTGGAGAAGCCAACTTGGGTGGATTTGGAGTAAAAAGTGTTTCCCCCACTGGATTTCTCTGTTCTGCTTCTATATCTCAGCACTGTGAGCCAGCCTAAAGGCTCCTTCCAGAACACACAGCTTTATTGCTGCCATTTATGCATTTTTTCCAAAATGTCTGGGAAAGTCTTGTAGAGAGATACAAGCACTGAAAGCTGGCAACCTCTAGTTCCAACTAGGCAATTCATTAACTCAATAAGTATTTCAAAAGTGGCCAGAATGGGCATGTCCACCTTTGCTGGGAGCTGGGATATAGCAATGAATAAGAAGACAAGGTTCTGCCTTCATGGTGTTAAACAACTAAAATCATACAATTGATTATTTCATAGTTATTTCATGGATCTCTCCTTGAACTGTGGGGTACAGTTCAGAGCAGTAGAGAAGAAGTGGAGGCTGTTCACAGAAGTGATAGAATGTGAATGAGGGACAACCATTACTGGGAGACAGTCTGCATTCAGCCAAGGGAGAGGGAGGAGGAGGAGGAGGCAGAGAGAAGGAAGAGGGAGAGGGGGAGAAGAGAGAGGGAAAGAGGAAAAGAAAGAAAGAAGATAAAAAGAGCCGGGTGCAGTGGCTCATACCTATAATCCCAACACTTTGGGAGGCTGAGGCAGGCAGATCACGAGGTCAAGAGATAGAGACCACCCTGGCCAACATGGTGAAATCCTGTCTCTATTAAAAATACAAAAATTAGCTGGGAGTGGTGGTATGCACCTGTAGTCCCAGCTACTTGGGAGGCTAAGGCAGGAGAATTGCCTGAACCTGGGAGGCAGAGGTTGCAGTGAGCCGAGATCACGCCATTGCACTACAGCCTGGTGACAGAGTGAGACTCTGTTTAAAAAAAGAAAGAAAGAAAGAAAGAAGGAAGGAAGGAGAAAGGGAACATAAAAGAGAAGAAAAAAGAAGGTAGAAAGAAGGGGAAGAGGAAGGAAGTAGGAAGGGCACCTCCCAAACCTCCCTTGAATTTCTGATCTGTAAAATCAACCCCATCCTTGCATTTCCAATTTAAGACAGTAAATTCCTCTCATGTATAGATAGATAGTAGTTGGTACTGGTTTCTGTTACTTGCAGCTGAAAGACTCCTGGCTAACTAATATAGCTTTTAAAGTATTGATATATATTTGAGTATCTTCATCAAAAGATTTTAAAAAATTGCAATGTTTCAGAAGGGGAACAGGTAATGGCTAAATGAGATTTAATCATGGGCTTGTTGAACGTAAGAGTTGGAAGGGATTTACTTGAACAAATCTTCCAATAAAACAGAAATAACCCACTGATCACTTCCAACAGTGGTAAAGTAGTCTCTAAATCAGTGGTTCTTAATAGCGGTGGCGCTGGCCCTGGGAGACATTTTCGTAAGTATGGGAGCACTTTCGGCTTGTCTTGGCTTGTGGGGGCTTCTGCCATGAGGGAGAGCCAGGGCTGCTGGGCATGCTGCAATATCTGGGAGTCTCACACAATAACTAATCATCCTTCATCCTGCAAGACTTTGGAATGTTCAACAGGATGGGTTAAAAGGCTGTTTATCTGGACCCACAGACTAACTCTATGTTTCATATTAAGCACGAAATATTTTTGCAAGCTTTCTTTATACAGTTAGTTTCGCAAGTACTACAGCTACCATGTACATTAAGGGAAAGTTGTACTTTGTTTTACTCAGAATTTCATCAAGAGTTAGTTCCTGGCTGAGCGCAGTGGCTTGTGCCTATAACCCCAGCACTCTGGGAGGCCCAGGTGGGCAGATCACGTGAGGTTGGGAGTTCAAGACCAACCTGGCCAACATGCTGAAAGTTGGTCTCTACTAAAACAAAAATTAGCCTAGTGTGGTGGTGCACACCTGTAGTCCCAGGTATGCAGGAGGTTGAGGCAGGAGAATCACTTGAACAGGGGAGGCAGAAGTTGCAGTGAGCCGAGCTCACGCCACTGCACTCCAGTCCAGGTGACAAAGTGAGACTCTGTCTCAAAAAGAAAAAATGTTTCCACATAGGAAAGTCACATCACTCACAGTAAAAGCAGCCATGGTATTTGAGTCCCTGGTTCAACACATCCATATCAGTGTGCATTTGCAGCTGCTATATTCCTGTGACTTGATGGGCTCTGTCTTTTATAATCATGCTCTAGCATTTACATACTGACTTTCATGACCTTTACCCTTTGGAAGGTGCAGATCAGTTCTTTTGGTTGAATGTTCTTCAATTTATGTTTGTCTCACACATTGTCATAACTAGATCCAGCAATACCACAAACGTGCTGCCATGTTCTTTTTAGTATATCATAGCAGGTGGCACATGATGTCAATTTGTCCCATTTCTGGTGATGTTGATTTTTACAACTTAGATAAAATGATACTGGACAGGTTTCTCCACTGTAAACTTATTTACCACGTTTTTGTACTTCCTCCCATTAGTACGAGCATCCATTCATGATTTTTGTCTGAAACAATTATTCTTATCTACCTTACAATTTTTCTTAAACTGTGATTCTTACCAACTGATGATTTCTATGTCCATTATTCCTTCTACATTTACTAGTTGACATTACTTATTTGTTTATATCAATATTGGCTCATGGATTCCTATTTTATTCAGTTAGTTTTAATCCATTATAATCATTACTAAAATTTAGTTGTTCAAATTTCCACATTTGGCCAATAGGAGCTCCTTCAGGCTGGTTCTTGTATTCATTCAATAGTTTTCATTGAACACGTCTTGCTTTCTGATGCAAGTGTTCTAGGCTCATCTAGAATGTTTCCCTCCGGTGGCCTTGAATCATTCCGATTTCCAAGGAGATGATTTCTTTAGAGGAAAATGGTATTTAGAAACCAAAATCTGGGTACCAAATATGTTCATAGATACTGGGATATCGTTGCTTCTAGTCCCTTTCAGCAGATAGGGCATTGAAATATATATATGTATATCTACATACACCTCCAATTCCAGTACAACTGCACAGGGTTAATTCTAACTTTCTCCACTTCAATATTTGTACCTACTTTCTACAACAGTGAGAAATTTGCCTTCCATTGTCCCCACCATATTCACATAATCTCCCAACATGTAACCAATTTCCAGTCACATGGATCATCTCTTCTTCGTGGCTCACTCCACACCTGCTGGTCAAGTAGGTCTAGTCGGCTTGCTCTGGTCATACTGACCCAACACCATCCTTAACCCTGGGTCATGCCCAGATCCCAGGTAGCTATGATGCTGAACTTGATAGATCTCTTTTAATAGTCTTTATTTTAGCTATTTTAAGTAATTATTTTGAATTTTGATTATATTATCCACTGCATTCACTGCCCCTCCTAGCTCTGGGCTATCAGAACATTTAATATATTTTTATTCAAGTTGTTGATCAAATCTTGAACACAACTGGAATTAATTCCTGAAGGAATTAATACATTAATACACACTTTTTGTATGTCATTGTTCGACTGGCTCCAAACTTATATTTAATGATTACCTGATCTGGCATTTATTCATTGTGACCATAAGAATATCTGGAGATGTGCTTTCTAATACTGTGCCAAAATTCAATTACATTCTGGCTGTGCATAGTAACCTTATAAAAAAATATGATGTCGGTTTGGCCTACGATGTTATGAATGAATCTATGCTGGCTTCTACTACTCATCGCTTTCTTATGAGAGGGATTAAGTAACTTGTTCATAGTGCAGTTAGTAAGTGAAGACCTGAAATCTGAACCTAGGCTGATATATTGCTAAAACCTTGCCCTTTCCACAATGCCTCCATCCGTTTTCATTGGGATGGGAAAAGGTCCTCCTTTTTCTGTTTTTATTTCTTGCCAATTTAATGAGATATTGTCAGAGTGCAGTTCTTGGCCCGTAGGCATGCTCAAGGGCACTGCTTCAGTTCCCTGGGGGTATACAGGCAGCCATTGTTTTTCTGTTCTTTTTCTATTTATTTATTTATTTTTTAATTTAATGAGACAGTGTCTTGCTTTGTCGCCCAGGCTGGAGTGCAGTGGTGCAATCATGGCTCATTGTAATCTAGAGCTCCTGGGCACAAATGACCCTCCCCAAGCAACTATTCTTAACAGCTTCTTGAACTCTGTACCAAGATGTTCTGCTGCTGAATTACCCATTTGATGTACAGATTGAAACCTAAACTAGAAAGGCAGCTGTGAAGTCTCTTTATGAGCAAAGCATTTCTAAAAGACGATTAGGACAGTAAATTATTTGTCCATGTGAAATATTTACTTAACATTCTTTTACCTCTCAGAATATCAATATTTCAAATATTAAGGAGTTCAGCACAATTTTTTAGTTTGAAGGAGAGTTCAACATTTGTCTTTGTTTTCTCCTTTTTAAACACCTTTAATCTAAGGCATATTAAAGCTTAGAAATGCCAAAAAGTCACTTAAGACACACCCATGTACTTGATAAAGGTGTCTATGCTAGATTTAAACAAGAGAAGAGAAAAACAACGATCTCCTTAAGTAGAAGTGTTGTCTACTGAGGCTGTTTTGCTGGATTTCATAGAACGTTGTAAGTGCAAAATCACATTCTTGAGGTTGTGGTCGTGTTGAAGGGCTAAGTCCAGAGGAAGAGGAAAGATTCTGAACAAAGGAAGACTGAAGCTGACAAGCAGGGAGAAAAACCCCCACAGAGGAGTCTCTACATTCAAGAGAAGTGGTGGGTGTCCTCACTGGAATACTTAGAGACGCACTGCACAAAATAACAGAGGCGCTTCTGTGGTGAGCATCACAAACTGGCAGCCACTCAGAAAAGTTCGCCCACCAGACTCAGCTGCTTAGGGCTGTCTGGCTCTCTGAGCTCCCGGGGTCAGGGCTAGCTGGCTGCTATCTCTCAGGAAAATGGCCGGTGGGTCCCTAAGTCCTCGTGGTGCACAGGATGCTACCGACGTGATGCATCTGAGGCTGAGCACGCATGAGAGCCCTTGAAAAGAACCCTGCCAGGCCATTCATTTCATTTCATTCATACAAATAAATTGTTTCTCCACTAAATCTTCATGGGAAACTAACAGTCCCATCCCGGTGTCCTCCAATCAATCTAGATATTTTCTACTGGTTTTATTTAGTGTTCAGAAAACAATGTTGCCAAGATTGCTGGTTGCTCCCTCCCCCGATCTATTCTCCATTCCTTCTGTAGAAATTGCAGCGCGATGCTGAACTGGACACAAAGCTGCCTGGAATAAAGCCTGCATTGTCCAGCTTTTCTCTCCGCTGTGAACAACAATGGCAATAAGTTCTGGCCAGTGACTTATAAGTAGAAGTGTTATTGGACAGCTTCCAGGAAAACATCCTCAGGACACCATGTGAGTGCCCATTGCCTGTTCCTGGGAACATGGATATGATGGCTGATGCTTCAACCATCACATTGCACCATGAGGATGGAGGCCACAGGCTGGGGCGGTTGGAAGACAAGAGAGCTAGAAAGAACTTCTTCCTGAGGCCTTGTTAAAGCAAAACAACCAACCCAACCCTGGATTATCAACCTTCAGACGCCCTTGAAGGCAGAAGTAAACTGTAATTTGGTGAAGGCTTCTTTTACCTGCAGCCAATGTTAATCCTACCTGATATTAATACAAATCAATATAAATATTCGTATGAGTATTAAAAATATAAGAAAGAAGTCACTAACCCTCCTCTGCATACTATTGCTTTAGCATTTTCTATGTATTACACATCCTATCAATTCTGCTATGAAATGATGGCCTACAGTTTAGGGAAATTGTCGGATTCCTAACCTGTCTACCTGAATATCAATTATTAGTCTGTTCCTGCACTGTTATAAAGAATTACCTGAGACTGGGTAATTTATAAAGAAAAGAGGTTTCATTGGCTTACGGTTCCACAGGCTGTACAGGAAGCATGACTGGGGAGGCCTCGGGAAACTTTCAATTGTGGTGGAAGGTCAAGGGAAGCAGGCACATCTGACATGGCTGGAGCAGGAGAGAAGAGCGAGGTGGGGAGGTGCTACAAACTTTTAAACAACCAGATCATGTGATAATGCACTCATTATCATGAGAACAGCGCCAAAATGGACGCACGCCCCCATGATCCATTCACTTCCCACCAGGCCCAACCTCCAACATTGGGGATTACTAGACATGAGATTTGGGTGGGGACACAGACCTAAACCATATCAATTGACTTAGAAGAAAATGTGTCTAATTGAAAATACAGCCAATAATATGAACATTACGATGCCAAGCAGAGCAGACAACAGCTTGTATGTATATTTATTTTAAAGTTTCTTTAGAATGTTGAAGGAGCAAAAAAGTTTCTAAAACTGAAGGCTCTGGATCCCTCATTCTCTGCTTCTCCAAAGATCCTCAAATGTATGAGATTAAAACTCAAGAGAGTGATAAGATGGGAGTCATCAATATATAGGTGGCAATGGAAGCAAAGGCCTGAATACAGTTATGCAAGAAGAGGGGATGGTGAGAAGAGGAACTTGAGAGTACTGCAGAAAGTGCACTTTTTTTTTTTTTTTTTTTTTTTTTTTGAGATGGAGTCTCACTCTGTTGCTCAGACTGGAGTGCAGTGGTGTGATCTCAGCGCACTCACTGCAACCTCCACCTCCCAGGTTCAAGTGATTCTTGTGCCTCAGCCTCCCAAGTAGCTGGGATTACAGGCATGTGCCACTATGCCCTGCTAATTTTTATATTTTTAGTAGAGACAGGGTTTCACCATGTTGGACAGGCTGGTCTTGAACTCCTGATCTCAAGTGATCCGCCCACCTCTGCCTCCCAAAGTGCTGGGATTACAGGCATAAGCCACCATGCCAGGCCAAAAAGTTCACATTTAGGTGATATTAGATATATCATTGGATATATCTCTGCACGCAAACTAATTTGGCTGGTTTTTGTTTGCATTCTGTGGCAAAGTCAGTTGTAAAGTCAGTTTTTGATTAGACTTTCCAAGTCCTTTGAAGTAAATTAATACTTGTGTGCAAGCCCAATCTATGTTAGAGAACAGCAAAACCAGGAAAGCAGCATTTTTTGGAAGGGAAAACCTTCTTTATATCAGGCACTACAGTCCTGCCAAAGTCTTTCTTTAGAGGCATCTGGGAAAAGGAAGGGAATCACTAACTCCAATCTTAACCCTGACTTGAATCTTCACATTGGCCTTGACCCGGGAAGGTATTATCATCTAAGCCACGTTTTTCATTTTATCTAGAATTGGTCACTTACACATGAAGACAGGCTGGAAAATGGGAGAGAATAAAGTTCCTGAGAAACTGACCTGCCTTTTTGGAGTTGGAATCAGAATGGAAATTTGGAACTTGGAAGACTTCCTGTTTTTTTTTTTTCATCTGTTTATATTTTCTGTAATTATTTCCTTTTTGCGAATACATGGTATTTTGTAAAGTTCTCTATTCGTGTAAAGACAGTTTCTTCTTTTTATTTCTGTTCCTCAATGCCTTGCATTATTGCTTGCTAAATATATTTCACCATTTTATTTACTCCAGGCTGAAGCATTGACAGCATTATGTCGCTTCCCCACATCCAACTCCAAGCTGCACATTTCACAGATAAATCACTGTAATTATTCACGCTCTTGAAAACGAACAGGAGGTGTAAGACCAAACTAATGTGCACCTTTAGCCCACTCCAATGACACTTTGGAAACTGACTGCTGGAACCCTTAACTTTGGCTCTGTATTTCCAGACCCTCCAGCAGTATGAGATAATTGAGGTTGTGGAATGAGCTGGGAAATTTTATTTTTCAAAAGCAACCAACCATACCTGTATATTTGTAAGGATTTTTATTGAGTCCTGCAGTGTCAATCCTCAGGGTTGGCTAGTTCATCAACAAACTCAGAAACAAACAGAAAACGAGAGGTTTGGAATTCAGGGAGAACTTTCAAAGCTAGGGCTAGACATGTTTGCATTAGGTTGCTTTGTTTTATTTTTAGAAGGCAAATGTTTTCTCATGAGCAATTTTCTTAGGTAGCTTAAAATGCAATTATAGCCACAAATTTGAATCTTCTTTCCTTGAAAAAATGGGGAAAAAAGAAAAGGAAGATTGCTAAAAATGATTTCCTATTCTAGTATGAGGTAGAAAGAGCTTTCTAATATTTTTTTTCCTCAGGTAAATGAACAAAAAATGACCCACATAAGTACCTTGAATTGACTTTGTAAGGATAAAGGTAATCACTGTTTATGCTTAGGAAATGTATCACATTGGGACTTTAATGTTGAGTACAACCTCTTACCCCACCATAGTTGCCAAGTTTTGCTAAATTTTTTTTTTCTGCTGGAAAAGTTTATTGTTTCATTGCCAGGGAGCACCTCCCAGTCCCTTGGGAAAAGGCCTTGGTTCTTACAAGTGGTTCATATTTTAATCCTCTTTATTCCTGCCCTTTATATTTTAAATGTTTTCAAAATGAAATCTCCAAATTGCATTCTATACAAGGAAATATTGTTGGAAAATACTAGGGTATAACTCATTCTCACAAAAACAATTGTTTTAGATAATTTTTAAAAATCTTTCTTTCTCACAAGAAGAAGCTGAGAAAATAATTTCAAGAATTCCCACTCACTGAAAGCCGGTTTTCTGAAAGCTAATTTATGAAATAATCTGACATGTCAAATTTACATGAATTTACAAAGTTTACTAATAGTGAATTTAATAAGAATGTTAAATTCACTATGGGCTTTCACAAAATGTTCAACTTTTCAAAATTTCAGCATCTACTATGGGAGTCCTTCAGTCCATACTTTCTTCTTAATATACAAAGTCATTTTAGCTAAATTCTGATTTACTTTTAGATGGTTTTAGACTTAAAATTTAAAACTGATAGAACTATGAAAATATTCCTGATAGGGCTAATAAACATGTAAGTAAAATTGATAAACCTGATAAGTTGGTCATTTGGCAAATTTGCTTGGTGTAAATTTGATGGGTGGTGACTGAACAAGACTTTGCCCCATTATACAGTGTAATGTGTACACTGCATAAATCCGGGGGCGCCATTTACACAGAGTATAATATGAATTGGGCTCCCTGGAGTTGTGCAACACAGAGGCCCTAGACTTAACTTGGATCATAAGATGTCTGGCCCGAGCCAAGTGGCATGTTGTGAGCTCTGTTAACTAAACTAACAAGTCCAGTCTAATTTGGAGGAGCACACAGATCCTAGGAGTTCATAGTAAGAGGATGAAGGAGGGTCAGCAGCACAGCTTATAGGGTATGTGCTGCAGACTGAATGTGTATGTACCCACCCTAATTCGTATGTTAAATCCTAATACTCAATGTAATATTTGGAGATGAGGCCTTTGGGAGGTGATTAGGTCATGAGGGTATAGTCCTCATAAATGGGATTAATACCTTTATAAAAGAAGTCCCAGAGAGCTTCCTTGCCTTTTCTACCATTTAAAGACCCAGCAAGAAGACAGCTATCTATGGATTAAGAAGTAGGTCCTCACCAGACACAAAATCTGCTGGTGACTGTATCTTGAGTTTCCCAGCCTCCAGAACTGTGAGAAATAAATTTCTGCTGTTTATAAGTCACACAATTTACAGTAATTTTAAATAGCAGCCAGAATGGAACTAAACAGTATGTTAGAATCATCTGGGGGTTTTAAAGATCTTCATATTCAGGTTGTTCCCCAGACCAATTAAATGAGACTCTTTTGGTGGGGTCCGGGCATGAACATTTTTAAAAACCTTCTTAAGTGACTGCAACATGCAACTGTTCTGTAAGAAAGGATTGGGCTGGCATTGTCTACAGTTCCAGAGAGGGAGATTTCAAATTCTTAGAATTCCCTTCAGTGATGGTAGTGTCTTTGTTATTCATGGTGGGCCCTTGGATCACACCTGAGTTTACACTAAGGCAATGACTCAGAATGGGAACTAGGCATGCTGGGAAGACCAGCCATGTGATTAGAAGGTTGCGTCTTTGAACAACAGTGATATTAGTCCAACCTCCAGTGTGGGGAAAGTGGCTGGAGACTCAGTTCAATCATGTGGCCAATGATTCAATCAATCATATCTATGTAATGAGACCTCAATTAAAACTCTGGGCACTAAGGCTTGGGGGAGCTTCCTGTGCAGGGATACTGACGTATCCTGACTCCTTGGGGAGATGGCATGGAAGTTCTGCATCTGGGACCCTCCTAGATCCCACCCTATGTGTATTGTCATTTGGCTGGTCCCAGTTTGTGTCACTTGAAATAAAACTGTAATCATAACAATAGTACTTTCTTGAATTCTCTAAGTCATTCTGGCAAATCATTGAACCTGAAAACATAGTAGGAACTCCCAAATTTGTAGCCAGTTGGTCAGAAGTGCAGGTGACCTGGGGACTCCTGAACTTGCAGCTGGCATCTGAAATGAGGGCAGTCTTATTGAGGACTTCCTGTAAACCTATGGATTCTGATGCTAACTCTGGGTGATCAGCATTAGAACTGAATTGCTGCATCACAGAAACCGAGTGTGAGAACCACTATTGTAGGAAAAGGTGGTTCAGAGCATCCAACAAGCGCTGCAATCAAAAGATTCATCCAGGATCAGAGCAGGGATTTCACTGGGGTACAGCTAGAATGGGGGTTTATGAAAGGAGGTAGAGGGCAGACAGAATGAGGCACAGTGTCTTGGCCTCAAAGTCTCATATGGGAATAAGAATAGAAATTATGAACCAGGACAAAAGGTCAGTGCCTATATATTGCAGGACACTATAGCTCACACTCAGATATGCTCCATTGTCCCCAGAAGCAGAGGACTTAGGTACAGAGCCAAAGGCTCTTTCTAGCATCTACGCCACCAACAGTCATTAGAAGGAAGCTCTCTATTTAACCAGGATGGGTCTTATGACTAGAGTGAAACTGAACCAGCTAGTGCTAGAATTTTTATTCATATAGCTGGATGGTATGGGGCCAATTAGTACAAGATTTAAAGAATTTAAATTCTTCCAGTCAGTGAGTTCTTAAATAAAATATACTGAACATATAATACTTTTAATGTTTTGGTGTTTTGGATGTCTTTATAATGAAGATTGAATGAAACGTTCTTTTCAAAATTGGATTGTCACCAAGAAAGGTAAGCTGACCCAAGGCCCAAGAGATCCCTCACTCCTTCCATTGTGAGAAGACAGAGAGAAATTGTCCATGAGCTAGAAAGCAGATGTATGGCTTTGATCTTGGACTTCCCAACCTCTGGACCTGTGGGAATTTCTCTTGTTTATAAGGCACTCAGTTTATGGTATTTTTGTTACAGCAGAAGGAATAGACTAAGACACACAGTTAGAATGCCTAATGTTCTAAAGTTCTGTGAGATGTATGGTGTCCATCTCCACCATGGGGTTATACATGCCGGCTCTGTGACCAGCCTCACCTTGCTGCATGGGATTGGTTAAGCCCTGAAATGCTTGCCTCTGCAACTGTCTGTTTTCTTTGCTTTCTTTATTGATGAATGTTCTCTGCTGATTGATTCTTCTTTCTTTCTCCCTTTCTTTCTCTCTCTCTTTATCGCTTCCTTCCTTTCTTTCTCTCCCTTTTCTCTTTTGAGGCAGGGTCTCACTCTTCTCACTCAGGCTGGAGTGCAGTGGCACAATCACAGCTCACTGCAGCCTCAACTTCCAGGACTCAGGTGATACTCTCACCTCAGCCTCGTAAGTAGCTGGAACTACAGGCATGTGCCACCATGCCAGGCTAATTTTTTGTATTTTTAATAGAGATGGGGTTTTGCTATATTGCCCAAGCTGGTCTGAAACTCCTGAGTTCAAGCGATTCTTCTACTTTGGCTTCCTTAAGTACTGGGATTACAGGTGTAAACTACGGCAACCAGCCTGATTCTTCATTCTTTACACTTCATTAACTTTAATCAGGTTACTGCCACATAAGGCCTGAGAGTAATTCTGTCTCTTTATCAAGGTGACTTTACACAGCTCTCCTCTGGTTTGTTATGTAGTGAGTTTATGTTTGCCTCTCAGAGGATAATTTTTTAAATTATCATTGTTGTTTCTTCAGGTATGAAAAATATTTTTACTTGTAAAATACAGAAAAACATAAAGTATAAAAATCATTCATAATTTCACCACCTAGTTGGAACTTAATTATGTTTTCTTGGGCCAGGTGTGGTAGATCCTGCCTGTAATCCCAGCATTTTGGGAAGCCAAGAAGAAGAATCACTGGAGGCCAGGAATACAAGACCAGCCTGAGAAATATAGCAAGATCTCATCTGTACAAAAAATTTAAAAGTTAGCTGGGCGTAGTGGCTTGCACCTGTAGATCTAGCTACTCAGGAGGCTGAGGCAGGAGGATTGCTTGAGCCCAGGAGTCTGAGGCTGCACTGAGCTATGATCATGACACTGCACTCTAGCCTGGGCAACAGGGAGAGACTCTGCCTCAAAAAAAAAAAAAATTATTTTCTTTTCTTACAACGTTTGTTTCTAGGTGGCTATGAGTATTCTGCTTTTAAAAACAACTTTAATGAGATACTATTTACATAGCATAAAATTTACCTATTTTAAGTATACAATTCAGGCCAGGTGCGGTGGCTGATGCCTGTAATCCCAGCACTTTGGGAGGCCGAGGCAGTCGGGTCACTTGAGGCCAGGAGTTTGAGACCACCCCGGTCAACATGGTGAAACCCCATCTGTACTAAAAGTACAAAAATTAGCTAGGTGTAGTGCTGCATGCCTGTAATCCCAGCTATTTGGGAGATTGAGGCAGGAGAATTGCTTGAATCCAGGAGGCAGAGGTTGCAGTGAGCTGAGATCACGTCACTGCACTCCAGCCTAGGCAACAGAGTGAGATTCTACCTCAAAAAAAAAAAAGCAAAAACAAAAAACACAAAAAACACTCACTAAATTGTGTGTGTGTGTGTGTTTGTGTGTTTGTGTGTGTGTGTATATATATATATTTTTTGAGACTGCAGTCTCACTCTGTCAGCCACTGGATTGCAGTGGCACGATTTTGGCTCACTGCAACCTCCACCTCCCGAGTTGAAGCAATTTTCCTGGCTCAGCCTCCTGAGTAGTTGGGATTACAGGTGTGCACTATCACACCTGGCTAATTTTTATACTTTTTGATTTTTTTGTTGTCGGGTTTTTGTTTTTTTTTTTTGAGATGGAATTTGACTCTTGTTGCCCAGGCTGGAGTGCAATGCAGTGATCTCGACTCACTGCAACCTCCACCTTCACTATTATAAATAATGTTGCTGTGAACATTTATGTGCAAGTCTTTGTGTGGGTATATATCATCATTTCTCTGGGTCAATATCCAGAAGTGGAATTGCTGTATTGTATGGTAAAATTATGTTATTGTTTTTTGAGACAGGGTCTCACTCTGTTGCCCAGGCTGGGGTGCAATGGCAAGATCATAGCCTACTGTAGTCTTGAACTCTTGGGCTCAAGCAATCCTCCCTCCTCATTCTCCTGAAGTGCTGGGATTACAAGCATGAGCTACAATACCATGCAGTTAATTTATGTTTAATTTTTAAAGAAAACTGCCAGACTCTTTTGAAAAGTGGCCCTATCATTTAAAATTCCCATTAGCAGTGTAGAGTATTCCATTTTCTTCACATTATTGCCCACACTTGGTATTGTCTGACTTTTTGATTATAGTCATTCTAGTGGGTGTGAAGTAGTAGCTCATTGTGGTTTTCATTTCCATTTTCCTAATAATTAATGATGTTGATCATCTTTTCATGTGCATGTTAGTTACTTGCATATTTTCTTTGCTGGTATGTCCATTCATTCTTTTGTCTTAAAAATTGAGTTTTTAAAATTGTTGATTTGAAGAAGTTCTTTATATATTCTAGATACTAGTCATTTTTAAATATATGACTTGAAAATATTTTCCCCCATTCTGTGGCTTATCTTTTCATTTTCTTTTAAAAAACATTTTTAAATTTATTTTATTTTTTAGAGGTGAGGTGTCACTCTGTTGCTCAGGCTGGAGTACAGTGGCATCTTTTTAGCTTGCTGTATCCTTGAAGTCCTGGGCTAAAGTGATCCTCCTGCCTCAGCCTCCCAAGCAGTTGAGACTACAGGCACATGCCACTATGGCTGGTTAATTTTAAATTTTTTGTAGAGATATGTCCTCTCCATGTTGCCTAGGATGATCTTGAACTGCTGGCCTTAAGCATTTTCTCTCCTAGGCCTCCCAAAGTGCTGAGATTACAGGCATGAGCCAAGACAGCCTGGCCCTTTTCATTTCCTTAATGGTGTCTTTTGAAGTGCAAAAGGTTCTTCCTTTCTTCCTTTCTTTCTTTCGAGACGGAATCTCCGTCTGTTGCCCAGGTTGGAGTGCAGTGGCGCAATCTCGGCTCACTGCAACCTCTGCCTCCCAGGTTCAAGCGATTCTTCTGCTTCAGCCTCCCTAGTAGCTGGGACTACAGGTATGTGCCACCACACCTGGCTAGTTTTTGTATACCTAGTAGAGACGAGGTTTCACTGTATTGGCCAGGCTGGTCTCAAACTCCTGACCTCGTGATCCACCCGCCTTGGCCTCCCAAAGTGCTGGAATTACAGGCGTGAGCCACCACACCTGGCCAAAATAATTTTTTACTTTTAATTTTTGTGGGTACATAGTAGGTATATATATTTATGGAGTACATAAGGTATTTTAATACAGGCATGTAATGCATAATAATCACATCAGGGTAAATGGGATATCCATCACCTCAAGCATTTATTCTTTGTGTTACAAACAAACCAGTTATACCCTTTGAGTTATTTTTAAATATGCTATAAAGTTATTATTGATTATAATCACCCTGTTGCACTACCAAATACAAGATTTTATTCATTTTTTCTAAGTATTTTTTGTACCCATTAACAATCCCCATTTTCCCCCCATCCCTCCACTATCCTTCCCAGCCTCTGGTAACCATCCTTCCACCCTCTATTTCCATGAGTTCAATTCTTTTTATTTTTAGCTCCCATAAATAAGTGAGAACATGCAAAGTTTGTCTTTCTGTGCCTGGCTTATTTTACTTAGTGACTTTCAGTTCCATCCATGTTGCTGCAAATGACAGGATCTGAATCATACTCCATTGTGTATATGTACCACATTTTCTTTATCCATTCATCTATTAATGAAAACTTGGGTTGCTTCCTGATACAGTTTGGCTCCGTGTCCCCACCCAGGTCTTACCTTGAATTGTAATAATCCCCATGTGTCAAGGGCAGGACCAG
This sequence comes from Theropithecus gelada, assembly GCF_003255815.1. NCBI lineage: Eukaryota > Metazoa > Chordata > Mammalia > Primates > Cercopithecidae > Theropithecus > Theropithecus gelada. The sequence goes on from NC_037671.1 coordinate 169,147,826, forward strand.
GTGGAGATAATTGGATCATGGGGGCAGTTTCCCCCATGCCGTTCTAGTGATAATGAGTGAGTCTCATGTGTTCCAATGGTTTTATAAGCATCTGACATTTCCCCTGGTTGCACTCACTCCATCCTGCCACCCTGTGAAGAAGGCGCCTGCTTCTCCTTTGCCTTGTGCCATGATTGTATGTTTCCTGAGGCCTCCCCAGCCATGTGGAACTGTAAGTCAATTAAACCTCTTTCCTTTATAAATTACCCAGTCTCTGGTATCTCTTCATAGCAGTGTGAGGATGGACAAATACTCTTCCAAATCTTGGGTACTGTGAATAGTGCTGCAATAAATATGAAAGTGCAGATATATCTTTGATATACTGATTTCCTTTCTTTGGGGTATATGCTTAGCCGCAGGATTGCTGGATTGTGTGGTACCTATATTTTAAGTTTTTTGAGGAATTTTGAAATTGTTCCCCATAGTGGTTTTACTAATTTACATTCCTACCAACAGTGTACAAGGTTTCCCTTTTCTCCACATCTTCAACAGCATTTTTTATTGCCTGTCTTTTGAATAAAAACCATTTTAACTTGGGTGAGATAATATTTCCTTGTAGTATTGATTTGCATTTCTCTGATGATCAATGATGTTGAGCACCTTTTCATAAACCTGTTTGCTATTTGTATGTCTTCTTTTAGTAATATCTATTCAGATCTTTTGCCCATTTTTGATTGAATTATTAGATTGTTTCCTGTAAAGTTGTTTGAGCTCATTATATATTCTTGTTATTAATTCCTTATCAGATGGGTAGTTTGCAAATATTTTCTCTCATTCTGTGGGTTGCCTCTTCACTTTGTTGTTGTTTGTGTCTTTTGCTGTGCAGAAGTTCTTAACTTGATGTGATCCCATTTGTCCATTTTTGCTTTGGTTGCCTGTGCTTGTGGGGTATTACTCAAGAAATATTTGCCCACTGCCCAGTGTTTTCTTTTAGTAGTTTCATCATTTGAGGTCCTAGATTTAGGTCTAGATTTAAGAGTTTTCTCAATGTTTTCTTTTAGTAGTTTCATGGTTTGAGGTCCTAGATTTAGGTCTTTAATCCATCTTGATTTTTGTATATGGCTAGAGATACGGGTCTAGTTTCATTCTTCCGCATATGGATATTCCATTTTCCCAGCATTATTTATTGAATATTGTCTTTTCATCAATGTTCTTGGCATCTTTGTTGAAAATGAGTTCACTGGAGATGTATGAATTTGTTTCTGGGCTCTCCATCTTGTTCCATTGGTCTATGTGTCTGTTTTCATTCCAGTATTAACACTGTTTTGGTTACTATAGCTCTGTGGTATAATTTGAAGTCAGGTAATGTGATTCTTCCAGTTTTCTTCTTTTTGATCAGGATAGCTTTGGCTAATCTAGGTCTTTTGTGTTCCATATACATTTTAGGATTCATTTTTCCATTTCTGTGAAGAATGTAATTGGTGTTTTTATAGGGATGGCATTGAATCAGTAGATTGCTTTGGGTAGTACGGACATTTTAACAATATTGATTCTTCCAATCCATGAACATGGAATATCTTTCTATTATTTTGTGTCCTCTTTAGTTTCTTTCATCAGTGTTTCATAGTTTTCATTGAGAGATCTTTCATTTCTTTGGTTAAATTAATTCCTAGGTAATTAATTTTATGTGCATCTATTGTAAATGGGATTACTTTCTTGATTTCTTTTTCAGATTGTTCACTGTTGGCAAATAGAAATGCTACTGATTTCTGTATGTTGATTTGGTATCCTGCAACTTTACTGAATTTGTTTGTCAATTCTAATAATTTTCTGGAGGAGTCCTTAGGCTTTTTCAAATATAAGATCATATCATCTGCAAGCAAGTATAATTCGATTTCTTCCTTTCCAATTTGGATGCCCTTTATTTCTTTTTCTTGTCCGACTGCTCTAGCTAGGACTTTCAGTATTATGCTGAATAACAGTGGTGACAGCGGGCATCCTTGTCATGTTCCAGATATTAGAGGAAAGTTTTTCAGTTTTTCCTCATTCAGTGTGATACTAGTCATGGGTCTGTCATATACGTCCTTTATTATGTTGAGATATGTTCCTTCTATCCCCAATTTTTTTAAGATTTTTGTCATGAACAGATATTGAACTTTGTCATATGCTTTTTCAGCATCAATTGAAACGTTCATATGAATTTTGTCCTTTATTCTGTTGATATGATATATCACATTGGTTGATTTGTGTGTGTTAAACCATCCTTGAATCTCTGGGATAAATCCTATCTATCATGATGAATGATCTTTTTAATGTGTTGTTGAATTCGGTTTGCTAGTATTTTGTTGAGGATTTTTGCATCAATATTCTTCAGGGATGTTGGCCTGTGGTTTTCTTTCTTTACTTTTCTGTCTTTTTGTTTTGTTTTGTTTTGTTCTGATGTTTCTTTGTCTGGTTTTGGCATCAGGGTCATACTGGCACCATAGAATGAATTAGAAAGTATTCCCTCCTCTGTTTTTCAGAATAGTTTGAGTAGGATTGGTATTAGTTCCTCTTTAAATGTTTGGTAGAATTCAGCAGGGAAGCAAAGCCATTGAATCCTAGACTTTTGCTTGCTAACAGACTTTGTATTATGGTTTCAATCTCATTACCTGTTATTGTTCTATTCAGGTTTTGGATTGAAGAACTTCCTTTAGCATTTCTTGAAGGACAAGTCTGGTGTTGATGAAATCCCTCAGCTTTTGTTTGTTTGGAAAAGTCTTTTTTTTTTTTTTTTGAGATGGAGTCTCGCTCTGTTGCCCAGGTTAGAGTGCAGTGGCACGATCTTGGCTCCCTGCAACCTCTGCCTCCCAGGTTCAAGCGATTCTCCTTCCTCAGCCTCCCAAGTAGCAGGGATTACGGGCACCCACCACCATGCCCAGCTAATTTTTGTATTTTTAGTAGAGACAGGGTTCTGCCATGTTGGCCAGGCTGGTCTTGAACTCCTGACCTCAGGTGATCCACCCACCTCAGCCTCCCAAAGTGCTGGGATTACAAGCGTGAGCCACTGCACCTGGCCAGAAAAGTCTTTATTTGTCCTTCATGTTCGAAGGATATTTTTTGCTAGATATACTACTCTAGGGTAAAAGTTGTCTTCTCTCAGCCACTCTCTCCTGGCCTGTAAGGTTTCCACTAAGAAGTCTGCTGCCAGACGTATAGGAGCTCCCTTGTATGTTATTTCCTTTATCTTGCTGCTTTTGGGATCCTTTTTTTATCCTTGACCTTTGGGAGTTTGAGTATTAAACGCCTTGAGATCGTCTTCTTTGGGTTAAATCTGCTTGGTGTTCTATAATCTTCTTTTACTTGAATGTTGATATCTTTCCATAGGTTTGGGAAGTTCTCTGTTATCATCCCTTTGAATAAACTTTCTACCCTTATATCTTTATCTCTTCCTCTACCTTCTCTTTAAGACCAATAACTCTTAGATTTGCCCTTCTGAAGCTATTTTCTACATCTTGTAGGTGTGGTTCATTCTTTTTCATTCATTTTTTTTTTGTCTCCTCTGACTGTATATTTTCAAATAGCCTGTCTTCAAACTCATCAATTCTTTCTTCTGCTTGATCAGTTTGCTATTAAGAGATTTAGATGCATTCTTCAGTATGTTAATTGCATTTTTTCAACTCTAGGATTTCTGCTTGATTCTTTTAAATTATTTCAATCTGTTAAATTTATGATAGAATCCCAAATTTCCTCTCTGTGTTATCTTGAATTTCTTTGAGTTTTCTCAAAACAGCTATTTTGAATTCTCTGTCTGAAAGGTCACATACCTGTTTCTCCAGGATTTGTCTTGGTGCTTGTAGATGTTCATCGGAGTCTGGGCATTGAAAAGTTCAGTACTTATTGTAGTCTTTGTAGTCTGGACTTGTTTGTGGCTTCCCAGGTATTTGAAGGGACTTGGTCCCCAAGCCCAATAATCCTGTGGTTCTTGCAGACTCATAGAGGTACTAACTTGGTGGTGTTGGATAAGATCAAGTATTCTCTGGATTACCAGGCAAGAAACTCTTGTTCTATTCCCTTACTTTCTCTCCGACAGAGTCTGTCCCTCTCTCTTTCTCTCGCTCTCTCTTTCTCTGTCTCTGCTGAACTGCCTGGGTTGACAGTGGGGAGACATAAGCACCCCTGTGGCCACCACCACTGGGACTGTGCTTGGTCAGATCTGAAGCCAGCACAGCACTGGGTCTCACCGAAGGCCAGGTTTAACCCCTACCTGGCTACTGCCTGTGTCTGTTCAAGGCCCTGGGGCTCTATGATCAGCAGTTGGTGAAACCAGCCAGGCTTGGGTCCTACTCTTCAGGGTGGCAAATTCTCTCAGGCCCCAGGCAGGTCCAGAGATGGCATCCAGCAGCCAGGAACTGGAGTCATTAGAAATCTACCTGGTGCTCTATTCTATTGAGGCTAAGCTGGCACAAAAAACCATGAAACAAGGTCCTTCTCACTATTGCCTCCCCTTTCCACAGGCAGGTGGCACTCTCCCTGTGGCCACCACCACCACAGTCCCACCAGGTACTGCCAAGTTACCACCAATGTTCACTTAATGCCCAAGGCATTCAATCAGCTTTTGATGAATGCTGCCAGGCCTAGGACTCACCCTTCAGGGCAGTGGGTTTCCCTCTGGTCTGGGGCAGGTCCAGAAATGCTGCCCAAGAGCCAAGTCTTGGAATTGGGGACCCCAAGAGCCCGCCTGGTGCTCTAGTCCACTGTAGTTGAGCTGATACCTGAAGACTCTTCGAGACTCACCCAAGGCTCATGGCTTACTAGCCGGGTATTGCTGCTGGTTTTTGATAGCCCAAGGGCTCTTTAGTCAGCAAATGATAAATCTTGCCAGGACTGGGTCCTTCCCTTCAAGGCAGCAGGTCCCTTCTGGCCCAGGGTGTGACTAGACACATTGTCTGGGAGCTAGTACCTGGAATGGTGGCCTTATGACTCTCCCTGCTGCCCTATCCTTTAATGGCTGAGCTACTATCCAAGATACAAGACAAAGTCCTCTTTTCTCTTTGCTCTCTTCTGCTTAAGCAGAAAAAAAGAGTCACCTTTGTTGCTGCAAGCTGTGCTGTCTGGGGTTGTGGGAGGGGTGGAACAAGCACTTCCTTAGCCACTCTGACTGGTGTTCTAGGTCCACTGGCTCTATGTCACTAGTGCTTGCTTAGGAATTGTAGCTCTTGTGGCCTAGATGCATTTCAAGTTTATTTAGGACCTCAGAGCATTTTAGCCCTTGATGCTTGCCAAGGTCAAGTTCTGACTCCTGGGATGGGCGATTTCCCTCTGGCTAGGGCTGGTCTAGACTCTCCCTTCATAGGCAGGCATCAACAGAGTTTAACCTGGTTTTGCTTTGACAGGGCAGCACTAAGTTCACAGCAGGGTCCCACAATCGCTGTGCTCTCCTCCTTCAAGCACACAGATTCTCTCTCCATGCTACGCAGCCCTGCCAGGGGATAGGGGAGGGGTGGTGTCAGCAATTCAAGACTGTCCTTCCTACCCTCTTCAGTGCGTCTTTCAGCAATTTAAAGTTAAAACCAGGTTCTGTGGTTGCCACCTGATTTTTGCGTGGAGAGAGTTGTTAAATTGGTGCTTTTTGTGTGTAGGTAGTTGTTAAATTGGTGTTCCTGTTGGGTGGACAAAAGCTTCTATTTGGCCATGTGGTTCAGTCCTCTTCCTTGATTACTGCAGTTCTATATGAAGTTTTGAAGTCGGAAACTTTATCTTTTTGCTTTTTAAATTATAACCACCACATGGTATGGCTTTTCTATTTCCTTTCTTGCTGTGAGCTCCCATACCTGGTTGCTATCAGTGTAAGCAATTATATAACTATCTCTTCTTTTAAAACCAGCTCATCTTAATTATATGCTTTGGTCTGGAAACCAAGAAACAATGTTTTACATTGATATAATGTCCCCACCATGCATAGGCTACCAGCACAGAGAGAAGACAGAAATAACAACCCCTGATAGTTTCAAATGGAGAATACTCTATCTCACTTACTCCCATGTTGACATATAAAGTTCATAACAAAGGAAGCGATTGTCTTGCTTTATTCTCTGGTCATACCTCACCCAGTATACTGAGTTTTTATCTGGACATCATTATATGAATTTTTCTAGTAAACACAACTTGCTTTCCCTCTGGGACATGTATTCTATCCCCATGTAAAGCCCTGTACTGCTGATAAAGTTGTCTTTACTCCTTGCTTCTGACCAATCAGGATATTGCACTCCTTTGCTGAGAGTAATTGGTCCAGGAGAAAGCATCTGACACATTCGGAGCTCCTGAGATGCAGTGAGACTTTTTCTGGGATTTCTGAGAGATTCCGATTCTTCTGTACTAGACTTGAGGTTGTAAGAAGGTAAATCTGGACCTCTTTAACCATCTTGCTATGCTGAATGAAATGCCTGCCTAGATGTAGGCCCTTCTTAGGAGAAAACAGAGCTAGGAGAGAAGAGAGACAGTGAATATTGATTCTTGGGTCTTCTGTGAGCCCCTGTATCAAATCATGCCTTCAGTGAATCTTACTCTGGAGATTTAAACTGTGCAAGCTAGCTTAAACTAGGTTTTCTGCCACATGCAACCAAAATAGTTTTAATTGATTCACACGGTTTAAGAGAGACACTGATAAATTAGAACAAGCCCAGAAAAGAATGGCCAGGGGGTGAGTATGATCAGAATTGTGTCAGAGGGGGAAAATTGAAGGCTGTTTGGCTTGATGAAAGGAGGTCTAGTGTGTATGTGTCCCCAGAGACAAAGAATGATAATGGTGTGGGGGTGGATACTAAACATAGAGTCATTTTCCAATATGTAAGAGGGTTTCAGTGTAGAGAGTGATTAGATTTGTTCCACTGGGCTCCAGGGAGATAAACTGGAATTAATAATAGGAAAATCCCGAAAACAGATTTCAACTAAAAGTGTTAAAATTTTAACAGTTTAACCTTTCCTAAAATGGAATAAATTGCACTAATAATATGTCTGCTGTGTCTAGAAGGGTTTTAAGTGACTTATCAGAGATATTGCAGAGTGGATTCAAGCAACTTAATGGATGATGCTTTTGGAACTTCAGTTATTTGAATATGAGCTTCACAATTTTTGCCATATGGTAAAGACATAAGTTGTACCACTTTTTGTGGAATATTTTCTTTGCATCAGCCCCCTTTTATGTCTAAATAAGTTTATTTTAAGATGAAACTTTAAATCACTACTATAAATGAAAAACAAGTACCAATGACCAAAAATAAATAAAATAAAACAATAGGCCAAGCGCAGTGGCTCACGCCTCTAATCCCAGCACTTTGAGAGGCTGAGGCAGGCAGATCATGAGATCAGGAGATCAAGACCATCCTGGCTAACGCAGGGAAACCCTGTCTCTACTAACAATACAAAAATTAGCTGGACATGGTAGCATGTGCCTATAGTCCCAGCTACTCAGGAGGCTGAGGCAGGAGAATTGCTTGAACCCGGGAGGTGGAGGTTGCAGTGAGCCGAGATTGTGCCACTGCACTCCAGCCTGGGCCCAGAGTGAGACTCGGCCTCAAAAAAAAAAAAAAAAAAAAAAAGTTATTCAGATCTAAATAGCAAAAATATACCTGTGATCTAGTTTCTCTTTGTTAAATGAGACATTAATACTTGAAGCTATGATAACATGCTGATCATTTCTCTTTCTGTGTTCCAATGAATTGAAAGACAATTGAATGGGAAATCATCTCACTAAGCAATTCCACATTTATAATATGCCTATGTGCCACCTAAAATCATCAATCTATTTACACATTCTCAAAGCCCACAGTATGGATGTGATTCACACTAGTGCTTCCTAATCTTTTCACAACTTGTCACACACACAGAACTATATTTGTTGGCACACTGGGGTAAACTAAGGCAGCTGCTCATCATGTGAGTTGACTGGCCTAAGGGAGCTAACTCCAGCCCAGGCAGCACCCCCACCCCACCTAGAGCAGATGAGATGGATATATTGTCACACTGGTAAATGTCCCAATTAATGTTCCATTGAGAGTTCTTTCTGTGAGTCTATAGTTCTATACTATTAACTCTTTTAAGTATCTGCTTCAAACACTCCTTGAAGTAATTTCTTTTTTAGCATATGTCTGAGAGCTCACAGGCTGACTAACGACCATCTCTACACCTTCTGGAAAATTCTCTCGTGAGATATTTTGTATCTCCCTTTACACATATGACAGAGGAGTGGCACTGAAATCAAGTTGCTATGCTACAACAGGAAAGCAAATCCCCCTTGCTCCCTGACCACCAAATGAAACCAAAGACAGCTTCTTGGGTTTATGCTACCCTTTTCCCTAAATGATACACTGGAAAATTTGACTCAGTAAATAAGTGTGTGTGTGTTTAAAGAAGCCTTCTTCATGATCCTTCTAATCTTATATGTAGAAATGCACTTTAATTCTGAAAACAATTGGTTCATTCCAAACCAAACAGACAATCAGGTAGAGCACAATTGTGTTTAAGAGCAGTAGCTGGGGCTGCCTTATTTGGAAGAATTTGGAGTGTTGTTTGGGCTCTCTGCAACGCTTTGACTGGAGAACATCTGATACCAATTTACAGATTCCATGATTCATTAAAGGATTTTGGTTTGTTCCTATTCCTTTAGTCCTCTGTAGTTATCCTAAAGATTTCCCCACAAACAGATTTCACTATTTTCCTGAATGGAGATGTTATTTATCTGAGTTTATTTGTGTGCGTATGTGTTCTGTGTAGTCTTTTTTTTTTTTTTTTTTTCCTAGTTGTGGTGATTTATGTTACTGGTATGAGTCTTTCAAGTTCCTTTCTTGGGTGGGAGATCATTTTTGGCTTCAAACTAGAATGTCCCAGAATAACTGCTGGTTAAAAGACTTTTTGTGTATTGCAGTTTTAAGGAAGTCTCGTGGTTGAAGTTGAGATCTATCTATAGACACCAAATAGAGTAGGAATATTTATATCCCTGATTTCTACTCAAGGATTCCCATTATTTCAAAAACACATTTAGCCCAATTCTCCACTCAAGCCTGGAAGAAGCAAAGCGGTGGGTGGCATCTAACGACATTATAGTAAGAGGCAGGATCATAATTCTCAGTACATTTCAATCACGTTTCAATCTCTTGGGGACCTTGTTAAAATGCAGATCCTGATTCAGAAGGTTGAGAATTGGGCCTGAGAAGTTTTTTTTTCTAATGAATTCCCAGCTGATGCTGGTACTGCTGGGTCTATATAGTATTTCCCAAATTTGCTTGAATCTGACTCACCTGGGGTGGTTGTTGTACATGCAGACTACCAAATCATTCCCTTAGGAATTCTGATTCAGAAGTCTGAGCTGAGATTTTTAATAACCCTGCCTTCCAAGAGCCCCTCCATCCTCTGGTTCCAAGCTAGTACTTCAACGGATTTGATGGCACTCCTCTACTACTCCGGGCAGTTTCCTCCTTTCTCCCCCTACCTCCCACTCCTCTCCTTTTCTTCCTTCCTTTTTTCCTTGCTCAATATTTGTTGGGCATCTCCTGTGTTAAATGCTGGGACAGTTCTGAATAAAAGTGCTAGTCCCTGCCCTTGTCTAGTAGGGGAAACAGACAATAGTTAAGTAAACAGGCAGATAAACAGGAGAATTACAGTTTGTGACATCATTGGTAATTAGCGACTATTTGGGGCTGGAGGTATGGCAGTACGAAGAATTTACCAAGACAGTTGTAGGTAAAGAAAAGCAGATTTATTAGAGAAAGCATGAAAATATGTTGCAAGGGTGCAATGGGCAGGTCAGCAAAAAGGAACTGACTGCAAAGAGACAAAAGCTTGCCGGGGATTTTATAGAATGGTGTTTGTGCTGTGTGCTGAAGAGGGCTTTGTGTAGTATTGATAATGCCAAGGTTGCAGTGAGCTAACTTGACTTTTTCTATCAGCCAAGGGTCACTAGGTGTAAGAAGATCATGAGTTATTTGCACAGGAGGGCTATGTGTCCTGCGCCATGAAGAAAGGCAGGCTTATACATTACCTGCCTTTTGCTTTCCCTAGGTCCTGCCAGCCCAACTCCCCCTCCCTAATTAGGACTCCACATGTGATATATATTAAGAAGGAAATAAATACAGCAATGTGCTGGAGATGGATGGGGAGGAGGTGTGCAACTAAACCAGCGTCATCAAGAGAGCTCTTCGAGGAAGATAGTTAAGCTGAAATTTATATCTAATACTCCAGCCTAAGCCACACTACTTGTTGAATGTGCTCTGTGTTTGGGAGACCTACTGCCTTCATTCATGCTGTTTCTTTCACCATGAGTGCCTTCTCACTGACTCAATTTGCAATTATTTAAAGACCAACCTAAATGCCATCACTTTCACCCAGGTTTCCAGGCATATGTGAAATCTCTCCCTACTGAGATCCCAAAGCACCTGCTATACTTCCATTCCTGTCTAGATCATTCTACCTTAAACTGCAGTTGCCTTGTGATATGGGTGCATTTTGTGAGCACACACTATTTACCCACATTATCTCAAACTATTCAATAACACTGGTAAGTGATATTATTATCTCCATATTATAGATAAACAAGCTGAAATTTGGGAAAGCTAAGTAACTTGCCTAGAACTACAGAATAAAGTGACAGAGCCTAGATTTAAGCCATGACCTCTCAGTTGATCTGTTTTATCTCTCATAGTAGGCCTTAAGCAACATGGGGGAAGTATTACATCTTTGTATCCTTAAGTTAAAAAAAAAAAGTCAAGTTACAGAAGAGCGCTTGCATTTGTGTATCATAATGGAGAAAAGAACAAAAGAAGAAAACAGAATTCGCCTCCCATCTTGCGTAAGTTCCCCAGGACTGCTGTAACAAAGTACTCCCAACTGAGTGGCTTAAACACCAGAAGTGTATTGTCTTGCAGTTCTGGAGGCTTCAAGTGTGAAATCAAGATGCCAGCTGCTCCATACTCCCTCTGAGGACACGGGAGAGGTAGCTGTTCCGGGTGTCTCTCCTGGTTTCTTGTAGTTCCTTGGTTTGTGGCGGTATAACTCATCCTCATGTGGCAATTTCTATGTGTGAATCTCTGTGTTCATGTTTTCCCTTTTTATAAATACATCAGCCATATTGGGTTAGGGGCCCACCCTACTGACTTTATCTTAACTAATCGCATATACAACAACCCCACTTCCAAATAAGGTCACATGCTGAGGAGCTGGGCGTTAGGACTTCAGCATATGGATTTTGAGAAAATACAATTCAATCTCTAACATTCTACTGTGTAGCTTCTATCACAATGCTGATCCCTAAACCAGGGAATCTGATGTAGTTTTCCTATTTGCCTTTTCCTAAAGGCAACACTGCAGAGGGGCGAAATGATCAATTTAGACAAGTTCAGGAGCTCAGTTCAAAATAATGGCCTCCAAAATTTCTGTTTAACAAAAGTGAATAAACTAATTGTGTACATCCATACAAGGAAATATTACAAAGTGAGTATACTTTTACATATAATTTATTGAGGTTTTATTACGTACCAAGAATTGTGCCAAATGCTTTAAATATGTAATCACAACAACTCAGTGAGATAGGAATAACTAGCCTTAGGATACAGGTTTTGGAGTTCAGTAACACATACAGGGTTACCAAAAGTGAAGCTGGTTTTACTTCTGTCTTCAGTAGATTCAGTCAATCATGAAAGCAAAAGAGGTCACTTGCACAACATGAAAAGCTTGGTTTGCTTTAAGCTGTCACAACCTGTAATTCTGTCTGTCCCTCACTAAAGAGTCAGGCCATTACTGTGTATAACATTACAATACCTACATATTAATTTGATAATACTTAAAAGACTTTACAAAAATTATTTCAAAATGGGATAAGCTTGGAAAGTTTCAGTAAGTTTTTACAGTAAAAAAAAAATGAAATATTATTATCAATAAATATTGCTCTCAAGGAGGAAAGGCTGATAATTTAAGAAGGCCTAAATGAGAATAGGCCCAGACACAGTATTTCATAATGCAAAATATGTTAGAATGTTGCAAAGTCAAAAATTTAAATACAAAGTTCATCCAACCACAAGGCACAGGTCACATGAATGTTAAGAGTATTGAATTAACTGAGCATGGCTTTTGCTTAATAGATTGCAAAATTCCTGGAGACAGGGATTCTCCCATCTGAGATTCTCCTATCTGACTCATCTTTGTATCCCCAACAATGTCCAGGACATTGCATATAACAGGCTTTAACACATTAAATTAAATACATTTTTTAAAGAGTGGCTTATCTTTCTTGACAGAGACAAGAAGCATTTAAAGTTAAATGCAAGAAGTTAAAGAAAGATGGGTAAAGTTTTATCATGTGCCAGAAACTGTTAGAAGTTCAATCAGAGAATGAGACAGATTCTATTATCTCCATTTTACAGATAACAGAACAGAAAGATTAAATAGCTCACACAACTGGAAAGTGGTAGCAGTGGGAATCCACACCTGGGCTGTTGACATTTACAGTTCACATTCTAAACCACTGCACTATAGTGGCAGATAACACGACCGGCGAACAGCCAGAGCTTTGTTTTCTGAGAAATTCATCAACAGAGATGTTTACTATCATCAACCTATCATCAAGAGTGTATAGGATGTTTACTATCATCAGGAGCGTATAGCTCCTGTTTGAATTCAAGAAATACAGTGTAGGGATTGAACACTCTTATTTTTGCCATTACTCTAGACCTAAGTTTAAACTCTGATTTTGACACAGTTTGGCTGTGTAACCTTGTATATGTTACTAAACTTCTACAAAACTCAGCCTCACCACCTGCGTAATAAGGCTAGTTATTCCTACCTCACTGAGTTGTTGTGATTACATGTTTAAAGCATTTGGCAGAGTGCTTGGTATATAATAAAAACTCAATAAATTATATGTAAAAAGTATACTTACTTTGTGAGTAATATTCCATTGTATGGATATACACAATTTCTTTATTCGCTTTTGCTAAACGAAAATTGCGGAGGCCATTAATTTGTACTGAGCTCCTGAACAAGACTCCAACAGATCAGATCAAACCAAAATGGAGTCACTCATGCTAAATGCTACATAATCAAGTTGAAACTTTAAGAAAGCAGATAGATCCCAAAACAAATCAGTTTTCCTGAAAACAGGAGATTCCAGTCTAGCTGAACCAGCATAATAAGGAAGTCCCCTCTGCTTTAATCCTTACCAAAAAAACGATTAGTTTACTTATTTTTTCTTTTCTATTTTCTTGCTCTCACCTTGCAACCCCCACTGTTGCTCAGTGGAGCTCTCATTCTATTTTGTAGAATGAAGGTTACCCTGATTCATAAGTCATGAATAAAAGCCAATTATAACTAAATGTGTTATAATGTTGTCTTTAGACACTGTTGATGTATGCTTGGATTGTTTCTAGATTTGACTATTACTCATAAAGCTACGATGAACATCCTTGTTCAAGTCTGTACAGACATATGCCTTACTTTTTCTTGGATAAATACCTAGTGTGGTGTGGGAGATATATGTTTAGTCTTTCAGAAACTGCCAAAGTGTTTTCCAAAGTGGATGGACATTCCCACTGGCAATGTATGAAGGTTGCAGTTCTTCTATATCCATGTCAACACTTGGTGTGGTCAGTTTTATTTATTTATTTACTCATTTACAGAAATTTTTATTGTGAATTAAAACATTCCTAAAATTTATTATCTTAACCATTTCTAAGGGTACTGTCAGGTAGTGTTAAATATTGTTGTTGTGAAACCTATCTCTAGAACTTCCTCATCTTGCAAATCTGAACCTCTCTATATATTAAATAACAGCTTCCACTTTGTTCTGTCTCCCCAGCCCCTGGCAACCATCATTCTTTCTGTCTGTAAGAATTTGAATTATTTATTTATTTATTTATTTATTTTTGAGAAGGAGTCTTGCTCTGTCACCCAGGCTGGAGTGCGCTGGTATGATCTTGGCTCACTGCAACCTCTGCCTCCCAGGTGCAAGCGATTGTCCCGCCTCACCCTCCTGAGTAGCTGGGATTACAGGTGTCTGCCACCATGCCCGACTAATTTTTGCATCTTTAGTGGAGAGGGATTTTGCCATGTTGGCCAGGCTGGTCTCGAACTCCTGACCTCAGGTGATTCACCTGCCTCAGCCTCCCAAAATGCTGAGATTACAGGTGTGAGCCACCGAACTGGCCTGAATTTGAATACTTCAGATACCTCATGTAAGTGGAATCATGCAGTATCTGTTCTTTTGTGACTGGCTTATTTCACTTAGCATATATCCTCAAGGTTCATCTATGTTGCAGCATCTATCAGAATTTCCTTCTTTATTAAGGTGGCATTGTATTCCATTGTATGTGTATTCCACATTTTGTTTATTCATTCAAGTGTCAATGGACATTTGGGTTCTTTAACCTTTTGGCTTGAAGAATCTGATGTAATGGTCATACTCATTATTGAGTATGATGAATAAGGATGCTATGAACCTGGGTGTGTAAATGTCTTTGAGATTCTGCTTTCAATTCTTTTGGATATATACACAGAAGTGGGTTTGCTGCATCACACAATGGTTCTAATTTTACTTGTTTTAGTAACAACTAAAACTGTTTTCCAAAGCACCATTTTACAACCATACTAACAATGCACAAGGGTTTCACCTCCACATCCCTGCCAACACCTGTTATTTTCTGTTTTTTTAATAGTAGCCGTCCTAAAGAGTATGAGGTGATATCGCATTGTGTTTTAATTTGCATTTCTCTGACAATTATTGATACTAACCATCTTTTCATATGCTTTTGGCCCCATTTGTATATGATCTTTGAAGAAATGTTACCCATTTGTTAATTGGGTTATTTGATTTTTTATCATCGTTAAATTGTATATTATATATTCTGGATATTAACACCTTATCAGACATACATGTTTTGCAAATATTTTCTCACATTCCGTAGGTTGCCTTTTCCTTCTGTTAATTGTATGTTTCTTTTTTTGTTTTGTTCTGTTTTGTTTGTTTTTTTTTTACCAGGTTCTCACTCTGTTTCCCAGACTGAAGTGCAGTGGCATAATCATGGCTCACTGCAACCTCAAACTTCTGGGCTCATGAGTTCCTCTTGCCTCTCAGCACACCAAAATTCTGGGATTACAAGAATGAGCCACTGTATCCAGCCTTGATTGTGTCTTTTAATGAACAAAAATCTTTAAGTCTGATGTATCGCTATTTGTTTTCCTTTTGTTGCTTGTGCTTTGGGTGTCAAAACGATTTCATATCAAAGAAATCATTACCAACTCCAATGTCATAAAACATTTTCCTTGTGTTTTCTCCTAGGAGCTTTATAGGTTTAGGTATTACATTTGGGTCTTTAATCCATTTTGAGTTAATTTTTATATATGGTATAAGGTAAGAGTCCGACTTTTTTTTTTTTTTGAGACAGGGTCTTACTCTGTTGCCCAGGCTGGAGTGTAGTGGCATGATCATACCTCACTGGGGCCTTGAACTCCTGAGCTCAAGGAATCCTCCCATCTCAGTCTCCCAAGTAGCTGGGACTATGGGTATGAGCCACCAAGCCCAGTCTCTTATTACTTATTTATTTTATTTTCTTTTTCTTTTTTTTTTTTTTTTTTTTTGAGACGGAGTCTCACTCTGTCGCCCGGGCTGGAGTGCAGTGGCCAGATCTCAGCTCACTGCAAGCTCCGCCTCCCGGGTTTTTACGGGATTCTCCTGCCTCAGCCTCCCGAGTAGCTGGGATTACAGGCGCCCGCCAACTCACCCGGCTAGTTTTTTGTATTTTTTAGTAGAGACGGTGTTTCACCGTGTTAGCCAGGATGGTCTCGATTTCCTGACCTCGTGATCCACCCGTCTCGGCCTCCCAAAGTGCTGGGATTACAGGCTTGAGCCACCGCGCCCGGCCTATTTTATTTTATTTTTCTTGCCTAATGACACTGGCTAAAACTTCCAATACTACATTGAATGGAAGCAGCAGGAATAAGCATCCTTGTCTTGTTCCTGATCTTAGAGGAAAACTTTTCAGTCTTTCACCTTGAGCAGGATATTAATGATGAAATTTTCATATCTGGTCTTTGTTATATTGAGGTAGTTTCCTTTATTCCTAGTTTGCTGAGTGTTGTTATCATGAAAGGGTGTCGATCTTGCCAAATAGGTTTTTTTGGTTTTGCATCAATTGAGATAGTCATATGTTTTTATCCTTTATTCTGTTAATGAGTTGTATTACATTTATTGGTTATCATATATTGAACTATAGTGTATTCTAGAAATAAATACATCCTTTGGTCATGGTACATTATCCTTTTAAAATTCTATTGAATTAAGTTTGCTAGTTTTTTTTTTTTAAGGATTATTGCATTAATATTCATCAGGGATGTTGGTCTTTAGTTTTCTTTTCGTATGGTGTCATTATCTGTCTTTGGAATCAGGTTAATTATATTGGCCTCACAAAATGAGCTTGGATGTGTTCCTTTTCTTTAAATTTTTAAAGAAAAATTTGGAGGAGGATTGTTGTTGATTATTTTTCAAATGTTTGATAGAATTATTCAGTGAAGTCATCTGATCCTGGGCTTTTCCTTATTGGGAGTAGTGTGGGTTTTTTGGTTTTCGTTTTTGTTTCTGAGAGAGTCTCACTGTGTCACCCAGGCTGGAGTGCAGTGGCACAATCTCAACTCACTGCAACCTCTGCCTCCTGGGTTCAAGTGATTCTCAAGCCTCAGCATCCCAAGTAGCTGGGATTACAGGTGATCACCACCATGATCAGCTAATTTTTGCATTTTTAGTAGAGATGGGGTTTCACCATGTCAGCCAGGTTGGTCTCAAACTCCTAGACTCAAGCAATCTGCCCACCTTGGCCTCCCAAAATACTGGGATTACAGGCATGAACCACTGTGCCCAACCCTGGTTTTTTGTTTTTTGTTTTTTTTTTTTTTCAAAATAAGAACATTTTAAGTCTTGTCCTTAGAAACTATAAAGATTGTACATGATTTGGAATTGAGACTGTACCAAACAATGGTCAAAGAAGAATTACCCACTCTATGCCTTCTCTTTTGTCTGGTCCCTCAGAAATATAATGTTATCAGCTGTGATTATTGCCTCATGTTATTTGTATCCAAGTATTCATCATAGTTTACCTCCCTCCCACATAACTTCTAGACCTCTTTTTCATATACTGATATGCCACATCTCTCAGGCTGGGTAGGAATACTGATGCTCTGTGCCGTGTTGACTTTTGACTGGCATATCCATTTCAGCTAGGATTTCAAGACACTACGTCACCTATTATAGAAAAACTCATTTCCTTTCATGATCATACCCTAATAATCATCTTCCTAATTAGCTCTTTAGTACTGTACATTATTTCTCTAATATTAACAACTAAATTAACCCATCTAAGCACCCATTTGCTATACCTCATTTTCCCTTGATTGCTATATCTCATTTGTGGGTAAATAAAATATTGTGACTAGATTTTTTCCCCCTCAACTATTAAATCACAGGGTCTTGGCCCACTTGCCCAAGTAACTGCACATGATTCAGAGATCTTTCAAAAACCAAACTGCTAGATATTTTGGACTCATGTCTTATAAACTGATGAAGCATCTGCAATACAGGTCTTCAAAACATGGCTTCTGCTTTCTTTTCTTACAATCCAATCTTTTGTCTTTTTCTGATGCTCTAGCCTGGACAGCCTCAAGCCAGAGGATCTGTTGGGAGGTTTTTAATTACTGATTCAACCTCCTCACTAGTTATTGGTCTGTTCAGATTTTCTTTTTCTTCATGATTCAGTCTTGGCAGCTTGTGTGTTTCTAGCAATATTTCCATTTCTTCCAGGTTATCCAATGTATTGGCATACAGTTGTTCATAGTATTCATTTTGTCTTAGTCTGCCTTTTGTGACTATAATAGAACACTTAAGGCTGGGTCATTTATAAAGAAAAAAAGTTTCTTTAGCTTATGGCTTTGGAAGCAGGGAAGTCCAAGATGGTGGCCACATCTGGTGAGGGCCTTGAGCTGCTACATAGCATAGCAGGTAAGGGGAAGGGGAAGAAAGCCATGTGAACAGAGACAAGTACAAAGGCCTGGGCTGGCTTTACATCTACTTGCTTTTGAGGTAACTAACCAAGTTCCTAGAGAACAGCATTAGTCCATTCGTGAGGGCTCCACACCTGCAACCCAAAAACCTCTTACTAGGCCTCACCTCCTAACACTACTGTGCATTAAGGAATTAAGGTCTCAACACATGAACTGCTGGGGGACATAGTCAAACCACAGCACTCTTATAACCCTTTTCATTTCTGTGGCATCAGTTGTAATATCTCCTATTTCACTTCTGATTTTAGTTATTTGAATCTTCTGTCTTTTTTTCCTTAGTTAATCTAGGTAAGGGTTTCTCAATTTTATTAATCTTTTCAGCTCTTAGCTTCATTGATCTTAGCTTCATTGATTTTTAAAATAATTTTTCTCTTCTCAATTTTACTTATCTCTGCTCTAGTCTTCATTGTTATTTCCCTAAGATGGTAAATTTTATGCTATATTCCTTTTTTTTTTTTTTCCTGCCACAGTATCTTACTCTGTCACCCAGGCTGGAGTGTAGTGGTGTGTGGTGTGATCATGGCTCACTGCAGCCTCAATCTCCCTGTCTCAAGTGATCCTCCCGCCTCAGCCTCCTAAGTGGCTGAGACTATAGGTGCGCACCATCATGTCTGGAGAATTTTAAAAAATACATTGTAGAGACACGGTTTCTCTGTGTTGCCCAGGCTGGCCTCAAATTTCTAGGCTCAAGTGATCCTCCTGCTGCGACCTCCCAAAGTGCTTGGATTACAGGCTTGAGCCACAATGTCTGGTCCTCAATGATCTTTTAATTCTAAGGTAGTCTTTCAAAATTCTTCAAGAATTCACTTTGGGTACATTTGTCTCCTTTACTTTACATGTTCATAGCTCTCAAATGTTGGCACTGATCTGCTGTTGGAATTCTGAGTCAATTATTCTCACTTTTCTGTAGGAGAAGCAGCACTATCAAGGGACTGAAGTTTGATGAAGAGATATGCTCTCAACTATTTTTCAACTTGACTTTTTCATCATCACATTTTCAGATATTCATCCCACCAGAAAAAGGTTGTTGTATGAAATGATATTGTTCTCTTAATTTTTTAAAAAGGTGGCATTTATAACATTATCGTAGATACTCATATGTTTAACTTTGGAGATTTATTTTTCAAGAGCTTTATTTATCAACAATAAAACCAGCAATGATGTACACTACCTCAGATGGCTTTAGGATGCTGATTGTGTTGTTGAAATTATACAGTCTAAACCACGGATGTGACTACTTTTACACTAGTACTTAAAAAAAGCTAAAACCCCTCTTTGTTAAAACAAATGAAACCTAAAACACTACTATGTACTGTATAATAGATAGCAAAAATGTTTCAAGACAATTAGACTTAGGTGCAATTTGAAATACGTTTTTCTCTTTGATTCTTAATGATTACCAGTGTCAGGTTCTTCTCTGTTTTTGCCTTCAAAACCAGAAATTCCCTTTCTTTCATCTAATTATTCGCATTATAAACTATATTACTTTGAACACATCCAGTAACTCCAACTCCACACAGTGGCTTCATCTGCAATTTAAATCTCCATATCTCCCATTATTCCTGTTGAAGGCTATTGCTTCAATGTAATTTATTTAACGTTTTTATTCAAAAGATATTATTAATTGCACATCAAACTATGTGCCAAGGCTCTGTACCAGAGACAGAATAGTGAATGGGAAAAATGTAGTCACTCTCGTGGAATTTATAGTCTAACTGGGAAGAGAGATAATTGAAGAAGCAATTGTAAGGTTGATGAGTATTATAATAAAAGGGATTCAGAATGTTTGTTATGGGAACATTTCTTTTCCCTCTGGGCTTCAGGAGAATAAACCACTGGGTTAAAAACTATGACGATATTTCCTCTCTAATTTCCCACTCCTGGCAACCCCAAAAGAAAGATTTCACATAGGGAGTATCTGTATTAAGAAATAGAAACAAGTCCCTATGAATATTTTTTTCTTCCTTTTTAAGAAAATAGAAACATCCCTTTTAGCATTAGGCATATTTCTAGCTTACAGCTGCTCACTATTAAGATTAGGTATTTATAACAATTCTGTTAGTTTTCTCTTGGTGGCTATAGCTGTTCTTCACATTTTATAAACTATTACTGTTTGGGAGATACTTAGAAACAAACTCAAAAAATGATTGCATTCTTAGTTTTTAAACAATAGTTAAGGCAGTTGTTAGGTCATATCTACAAATGGGTTTCATGGGATACATGAAGAGATTTTGTGGGTCTTAGATTTCTTGAAATGCCTGGGAGGTCTTAGAGAAAAGACCCTGTTGACTCTAAGGCCACGTTTACAAGTCAACAGTACAGAAGCATTTTTGCTATGAAAGTCATTTGGCGGATCTACAAGCACAGTTCAGCCTGACAGGGAATAAGTAAATGAATGGCTTGATATCTTCCAAAGAATCAATGGGCCAACCTCAACCCCAGTGTTAACAGCAGCCTGAAAAACAAAAAAGTGGGTCACATCTGGTTAAAAACACCAAAGGGAGATACTACTATTCAAAAGGGTATACTACTTTTCAAAAGGGTAACCTAACATTATGTTTTAACCAGGACTAGGCCAAAAATAAGATAACTTACAGATTTTCATGGAGAATCCTAATAGTAATTATGACAGGCTCGGAGATCAGCTCATTTATGTGAGTTCCTTTTTTTCTGTCACCCTCACTCACAGAAGAGGGGAGAGGGTTTTGGCACTCAAGTCTTCTCCCAAACGCAGCCTCCTAACATCCCTGCTGTAAAGGGAAGAATCTGTGAGACGAAGTTAGCATTTCTATTGACTTCATATATTTTTTGACTGACAAGGAAAAAAGACAATAGACCTGGAGTAATCAGGCTGTACATTTGAGTGGATGTCAACTCCTTACGGTAGAAAGAGCTGCGAACTGGCCAGGCATGGTTAGCTCATGCCTGTAATCCCAGCACTTTGGGAAGCCGAAACTGGCAGATTGCATGAGTCCAGGAATTCCAGACTAGCATGGGCAACATGGCGAAACTCCTTTTCTACAAAAATATTTAAAAATTATCCAGGTTTTGTGGCACGTGCCTGTGTCTCAGCTATTCAGGAGGCTGAGGCAGGAGGATCACCTGAACCTGAGAAGGTAGAGGCTATGAGCCATGATCACACCACTGCACTCCAGCCTAAGTGACAGAGTGAGACCCTGTCTCAAAATTACAAAAAAAAAAAAAAAAATAGAAACAACAACAAAAAAAGCCCGGAACCCTGGGAAATGAGAAAATCTCTTAATTTCTCTCTCTCTTCTTGTTTTTTGTTTGTTTGCTTGTTTTTTGGTTTTTTTAATGGACTGAATTAGAAGGCATGGTAGTTCATACCTGTAATTGCAGTACTTTGCGAGGCTGAGGCTAGGAGTTTGAGACCAACCTGGGCAACATAGCAAGACCCTGTCTCTACGAAAAATGTAAAAATCAACCAGGCATTGGCCAACATGGTGAAACCCCGTCTCTACTGAAAATGCAAAAATTGGTCAAGCATGGTGGCATGCACCTGTAGTCTCAGCTACTTGGGAGGCTGAGGCAGGATAATTGCTTGAACCTAGGAGGCAGAGGTTTCAGGGAGCCAAGATTGCATCACTGCACTCCAGGCTAGGCAACAGAGCAACTGTCTCAAAACAAAAAAAAAAAACTTAGCCAGGCATGGTGGCTTGTGCCTGTAGTCCCAAAAACTTGGGAGGCTGAGGAGGGAGGATCAATTGAGCCAGAAAGGTTGAAGTACAGGGACCCATGATCGTGCCACTGCACTTTAGCCTGGGTGAGACAGCATGACCCTCTCTCAAAAAAAGAAAAAAAAAAAAAGGTTTAACATCTGACATTTGAATAATTTGAGATACTTTAAAAATTCAGCTTCTGATTAGTGGTCTGGGATGGGAATGGGGTAGAGGTAGGTGGTTCTGGGGTTAGGGATAGGAGTGTGGGTTGAGATGTGTTTTCTAAAAGCTCTACTCATGATTCTGCTGGGGGATGAGTCATGTTCTACTCTAAAGTGCTCAGGGATGATTTCAGGAAACACAGTTAATAGCCCACAAGTAATACATTTGTACTACCTGTACAAGTATTGCACTACATGAAGTTTTACAAACTGTGCTGAAAATATAATATTTGTTGCTCTTTCCTCCTATCTCCCGAAAGCTAATCTGGTTTGACCCCAGAGTTATATATAGTAATCACAATGATAAAGTTAATAATACTATAATTTACCATATGCCAAACACTGATTTCAAAATTTCATGTCTTCATGTAAGACTGTTTACAGTTCTGTGGGATATAGTATGACTATTAGCCCCATTTTACAGATGAAGAAACCAAGGCAAAGAGAAGCCAAGTAACTTACATATGACAACAGTATCACGCATAGCAGAGTGTACCAGGTAGATTCAGGCTGTCTGGAGAAACCCAACTTGCTTCCCTCTAACATTGGGTGGCAGCATGGTTTTATGCAAAAAGGCTAGGCATTGGCATGAGACACTTACTCAAGATCTGGCACAATCCCTCAGTAGCTATGTCATCTCAGGTGACCTTCCTTCACCTTGCTAGGTGTCTTTGTCAGCTCAGACTGCCATAGCAAAATACCGTAGGCTGGGTGATTTAACATCAGAAATTTATTTCTCATAGATCTGGAGGTTAGGAAGTTCAAGACCAAAGTGCCGGCCAATTTGGTACCTGTGAAGGGCTTCTTTCTGGTTTAAAGACAAACGCCTTCTTGCTATATCCTCACATATCGGGGAGAGAAAGGGCTCTGGTCTCTGGTCTCTCCCTCTTTAATAAGGGCATTAATTCCGTCATGAGGCCTCCATCCATATTGAGGCAGGAAAATAGGGTCTGGAGGCAGGGAACATAAGGCCGATTCACACTTCAGCTGTGACAGGAAACATCCTCTCCATAGGGCGTTTGCTGAGCAAACGACTTTGTAACTTTATTTCATCCTGTCCATTTACATAATGTGTACACCAAGTAACCAATGGAATCCTCTAGAGGGTATTTAAACTCCCACAAATTCTGTAATGGTGCCCTAGAGCCCCTATACTCGGGCCTGCTCCTACACTGTGGAGTGCAGTTTAATTTTCCATAAATTTCTTCATTCTTTCCTTGCTTTGGTGATGCGTTTTGTCCAATTCTTTGTGCAAGGTGCCAAGAACCTGGGCACCCTCCTCCAGTAACATTATGACTTCATTTAAACCTGACACTTCCCAAAGGGTCCCATCTCCAAATACCATCCTGTTGAGGATTAGGGCCCAATATTGAATTTGGAGAGACACAAACATTCAATCCATTGCACTAAGATTCAGTTTCTTTATCTGCAAAATATGTATCACACCTATTTATAAGGTTTGAGAATGAAATCAGATGTTTATAGGCGTTAGCCCAGTCTCGTAATAAAACCAAAGGAAAACATTCAAAATAGGTATTGACTATGTATCAGGTACTTTTGAATAAAATGTAAAGAATGAAAATCGCTTATTGAATACTATGTCTTCAGAGTTATGCTAAATGGGTTTATGTATTATATTCATTTAATCTTCCATCACCCTTATGAAGTAGGTATGATGAAAACTGAGGAGTTGAATATTTTCCTGACGTCACAACTGGCAAATGGGAGTGGAGCCTACAGCCAGGGCATGCGCTCTGAGGTGGTCTGTTGTCTCTTTTTAGACAGAAATATGCAAACAATTATTTAAATGTTCACAAAATAAATTTAAATGGATTTTTACTTAAAATAGTAGGAGAGAAATCCGTTTTTCACCTTTATGGTCACCTTCTCTGCTGAGTAAAAATTGGGATACGTGCTCTTACAATGGGACAAGGTGGCCAAAAAAGAACCCAGGAGTGGAATTCTCTTTCTTGCCTCTCTCTTCCTTCCACCCTCCCTCTTTGATGTCAACCTTCCACTATTGATGCCTGTTCCTCCATGTTTACCCAAGGCCAACTTTGAGGGAAGAAATGTAGCTGTGAAAACATTGGCCCTAGGGCAACATTCTTTTCCAGTGCTAGAATTCTTTAGTGTATGAGCTGTCGCCCAGCCCCTGGTTTTCCATCTCTGATTAGTCATAGGGTGTAGAAACATTTATACTCTCTCCTCCAGAAGAATTCTTCGGCAAGTTTTCCCACCTACATCCCAGCTTACACGCTGAAAGAACATCATGCTTAAACAGAGAAAAGCTTAGTTTTAGGGGAAACTGATAAACAAGCTGGGATTGAGTTCCCTTTTTAGGAATATTTTCTAGATTGAAGAAAATCAGTTCTACTCTTAATGTGTTAAAAATGTGTCATGTGTTGGTTATGGAATTTGTGCGAAAAACATAAGATGGTATTGAAGTGTTCTAAAAAAACTGCAGCATCATCAGGAAACTATGCAAGTGATATTAGAAACAAAAGCTCTGACAGAAAAACCTCATTTCCACAGAACCAGAAAAATGAATGCAACCCCTGGATCTCTGGCAGGATCCAAACAGTTGGCTTCTCAAGGTAACCACTGAGAGGCTGGAGGTCAAGTTCAGGAAGGTAGCACGTAGAAACCACACTATTCATATAGCCAAGTGGAGACAGTTAATCGATCACAAAGAAAAATGAAAATTGCAACTTCTAGAATTTAAAGGGGTTAGTCCCTGGAATCTTGGCTCTGTTAATGGCATCGAACTCTCAGGTTAATATTAAACAAACCACACTCTGGTATTCACTACCTTATCATGAGCCAAAGGAAGATAAGCAAAATATGCAGGGCTTTGACACAGCTGGAGTGGGCCACGTAACAGAATAGCTCTTGAAGAGCCTTTTACTACTAGTACCATCCTGGTAACAAATAATGTTTAGTGATGATTAAGTGAGTATTCTCACCAAAGAAATATGCAAAAATGTCCTCATATATTTTCGTGTCTTAATCTCTTTTCTTTCCAATCTATAATTTTTCTTTAGCACAGGTTTCCTCATTCACTTAGTTTCAATGTTATTTAATCTTTATATAAATAGCCTTAAATCCCATAGAGAAATCAGCAGGTCACTAAATACTTAAATACTTATTAAGAAAACGACAGAAGAAATTTTTTCTATCTCCCTCTTTCTCTTCTCTTTTTAAACGAAGGTTGGTTGACAGTGGGTGATCTCAGGCCTAAAGTATTTGGCTTTCCCCATTGTTCAGGACTCTGGGTAAGCCTTGGTAGGCGAGTGATCTATAATGAAGATGACAATCCCCACCCCCCTTCTTTGCATTTAGAAGTTGGGCCTTTGGGATTTTACAATGTGCTAGCACTGTTAAAGACTATTCATATTACTGCCTTTTTGGTTGATAAATTTGTATATCAGGGTAGTTATTATAACTACCCTGAGCTAAAAAATGAACTAGAGATTTTTGCAAATACGCAAAAAGTGCTCTTACTTCAGAAAACAGCAAAAAAAAAAAAAAAAAAAAAATCCCCCAACAATCTCAGCTTTCGTAATTAATTTCAAAGGACAACCATCAGAATAGTATTCTTTCTCCAAAGTGGGAAAATTGAAAAAAATATATATATTTTAAAAGATTTTGGAACTGCAAAACAGACAAATGTCCCAACTTTTAAAATATGAAGTTAATAAACAGTTTAAAAATTTTGCTGAGCTAATTAATGAGACCTGTTCCCCAAACACTGGCTGTTGTCTTGAAGTTGAAGGAAGAAAAGGCTCTTTTCCCCGCCCCTCCCCCATCCAGCAGGAGGAGCTGGAAATAGAGACTTGGTAAGTGGGCCCCGAAAGGGTTATCCCTTTCCAGTAAGCCTGGGTACAGTTAGTGCTACTAGGACAGGATGCTGGCTGAGTACAAGCCCAGCCGGAATTCCCAAAACAGAGGCACAGCTGGGGTGGGGCAGAAGCAGAGTCCTCCAAATTCACAGCTGCTACCAGTTTCAAAACTGTTTTTAGAAGCCGCAGGGCTGGGAGGGGAACAGGTTCTCTTCACTTAGTGTGGCTCAGTTTGCAATTCTGGGACAGGAGCCAGATAGAGGATATTCTCCCATAATTCTTAAAGACGATGTGTGCTCTCCGGAGAGATATAATGTTACAGACTATTAGAACTCGGTGGGCCTTGGGAGGTCATCTAGTGGATCCATCCACTCATCCTACAAGCCAGGCAGTGGAGGCTCACACCTGTAATCCCGGCTCATTTGGGAAGCCGAGACAGGCAGCTCACGATGTCAGGAGTTCAAGACCAGCCTGGCCAACATGGTGAAACTCCATTTCTACTAAAAATGCAAAAATTAGCTGGGCATGGTAGCGGACGCCTGTAATCCCAGCTACTCGGGAGGCTGAGGCAAGATAATCTTTTGAACCTAGGAGGCGCAGGTTGCAGTGAGCCGAGATCATGCCATTGCACTCCATCCTGGGTGACATGAGCAAAACTCCATCTCGGAAAAAAAAAAAAAAAAGTCTTTCCCCTTATCAGTCAGTTATTTAATGGACACATACCATGTGACCCTACATGGTGGGATCAGACAGCCTCTGGGCCCTCAAAGCTTATCATTTGTTCAGGAGACTTATATATAAACAGAATATAACTATACAAGGCAGTATCTGATATGTTTTAAATGATGGTGTTCACAGTAAGTGTGAAGAATCCAAAGGACACAATCATTATGAGATGAGTACTCAGAAAAAGCTTCAACAAGAAGGTAGACTTGAGCTACATTAATATGATTAGGCACTCCAGATGAAAGAACAGAGTGACCATGGGGGTGAGCTGTAAAAGATGTTCAGCAAAAAGTGACTAGAAAAGTCTCAGAGTATCCAGCAGGGGTTGGTATTATACTACAGATAAATGGCCATTACACATTGATATTATCAGATATTAGACAAATGGCCAGTTTTATCCTGTAAGCAACTGGGAGCCATTGAAGACTTTCGGATAACACGATTACCATGTTAACAAGTTGATTTGATGGCAAAGTGTAGGATGAATTGAAGGATGAAGAGTTGTTTGAGTGAGGCTAGTTAAGACGCCAGTACAAAAGTTCAAGTACAAAGGCAAGTTCAAGTTTGGTGGTAGGATTGGACATTGATAATGTAGATATGTAAAAAAAATATAATGAACAACCAATGGAAATTTTTTTTTTTTTTTTTGAGACAGAGTCTCGCTCTGTCGCCCAGGCTGGAGTGCCTAATAGAACTTTTTAATTGCCGGGTGCGGTGGCTCACGCCTGTAATCCCAGCACTTTGGGAGGCCGAGGCGGGCAGATCACGAGGTAAGGAGATGGAGACCATCCTGGCTAACACGGTGAAACCCCGTCTCTACTAAAAAAATAGAAAAAATTAGCCGGGCGTGGTGGCATGCGCCTGTAGTCCCAGCTACTTGGGGGGCTGAGACAGGAGAATCGCTTGGACCCGGGAGGCGGAGGTTGCAGTGAACCGAGATCGCACCACTGTACTCCAGTCTGGGCAACAAAGTGATACTCTGTCTCAAAAAAAAAAAAAGAAGTTTATCAATTAGATTTTGAGTGTGAGGAAGAGAGGCAGGAATACTAGGTTCAAGCTGGAGTGACCAGAAATATGGTTCCAGTTGAATGGATTGGGTAAGTGAAGAGATGGAAATAATATTGAAGGGAATTTCAGTTTTAGATATGCCAATATGGAAAAAATAGACATCCAAGCAGAAAAGAGAAAGTTCTTTAAAAAATATAGAGAGCTGTACAACTGCAAGGCATTAATATTCAAAACATTTTTCAACAAATGCTTTTGGTTTCTATCTGCATCTTTGGGCATAGTTTCAACAGTATTGGTCTCACCAACTTAACCAGCTGAGATGGGAAGGATTAAGTTGATCACAATGTATGACATACTCTTCATACAGAAGTTGAAGGCTTGTAACTCAAAGGTTACAAAATGTCACTTTTACTTTATAATAATGGAGAAATAATTGGAGACATAAAAGCTTTGAGTAATCTATTCAATTGAGAATATTCCTGTGGAAAATGAAAAATGCAATCAATGAATTTATGATTGTTTTTTGTTAAGCTGCTGGGTTTAAACATTTCAACCTGATGTTTTTCTTATGAAATAAATTTTAAAAATATTGTGTAAGATGGTTGTGTACTAACAGGGTTGGGATCAGATCAAATGAAGCTTCATTGTTTATAAAGTCACTTAATTTGCCACTATTGTGACCTAGAAATGTTGAGCCACAAAGCAAAGGGAGCTTTGTTAACTACAAAGTAAACAGGATTCTGTAGTTTTCCTCCTTTCTTTCTCTAACCAGGAAGGACTTATCCACTGGCACAGAAGGCATAATGCCTAGGGATCATGAAACTTTTAAGAGGCCTATGAAATTCTACTAAATTTTACCTGAGAAGGAAAAAAATTGAAATACTTAAAGTTATATCAAAAATAATTTTAATACTGATATTATAGTGTGAGGGGCCCACATAGTCAAAGTGCCTAGGCCTCATGACAGTCATAATGTAGCCCTGCCTCCTGTATTTAAATCTTAGTCATCAATTCTAACCATAAAACCATGGCTTTTTGCATTGTTCTGCATATATTTATACATTTTGTGATCCTGTTTTTTCAATTTTTATTAAAATATATATAAACCTTTTTTTTTTTTTTTTTTTGAGACGGAGTTTCACTCTTGTTGCCCAGGCTAGAGTGCAATGGTGTTAGCTTGGCTCACCGCAACCTCCACCACCCAGGTTCAAGTGATTCTCTTGCCTCAGCCTCCCAAGTAGCTGGGATTACAGGGATGCACCACCACACCTGGCTAATTTTGTAATTTTAGTAGAGATGGGGTTTCTTCATTTTGGTCAGGCTGGTCTTGAACTCCCGCCCTCAGGTGATCCTCCCGCCCCCTGCCCCGCCTCGCATCCCAAAGTGCTGGGATTACAGGCGTAAGCCACCGTGCCAGGCCCATAAACATAATTTTAATTATCACCAAGTTCCACAAAGTTTGCAAAGACAAATAGTCTCCCAACCCCTTGTTTTCCATATCCCTTTTCCCAGAGGTATCTATTTTTAACTTTTAAAGATGCTTCATCCGTTATGTAACTCCATTTCTCTAAGTAATGTACTTGTAATGTTACTTCTGTTTTTTGTTTGTTTGTTTGTTTTTTTGTTTTAGACATTATTGACTTCCCTTCATGAACATGAGGATTTATGTATCTTTTGTCCTTCACCCTTACCAAATAAAGTCATAGATACTTCTAAGCTACTCATTCTCCTTATTTAGATTTATCTTATTTCTGAATAACTCAATGTTCAGGGTTAACATTGCTGTGACTCTGTAGGCTATTCAGTGTCGAGCCATATGGGCAACGATGATGACTTTTTCTTGACTGTACAACTTGTAGTTTTTCCTCAGTTAAGAATTGTCATCTTTCCTCACTTGCCCAATTTCCTTGTACACATTTATCCCTAATCCATATTCCCCACCAGATGGTTAAATCTTTTCTTTTCTTTTCTTTTTGAGACAGAGTCTCCCTCTGTCGCCCAGGCTGGAGTGCAGTGGTGCAATCTCCGCTCGCTGCAAACTCCGCCTCCCAGGTTCACGCCATTCTCCTTCTTCAGCCTCCCCAGTAGCTGGGACTACAGAGGCCCACCACCATGCCCAGCTAAGTTTTTGTATTTTTTAGTAGAGACAGGGTTTCACCATGTTAGCCAGGATAGTCTCGATTTCCTGACCTCCTTATCCGCCTGCCTGGGCCTCCCAAAGTGCTGGGATTACAGGCGTGAGCCACCGTGCCTGGTCAAATCTTTTCTTGATACATTCATTCATGTTGAGTATTACCTCAGTTTTATTGTCTTAAGTTTCTTATGGAGCACTTGGGCCTAATAGTGTCCAGATGAGTTGCCCCCATGCTTGGTACATCATCCTGAGTAAGTGTGGGAATTCCTTTTGCATTTCTCCTATGTTATATCTCTTTTACCCTGTAACTCTTGTGTTTATTTTTCAAGAATTACTCCATTATTTTGGTGGTGCACATCCTGTAGTAACTCCTTCAGAAAAATATGTGTGTAGGAGAGGGGTAAAGCTTTTGAGTAAAAGATATGCACCCTCACACTTAGTTTGGAAATTGGCTAGATATTTAAGACAATCCTAAGCAAAAAAAACAAAGCTGGAAGCATCCTACTACCTGACTTCAAACTATACTGCAAGGCTACAGTAACCAAAACAGCATGGTACTGGTACAAGAATAGATATTTAGACCTGTGGAACTGAACGGAGAACTCAGAAATAAGACCGCACACCTACAACCACCAGACCTCTGACAAATCTGACAAAAACAAGCAATGGGGAAAGGATTCCCTATTTAATAAATGGTGTTGAGAGAACTGGCTAGCCGTATGCAGAAAATTGACACTGGACCCCTTCCTTACACTTTATACAAAAGTTAACTCAAGATGGATTAAAGACTTAAATGTAGGCTGGGCGCAGTGGGTCATGCCTGTAATCCCAGCAGTTTGGGAGGCTGAGGTGGGCAGATAACTTGAAGTCAGGAGTTGGAGACCAGCCTGACCAAAATGGCAAAACTCTATTTCTACTAAAAATACAAAATTAGCCAGGTGTAGTGGTGCGCGCCTATAATCCCAGCTACTCAAGAGGCTGAGGCAGGAGGATCGCCTAAACCTGGGAGGTAACCCAAATACCCATCGATGATAGACTAGATAAAGAAAATGTGGTATATACATACCCATGGAATACTATGCAGCCATAAATAACAATGAGATCATGTCCTTTGCAGGGACATGGATGGAGTTGAAAGCCATTATCCTCAACAAACCAACACCAGAACAGAACACCAAACACCGCATGTTTTCACTTATAAGTGGGAGCTGAATGATGAGAACATATGGATGCATGGCAGGGAAACAACACATACTGGGGCCTGTCAGGGTGGGGTGGGTGTGGGTAGAGGAAAGGCATCAGGAAGAATAGCTAATGGATGCTGGGCTTAGTACCTAGGTGATGGGATGATCTGTGCAGCAAACCACCATGGCACATCTTTACCTGTGTAATAAACCTGCACATCCTGCACATGTACCCCTGAACTTAAAATAAAAGTTAAAGGAAAAAAAAAAAAAGAAATTGACTAGATAGTTAATACTATCTGGAAATTGGCCCGGCGCGGTGACTCACGCCTGTAATCCCAGCACTTTGGGAGGCCGAGGCAGGTGGATCACCTGAGGTCGGGAGTTCAAGACCAGCCTGACCAACATGGAGAAGCCCTGTCTCTACTAAAACAAACAAACAACAACAACAAAAAAAAACCAAACTATTTGGAAACTATTTCCCTTCGGAATTTTGAATGCCTTACCCCATTTTCTTGTAAATTCCTGTGTTGCTGCTGAGAAGTTCAGAGCCCTTTTGATTTCTGATACTTTGTACACAATCTTCCTTCTCCCATCCCACTGGAAACTTTAAAATCTTCTCATTGACCCCATTGTCTTAGTCAGTTTGGGTTGCTGGAACAAAGTACCATAGACTGGCGTATATACAACACAAATTCTTATCTCACAGCTCTGGAGGCTGGAAGTCCAAGATCAGAGAGCCAGCATAGTCAGGTTCTGGTGAGGGCCTTCTTCTAGATTGCAGATGGCCTTCTTCTGGTTGTATCCTGACTCAGCAGAAAGGTGGAAAAGCGAGCTCTGTGGGGTCTCCTTTTATAAGGACACTTATCCCACTCAAGAAGTTCCACCCTTAAGACCTAATTACTTCTCGAAGGACCCACCTCCTAATACTATCACATTGGGGGTTAAGATTTCAACATATAAACTGGGGGCAGGGGAGACATAAACATTCTGTCCCTAAGTCCTGTGTTCTGAAATAGCTCTGTGATGTGTCTTGGTGTGGATATATTTTCATTGCTGGATACTCAGTGAACTGTTTCACACTGCAGACATGTATCCTTCAATTTTCAGAAATCTTAAATTATTTCATTGATGAAATAATTGCTTTTTCTAATCTATCTTTGAGGAATTTCTTCAGGACTGGCCTTTTACTTTGCCTATGTTTTACCTGTTATTTTATATGCTGTTTTCTTTCTTTCTGGGAGACGTCTTCAACCTTCTCTTCCAATCCATCTATTGAGTTTTCTTTTTTACAACGTTTAAATTTATTTTTTGTTCTCTTTAAGTTTATTTTGTTTCATTAATTTTTGTTTCATTAATTAAAAATCTTCGAATACCTCTGTATATTATTATTATTATTATTGAAAGACGGGTGGGAACAACCAGGCACAGTGGCTCTTGCCTGTAATCCCAGCACTTTGGGAGGCTGAGGTGAGTGGATTGTTTGAGCTCAGGAGTTTAAGACCAGTCCGGGCTACATGACGAAACCCTGTCTCTACAAAAAAAAAAAAAATGCAAAAAAATGCTAGTCATGGTGATACACACTTGTAGTTTCAGCTACTTGGGAGGCCGAAGTGGGAGGATTGCTTGAGCCCAGGGGGTGGAGTTGCAGTGAGCTGAGATTGCACCACTGCACTCCAGCCTGGGCAACACAGCAAGATCCTGTCTCAAAAAAAAAAAAAAAGTGGAGGTCGGGCACAGTGGCTCATGCCTGTAATCCCAGCACTTTGGGAGGCCGAGGTGGTCAGATCACCTGAGGTGAGGAGTTGGAGACTGGCCTGGCCAACAAACATGGTGAAACTCCATCGTTACTAAAAATACAAACAAATTAGCCAGGCATGGTGGTGGGCACCTGAGATCCCAGTTACTAGGGAGGCTGAGGCAGGATAATTGCTTGAACCAGGAGGTGGAGGTTGCAATGATCCAAGATCGCACCACTGCACTCCAGCCTGGGCGACTCAGTGAGACTCCGTCTCACAAAAAATAAATAAATAAATAAATAAATAAATAAAAAGATGAGAGGTTGTATTCATTCATTTTCGTACTGCTAATAAAGACATACCCAAAACTGGGAACGAAAAGAGGTTTAATTTGACTTAGAATTCCACATGGCTGGGGAGGCCTCTGAATCATGGTGGAAGGTGAAAGGTACTTCTTACATGGCAGCAACAAGAGAAAAGGAGAGAAACAGTAAAAGCGCAAACTCCTGATAAACCCATTAGATCTCGTGAGACCTATCTACTATCACGAGAATAGCACAGGAACGTCCCTCCCACAACATGTGGGAATTCTGGGGATAACAATTCAAGTTGAGATCTGAATTGGGACACAGCCAAACCATATCGGGGTCTTGCTATGGTGTCCAGGCTGGCCTTTGACTCCTGGGCTCAAGTGATCCTTCTGCATAGCTGGGAATATAGGCATGTGCCACCTTGCTGGACTCTTCTCTATAGATATTAATACTAATTTAAAAAGAAGTTTTACATTTTTTTTTCCTGACAGCCTAGTCTTTGTTTCCTTCAAGTTGCCTTTTGCTGTTTATGTATTTTATTTCAACATTTGTGCAGGAGGCTATCCTCAGATGTCTGATAATTCTTAATTGTCTGCTAATGATTAAGGGTATCACAATAAAAAGCCAAGCAGAAGCTCTCCGTACATGGGTGGCTTTCATTTCTTCACTGACATGGGTCAGCTATTTTGGTTTGGAACCTCCACTGTCTATTACGGTGTTTCCTCTTGGGCTCTTTGGATTCCCCACAGAAGGCACCTTCAGTCTCCTGTATGAATGGGGAAGGCCTGGCTCCCTGTATTCTGGTTGTCGTACTGGGAGAGAAGGGAGGTGGTGTCGATCCCCCTTGTGTTTGATACACTTCCCCTACCTTGACTTGGTTCCCTGGTTTAGAGATCCTCTGATTTCTCCGTTCGAAGAACACAGTTCTAATCTTCTTCTGGGGTTGCAGCTGCCTAGTTGTGTAGGGCGGGCCAAGGAATTGAGGAATCTAACTATTTCTTTCAACCAATCCTTTTGATCCTGTCCTCACCACCCTCCACTTCCAGGGTACTTGGTGCCTTCAATTCCTGGGCTTTTGCCTGACATTTCAGTGGATATTATATATGTATTTTTCTTAGCTGCCCTTGCTGCTAACTTAGGGTTAGGCTTTTTCAGACCTGCAAAGTCAATATCCATTTGGCCATGTTCTTTCCTCCTTCAAAGGTGGTGTTGTCATTATCTCCCTCTCCTTGGAGTTTTATGCCTTAAAATAGGTCCTTTTGGTGTAGTTTCAGTAGGGTTTGGGAAGAAGCAAAGAGAGTTCAATCTCTATCTTTACCGGAAGTCACTGCAATTGAGTTTTTGATTATTAAAAGTTTGAACAGCCTCTTATTGCCAGGGTAATATGGCGAAACCCAGCCTCTACAAAAAAATAAAAAAATTAGCCAGGCGTGGTGGCGGGTAGTCCCAGCTACTGCAGAGGCTGAAACATTAGGATCACTCGAACCCAGGAGGTGGAGGTTGCAGTGAGGTGACATCATGCCACTGCACATCAACCTGGGTGACAGAGGGAAACCCTGTCTCAAAGAAAAAAAAAAGATTTGAAGGCCAGGAGAGGTGGCTCATGCCTGTAATCCCAGAACTTTGGGTGAACAAAGTGAACAAAGTGAAACCCCGTCTCTACAAACAATACAAAAATTAGCCAGGTGTGGTGACCCACGCCTCTAGTCCCAGCTACTTGGGAGACTGAGGTGGGAGGATCACTTGAGCCTAGGAGGTGGAGGCTGCAGTGAGCAGTGATCGCGACACTGCACTCCAGCCTGGGCTCCAGAGACCCTGTCTCAAAAAAAAAAAGAGTATTTAGTATTTACTTTTTTATATAAATACAATAATTTATGGGCTTTTGAAATTTTGGATAACATTTTATAAGCATCTATGATCATCTGGCCAGTCTTAACACAGTGTTTTTTGTCCTCTTGTGTTGCTATAAAGGAGTACCCAAAGCTGGGTAATTCGTAAAGAAAAAAGGTCTGTTTGGCTTGCAGTTCTGCAGGCTGTACAGGAAGCACCAGCATCTGCTTCTGCTGAGGGACTCTGGCTGCTTCCACTCATGATAGAAGGGGAAAGGCAGCCAGAGCGGGCAGATTACCCGGCCAAAGAGGAGAAGAGAGAGGGGGAGGGAGATACCAGGCTCTTTTTTTTTGAGACAGAGTTTTGCTCTTGTTGCCCAGGCTGGAGTGCAATGGCACAATCTTGGCTCACTGCAATCTCCACATCCCAGGTTCAAGCGATTCTCCTGCCTCTGCCC
Source organism: Theropithecus gelada (assembly GCF_003255815.1). Taxonomy (NCBI): domain Eukaryota; kingdom Metazoa; phylum Chordata; class Mammalia; order Primates; family Cercopithecidae; genus Theropithecus; species Theropithecus gelada. The sequence continues at coordinate 169,183,009 of NC_037671.1, forward strand.
CCTGAGCAGCTGGGATTACAGGTGTGCGCCTCCATGACTGGCTAATTTTGTATTTTCAGTTGAGATGGGGTTTCTCCATGTTGGTCAGGGTGGTCTTGAACTCTCGACCTCAGGTGATCTGCCTGCCTCGGCCTCCCAAAATGCTGGGATTACAGGCTCTTTTTAACAAGCAGTTTTGAAGGGAACTAATTGAGTGAAAACTTGCTTATTACCTCAAGGACTGTACCAAGTGCGTCATGAGGGATCCTCCCCCATGAACTCAAACACCTCCCATTAGACCCCACCTCCAACATTGGGGATCAAATTTTAACATGATATTCCAAATTTGGATATTTAACAAATATCCAAACTATATCACACAGCTATTGCATTAACCTAGTGTTTTGCAAACTTGAGTAATGTTCTAACCCTACTTAAGGAAAAATGAAATCTATAGATTCCTGGTGCCGAATTACATTATTTTAATTACAACATTATTTACATGTGTACAAACAAGCATCCACTATTTATAGTTACAGCTCTTATCTAGTTATATAAGCAAAAACAAAAAAACCAATTCAACAAAAGCATGTATTTAATTCAAATTAACAACATAAATTTAATGTGATAGATTATTTTAATGGAGCAGCATTGCTGCTCTAAATATGAATATGGTGCTTATTGCTGTGTCCTGGGTTCTTTCAAGTTCTTCATCCATCTGCTACAATGTGTTGCATGAGAGACAAATTCATCCATCTCTCCCTGAATTTGAAACACAGACAAATCATTTTTCAGATAGCAAGATTTGTTGCCATACAAGCATGACTTAGCAAGAATGCATATTTTACCTCCTGAGCCTGCATCTGTTCTTATTATATTAGTCTCTAACAAATATGACACAACTTCATGATGCCAAGGGGATCATAAATGTGAAAAAGCATTTTGCTCTTCTTTTAATTTAAATGTATTTTCTGAGGAATGTTTGTGCTGCCCACATGAGTTGACTGGTGACACTAGTTGGTCCTTAGCTCTCTGGGAAGCTTTCCTGGAGAAGGTGACCTTTTTATCAAAGCAGGAAAATAGTATGTACTTATGTAGAATTACAGAAATGAAAAGCACCTTTTCCTGGATTTTCTTCACAAAGTAAGAGCAAATACTAGGCGAATAGAGCTGCCTATTGGGAGAAGGGCACATTTGATGTGGCAATACCATTTCATTCTCGGGCAGATGGCCACCAGTTTGAGGTCTGTGGTAATTTGAACTATACTAAAAAGCAATGGGACCTGATTTTGTAAATCAAAATAGTTGACTTTGTTAAAATAATCAATATCTTAAAATTGTCTGCATAACTCCAAGATTTTCCTCTTTTCCTGAAATGGACTCCTTGGGATTTCCCCTAGGCTCACATAGCTAGAAATGCCCAGTAATCACTGGGAGGTATTATTTATCAGTGCATCAGATCCCCCTGCTAGTTCCCTGGAGAAGAAATCCACATAGTGTCTGGTCCTGCCCTCCAGGCCCTCAATGTAAGATGGGAAACTCATGTAGCAGTGTTTATTTATTTGAGACAGGGTCTCACCCTGTCACCGAGGCCAGAGTGCAGTGGCACCGTCACTGCTCACTGCAATCTCGAACTCCCAGTCTCAAACGATCTTCCCACCTCAGCCTCCCAAGTAGCTGGGTCTACAGGTGTATGCCACCGCACCCGGCTAATTTGTATTGTTTTATTTTTTATTTTTTGGTAGAGACAGAGTCTCAATATGTTGCCCAGGCTGGTCTCTTAACTACTGGGCTCAAGTGATCCTCCCTGCCTCAGCCTCCTAAAGTGCTGGGATTAGAGGCATGAGTCCCTGCACCTGGCCACGTCTTTGAAAAGCAGAGTAAGAACACAGAAGAATTTGGCTTCCATCTAAAAGCTATGAGAGTTTTCTAGAAGGAAATAATGCTTGCTAAGGCAGGGCCAGTTGATTAATACCATAACTTGATTAAGCGCAGGTGTAAGTCATGTTGGCCATCTCTCCTCAATACAGAGAGGCGGTGCCCAGAGGGAGGAGTCCTGGAAGCAGGGAGGGAGGTGGGGCGACAGGCCCTGGAGACACCAGATCCATTACAAATCAGCTGACAGTTTAGAGTCGACTTTCCAGAGGGGCATCAAAAACATTGAACTGACCTCATCCAGCCTTCCTGTCTGATGAGTTGCACTGGAGCAGGAGGAGGCACAATCCAGGCTAGAGCGGTGTATCTTCTTGCAAGTGAATTGCAAGGGTGTGTCCAGGAACCTGAATCTTGCCTCTGGGAAAGGAAGCTGCAGAGCTACACTGAAGGTTAGGGCTCTTGCCAAATAGGCTGATTTAGGGCACATTCTAGTTCCAATAGCCAGTTGGAGTCTGGCAGGAGATCCAGTGCAAAACCAGACATAGAAGATGTCTGACCATGGCCTGGAAATCTAGATGGTGATCCCCCACCCCCTGCTTACCAGGCTAAGGCTGCAAATGTGTTTGGGTTAGCATGTGTTAGGGAGCTAGGGAGACCATGCAGGACTCCAACAAAAGGAAATGTTCCTCCTGCCTCTTGCCACCGTTCATACATATTCCATGTCTTCCTTTGCCTGAAGCCCTCTCATAGGACTGCTCTTTTCCTGGTCAATTTTTATATTGAACTAGGCTCATTCAGTTGCAAGTGACAGAATTCCAATACACATGAACATTCAGGATAAAGGGAGTGATAGGGCACTACCGATGGGCATGGAAGCCAGCGACTCTTGCATCTTCAACTTTCTCTGTATATTTTTAGCTCCCAGTGCAATAGTTTATTTTTCTCCTTCTATAGAAGTGGAACTCCAGCCAGTAGTAGGAGCAGGAGAGGGGAATGGAGGGATTATGTCTCAATTTTATGTCACTCCAGTTTACTAATTCCAAAGGAAAAAAGAAAAAGGTATCTTTCCCTTTCAGTGTTACCATGAAAAAGCCTAGCAAGGACTATGATGGGCTTAACTTGAATCTCTGGTCCCTTCTTAGACTAATTACTGTGGTTGGGGAAGGGGCCCCATGATTGGAGCCCACCCTCAGGCTAAGTGATTGACAGTCCCACAAAATGATTGACAGCCACATAAAATCTAATTGGAGCAGAAAAGGAAATCTCCAAAGGAAGGGATAATATTCCTTCAATAAGAAAAGAAAGATGCTAGGCACAGGCAAGACAACAGGTACCTTTTAGGATTCCTACTCAACCGCTAAGGCTCAGTTCAGGTGTCACTTCTTGGTACTGCCCATTCCTGTCCTTTCTATTGGGTTATGTGTCTCTCTTTTGGCTCATGTTACATTTTGGCTGTGCTGGTGTACCCTATTGATTTATAATTGTCTATCTATGTATCGGTCTTTCTGTGAGACAGTGAGCTCTTTGAAGATAAGCACTGTGGCCTATACCAATTGCATATCCTGCTTAGCAGTAGGTAATGGAAGTTCCAGGAATGTTTTCAATAAAGAATGAATGAAGACAATCACAAAATGGCAGCCAGTCCTCTTGAGTTAAGAGAAAGGGGAAAGGAACATAATAAAAGTAAAAAGTACCAGATTTGGTGTAAATGCTTTATATTAACTAACTCATTTGATTCTCACAACACTTGCAGGAGGTATTATTCTTTCTACTTTACAGGTAGGAAGCTAAAGGTTAAGTTCCACAAACTTACATGGCTGATAGCCTTCAATATCATAATGAGCACTTAGGTAACTTAAATCTAGACCAGTTGTCTTTCAGCTACGCTTGCTTTCTTCCCCCGCCTCCTCCCCTCTTCTTCTGATTAACAATGAACTCATGTAACATAGGGATCTTCTTTTCACTTCTTAATAATTCGGACATTTTCCCCCAATAGATGGTTTTATTTTACCTAAAGGTATTCCCTGATCTGCTTTGTGTCTTTCATTTGCTTCTTTGTAAAATCAGAGGGTTGATGGAAAGACTATGTAAAATCTTTTTCAGCAACAACATTATAAAATTATACAAATTAAATTAAGCCAAGAAAAATTTACAAGTAGGATAAACTCAGCGTAGACCGTGTTTTGTTCAAGTTTACCCCGAAGGTGGTGCTCTGGGTTTCCCACCCTCCACTTTCTCCGCATCTCTTGGGTTTCCCACCCTCCACCCTCTCTGCATCTCTTCCTTCTCTTTTTGGGGCTTCCTTTATTCTCCCATTTAGATCAATCAGTTGCTCTTCTCTGCCCAACAACTTAGTGCTTTTATTTTACCCTTCTTTGGATTTCACATTTCAGCACCCGTATTCTAAATATTCCTGTCCTCTTTGTCCTCTCATCATTAGACTTTCTCTTCAGAGCCTTATTTTCTCAGAACTGGGCCATGCTTCCTACCACCTGTGCAGGTTAAATTGCCAGGAATAGTCCTAGGGTGTTAACAATTGTAGGTAACCTCCAGGGTGGTCTGAATAGAATGAAACACTTGAATTCAAAGAGATAAAGATAATCATGGGTATTTCACAATTATGATTGATCCAGTATGGATTTCTTTTTTTTTGGCAGAGTAATTTCTCGACCCCTCCAATCATCCAAAGTGACCTATTTGAGGCGAGTCCCCCAGAGCACAGGGGCTCAAAGTGTGGCTCCTCGGCCATCCTGATCTAAACCTAAGCAGTTGCCTGTTAAACCTGCAACTTCCTGGGCCCCACCGGACCTACTCAATCAGAATTTTTCTGGGGAATGGCGGTCAATCTGAATTTAAAATATATTCTCTGGGTAATTCATGAGTGCACTAAGTTGTAAGGAACTCAGCCTTTGTGCTACTTATTTTCTAAAAGTTTCATGTGCTATTATTTTTTGTTTCTTTAATTCTATTACAAAAATTTATTTATATGATAAAATTTTATCAACTTGCACAAATACTAGATGTTTGACTGAAGAATTTACCAACCATACTCAGCAAAAATCCACTATCTATTACACACAAGCTCCAGATTTATACTTTTTTCACCTGAAAAATATAAGAAAGGCTAAATTCTCTAACCTTTCCTCTTCTCTTAAATGCTTATATGTGGGGCTTTAATCATAGTCAATACTAAAGGTAAAGCTAAGGAAGTGTCTTGATTTTTTTATACATTGTGTATTTTCCCATGTCTACTGTTTAAAGAGAAACTGCATTTATACAGTCTTGCACAAAGTTTAGTGGCAAATGTTTTCTTTTTGGTTCTTATATTAGGATGCAGGTCCCTGTATATGAACAATATTTATGTGAATCATGTCTATATACACTATACACACATATACATATATCTTTATATATGAATCTATATATACACTACTCATATCATAATTTTCTCCTTTGTCACAGGCTTTCTCTCCTCCAGTGAACTAACTCTGTTTTCCTTAATTTTCACCATTCTATGGTGACTGCAGGGCAATTCTGACTTTGGGTTAACAGTAGACCCAGGGTCACATTCCTATCATTCTTTCCAGATGTTCTACAGTGAGCTGATCTTTGGGATGAGCAGACAAAACCCCACTGGGCATCCTCCTTGCAGGCCCATTACTTCAGAGGCCTGTCTCCACCGTGCCTCACCTAGATTCTCTGGATATAAAGGAAGATCCCACTGTGCTGTATGGAAATAAAGCCCTCTGTGGTCAAGATCGCCCACCAAATGTGGTTTCCCTACCAAATAAAGAAAGTGTTGGAGGACAGTACCAGCACAGGACCAGCTTGAGATCTCTTGATCGTTCCATCAATAAGAATTCCTCCCTCTCACCCTCCCTCCCTCCCTCCCTCCCTCCCTCCCTCCCTCCTTTTATTTCTCTCTTTCTCTCTTTCTTTCTTTCTGACAGAGTCTTGCTCTGTCACCCAGGCTGGAGTGTAGTGGTGCCACCTTGGCTCACTGCAACCTCCACCCCGGGGTTTAAGCAATTCTCATGCCTCAGCCTCCTGAGTAACTGGGATTACAGGCAGGCACCACCATGCCCAGCTAATTTTTGTATTTTTAGAGAGACAGAGTTTCTCCATGTTGGCCAGGCTGATCTTGAACTCCCGACTTCAGAAGATCCACCTGCCTCGACCTCCCCAAGTGCTGGGATCACAGGTGTGAGCCACTGCACCCAGTCAACAAGAATTTCTTTAGCCTCTTTTGCTCATTATCTACAAAGAGCATCAGTCTCTGCCTGGAGAGAAGGAAGGGCTAGAAACAGGGCACAGGTCACCAGGTAAAACTGGCTGTAAGCCACCGTGGCTGATATGCTGGGCAGGTCACTCCTGCACAGAAGGTGGTGTTGGCCTCATGTTCCATCTCTTACAGGAGTTGAGGAAGCTCGACTAAACATCTCCTCAGAGCTTACAATACCAGAAATCATAGGACCCTAAACGTGTTTCTCAAAATTTTTGAGCTAAAATGATGTATTAAAGTACTTTGTAAATTGTGAAGTGCGTCACAAATTTTAAGTGACAACACCCTCAAACACTTCAATGTGCCCTTATTATCTATTTTGAAGGAGAAAGTCTGAGTTTCATCAACTTAACCAGGATACAGTGAGTGAGAAGCAACTTTTGGTGTCTGCAAAATGATCAGTTAAAAAAACCTGGGGGCCTGGCGGTGGCTCACGCCTGTAATCCCAGCACTTTGGGAGGCCGAGGCGGGCGGATCACGAGGTCTGGAGATTGAGACCATCCTGGCTAACATGGCGAAATCCCGTCTCTACTAAAAATACAAAAAATTAGACGGGCGTGGTGGTGGGCGCCTGTAGTCCCAGCTACTAGAGAGGCAGAGGCAGGAGAATGGCCTGAACCCGGGAGGCGGAGCTTGCAGTGGGCGAGATCGCGCTACTGCACTGCAGCTTGGGCAACAGAGAGAGACTCTGTCAAAAAATTAAAAACAAACAAACAAACAAAAAACAAACCCTGGCGTCCCTCTATGTGACCATACTCAGCTAGCACTTGATCTGTTCTTTTCTTATGGCATTTATCTCCCGGATGTTGTATATACTTACTTCTTTACATACCTTATCTCACCTACTACATTCCAAGTTCTTTAAGGGTAAGATCACTATCAGATTTATCTTTGCATTATCCATAGAACCAGCAGACCTGACAGCCATAAACTGATGCTTGTAAAATGAATGAATGAAGTGAATGAGTAAAATCATACCCATTTCAAGTTAATCCTTTGGATTTCATTTGGCTTATACGTAGAAAGTCATCAAAAGGAAGGAAGCTGTCCTAGAAACCTTATAAGGAAGAGTCTCTTTTGGGAATCTCCTACCTGCCCCCTCCCTGGAGCACTTAGGGATGGATGGGGGAAACTTTCACTAAAACAAAAGACGAGTAAACTCTTTCTGAAAATTCCTTTAAGGCCCCTAGTGGTTTAATCTTTACTGCCGTGTAAATTAACTCAAATATTAAGCCAGCAATAAGCCGACGCTCGAGTATCAACCATGTTTTTCTCTGTTAATACGAACTAGGAACTCAGGTTGTTGTTTTCTTTCCCCTCCCACGTGTGCTGATCGTGTAAAACAATCACAGGAACACACGAGCAATGAAATGTGTAAATAAGAAAAATGCACACACATCATGAGCTCATTTCTTCCCAGATAGTTTTTGGTCAATCTCTCAAGCTTCCCCATGTGCGTTTGTGTGTGCATATTGGAAAACAGAAAAATAAGGTCAGCACAAACACTACTTGTAATACAAACTAATGTAAGAGAAAACTTCTTTTTTAATATTAAAAACGACACTAGAGAAATAATGTAAAATAAATGTACGGTTGGAACTAGGGTTAAAAAAATCAGCAACGTCATCAAACTGAGATGGGGTGAGCTGGAAGGCAGACTGGAATTTATCTCTTAAAAAAAAATCGCCCTAACTAGAGACCTGTTTTGCCTAGGGGGACGTGACTCACATTTTCAGATAATCTGAATAAGGGGAATTGTGTCTGCTCGAGGCATCCATTCGGGCTTAGGTCTCCGGACTCCGGCTCCCGGCACGCACGGTTCACACTGGAGAGCGCGCCCCAGGCCAGCCAAGCGCCGAGCCCGGCTGCTGCGGGCTGGGAGGGTGCGCAGGGCCTGCGCTGATTGACGGGGCGCGCGGTCAGGTGACTTGGGGCGCCAAGTTCCCGACACGGTGACCGCGGTCACTGCCGAGGCCCGGCCGACGCTGACCCTGGAGCGTAGTGGGGCTGATCTCCCGGAACAAAGTTGCTGGGCCGGCGGCGGCCGGGCGAGAGAGCCAAAGGGGAGCCGGAGCGCTGCAGAGGCGCGGGTCGGAGGGCTGGCGCTGATCTGCTCCCTTCTCCTGGGGAGAGCGGACCCCCGGCTGCCCGGAGGCGAGCCTGTTCCCGGGGAGTTGGGGCGGCAACGAGCGATCCAGCGGTCCTGCGCCCCACCCTCCCTCCTCCTCCGCCTGCGCTGGGCTCCAACAAAGGGGCAGGCCCGCAGCAGGGAGGAGGAGGAGGAGGAGCCGGAGGAGCTAGGCGCTCTGGCGCACAAAGTTGTGGAGTCGTTTTTCCTCGGAGGAGGGAAGCGGGCAGCAGCAGCCGGCCGCGGGCTTTCTCCCGCCGAGGGGCGAGGAGGAGCCTCTGGCTCCAGAAGCCGATTGGGGGATCACGAGGAGCGGCGCCCCCCTTCTTTTGGGTCATTTCTGCAGACGGAAAACTCTGTGGCGTTTGGCAAACTTGGTGCCTGCGCGCCCATTCCAGGTTTGCGCTTTGACTGTTTTGTTTTTGGCGGAACTACCAGGCAGGAAGATTGCACAAGTAAGGGGCGTTTTCAGTCGGGTGTCAATTTATTTTTCTTTCTTTCTTTCTTTTTTTTTTTTTTTTCTTTAATTTCGGATCTTGTCTGCTTCTCCAAGTTTTATTTTTTAAAAAAATACATCGCACCACTAAACTCACACTCGCACACACCCCCGCGATTACTGCGTCTCAAACTCCTAGAGGAGCCCTTGGCCAGCTCGGGGTGCGGCGGTGGCGGCCGGCAGGCGAGGCGGCCCGCGGGCACCAGGTAAGCCCATGCATTATTGAAGCCTAGGGCTGGTAATGTGACTACAGCCCCCGAGGGAATGGGGCGGGGACCGGGAGGAGGATGGCTTTCTGCGGTTCTTCCGCGTGGGATCGGCGTCCCGAGCTCCTTCCCAAGTCCCAGAGTCGAAGATGGGAGTAACTTTTGCGTGCCCTTTCCTCGGGGCCTCAGTTTAGCTTCCTGCGGTGCGAGAGAGAATGCCGGAGGCGTGGAGAGCTCGGATCCGTACTAGTTGTGAACAATTCAAACTTCTCTGACCGGCTCTGTACTGCCTCCCTGCTCCCCAATCCTCCTCCCCACCGGGGTGACAGGGTTGCCCTCCGTGCATCGCGTGGTGCAGGGCGCTGGGCCAGTGATTTGCAAGAGGGGACGTGGCCTCCTAGGAGAGTCTGTCACAGACACCCGGGCCCGGGGAAGGCGGGGCCCCGGCGGTGTCCACAGGAGAGGGTGGGCAGAGGGTGACTGTGTGGTCGGCGGCCAGCAAAGCGCTTCCCAGCTAGCCGCCCAGCGGGGAGCATGCTTGACCTCTGGGTGGTTGCTGCTCCCAAGGGTGGGACTCCGGAGAGTGTGGCGCGATCGCCAAGCTCCCTGCCAGCGGCCGTGGAGAGGCTGAGGGGACAGGAGGAGGGGGGCGCCCCATTGGTGTGTAGTCCGGCGCAGTCGCGGGCTGTCCTTTTCCGGACTCTGGGGATCTCTTGCTGCAACTGAGAAGGTAATCCATGCCCCTCTTCGGCCCGGGGTCCGAGGCTCTGGTTGCTCAAGGCCACTTAAAAACCAACAAAGCACCAACTGAAGGCTGTGCAACTTTTAGATCGCAGGTTGTTCAAAGGGATTTTTTTCTCCAAGCCTCAGATTACGAAAGGGACTCATTCCGTGCGTTTTTCAAGGAGGAGGGAGAAAACGTTGCCCGACCTCCCAGAGAGCCGTGGGACCAGCACTTTGTTTTACAATGAACTGCAGAGCCCGTGTTCTAACTCCACGACCCCGCTCTCTGAGGTGTCTAGGACAGGGCCTCCTCTTTCCCAGCCTTCAGATCACCTGGATCACCAGGGCCTTGCGGGCCAGTTCCCCATGCCGCGGTTGGGAGGGTCAGTGCAGCGGTCGCGGCTGCCAGAGCGCACTGAGCGCTGGGGAGGCCGGATTCCCTAGGTCTGATCCGGAGCTCCCGGCCTGCCTACCGGGCGGCAGCGACAGCATCCATTCCTTTGTAAATTGCACCGGCCTCAGGAAGTCGATCTGGGTCCTCCCGGTTCGTTGGCTGTGGGCATGGGAGACGCAGCCTGCAGATAGCTCAGGGTCAGGGGAGAGCTGGAGGAATGCAAAGCTTGTAGGTACTTCTGCGGTGACGGCCAGGGTTAACGTGGAATCATTCCCTGCCCCTTTTATCAGCCTTTATGGGACCGATGAGACAACACTTTAACTCTCCTTTGGGTGTTTACCTAAAATTTATTGGCCCTGTAAACAGTATTAATCACAGTAGTATTAACCTTCCCTGGAGCGCCTTTTTTTTTTGTAAATGGTAGTTCTTGGCACTCACAGTTTTCTCTTACTGTGTTTCAAGCAGAGCAGGAAACTCTTGTCCGCTTGGCTTCCTTTTCTACTGTCTTGAGCATTCTTAGGTTTTGGTTCCTAGAGTAAGTTAATGAATAGTGTTTCCATTTACACAGCATTTCCATCATAATGCACACTGTTGGATATATATGTGCTATATGCGTAAAATATAGTACAAAATAAAAATTATATACATATATTCACTGTGTAATTCCTAAATCTTAAAAAATTAAAACATTAGTTTTGTCTTTAAGGCCATCACCTTATGTTTATTTTTTAAACACTTTATGTTTATTTCATACACTCTTGCCTTGTGGTCCATATGACAGCCGGAAGCATTCTGAAGGGAGAGTTAGTGAATATCGATTTGACTGGATCGGTTTCAGTAAGAACATCTGGCTAAACTTTACAGAATATCATTTTGAGGGAAGGGAAATCTAGGGCAGAGGTAACAATAAATTGCATTTATATAGGGCTTAAAGCTTCTAAAGCAACATCTCATTCATTAATTCTCAGTTTCTCACCTAGCCTTCTGTGAAGATGGTGTTCCCTCCGTTTTATAGGTGTGGAAGAGGGAGAGTCACACTGGGATACATTGTTCGTGGTGAAACTTTGATTCTGTCTCCTGAAAACCAAAGATGCTGCATTTGGCAATTAGAAGGAGTCATCGTCTGCCTTAAGTTTACTCAAATTCCTCTGGCCATTAATGGCAACAAGTAACCTCAGTGGCTATCAGTACTTAAATAGCCTTCTGTTATTCTTCTTTCTCCCCATTTTCCCCTGTACTCTGATCACCTTTTCTGCTGTATCTTTGGCAACCTGTAAGGGCTTTTCATTATCAAGAAGAGAAAATTTGAAAAATCACCTTGAGGAGAGTGTCAAGTGAAACATTATAGTGAAGAAATATTACTGATAATGTGCAAATGGAATATAGTAGTGTGTAAACAGTTTACTTTTCTCTTTTATGGGTGAATAAAGGCTTTGGGAAGCATAGAAGTGGAGATCTTGGCTAAGACCAATTGTGAAGAAAAGCATTAGACTTACCACTCCAAAGTGATACACTGTAGATCTTTCCAGGAAAGAGAATTTTTCCTTGGGCAAACTTAATTTTCCATAATAAACTTTTATAGACATTCTTCTGAACAAAGTTTTTGGTTCTTGAATATAATAAAATACACTTAAGAATTTAGCAAATCCTTTATAGTTATGTAGTTGAATGAAAGAATGTAATCACATAATAATCCATAAATTTTTAGCAGTAGTAGAGCTATTAAAAAATGAAAAAAGTTTCTTAGACTGTCATAAAATCTGTCAGATTGATGATCCAATTCTTTATATCCAATTCTCTCTCTCTTTTTTTTTGAGATGAAGTCTTACCCACTCGTTCGTCAAGGCTGGAGTGCAGTGGCAGCGATCTCGACTCACTGCAACCTCCACCTCCTGAATTCAACCTGAATCTCCTGAATTTCCCTGCCTCAGCCTCCTGAGTAGCTGGGATTGCAGATGTTTGCCACCATGCCTGGCTAATTTTTATATTTTTAGTAGAGACAAGGTTTCGCCATGTTAGGCAGACTGGTCTCAAACTCCTGATCTCAAGTGTTAGCCGGGTTGGTCTTGAACTCTGGACCTCAAGTGATCTGCCTGCCTCAGTCTTCCAAAGAGCTGGGATTACAGGCATGAGCCACCATGCTGAGCCCAACATTCTTTTTGTCATCTCTGCTTATATAACTCAGAGGCACCTCAAGCTCTGCGAGTCCAAACCACATTGATGATTCCTTTCTCCCAGCCCACTATCCTCAGTGTTCCCCAGCTCAATGACTCACACTTCACCTAACTGCCGAAGCCAAAACTGGGGAGTCGTTTTGTACATTTTGCACATTGGATATGAATCCCTCATATCCAATCAGTTCCCAAATCCTATTGACTTTCTTTGATATCTAAAAATCCCACATATTCACCCATTTCTTTCCATCTATTCTTGTTTAGACCACAATTGTTTCCTGCCTATAATATTACAATAGAAAGAATAGCACAATAAACACCCAGATGTCCTTTTTATTTTATTCTTTAAAATTTTTATTTACATGGAGTAGAGACAAAGTCTCACCATGTTGCCTAGGCTGGTCTCAAACTTCTGGGCTCAAGTAATCCTCTTGCTTCAGCTTCCCAAATTACTGTGATTACAGGTGTGAGCTACCTCGCCTAGCCCCAGATGCCCTTAAACTAGTTTTCCCACTTACTTTATTTTTTTTTTGAGATGGAATTTCGCTCTTGTCACCCAGGCTGGAGTGTAATAGCGCAATTTTGGCTCACTATAGCCTCCGCCTCCTGGATTCAAGTGATTCTCCTGCCTCAGCCTCCCTAAGTGCTGGGATTAGAGGCACCCGCCACCACACCCAGCTAATTTTTGTATTTTCTTTTAGTGGAGACGGGGTTTCACCATGTTGGCCAGGCTGGTCTCGAACTCCTGAAGTCAGGTGATCCACCTGCCTTGGCCTCCCTAAGTGCTGGGATTAGAGGCGTGAGCCACCGTGCCCGGCCTAGTTTTCCCACTTATTTTACAGTATTTGCTGCATCTTTCTGCCTGTCTGTGTGTATATGCATATATACATCTACATACATATATCAAACTAAATATATATGTATCAATATAGACAGATATATGCTATTCTGTTTGAACTTAAGTTAAAGATGCCATCACACTTCATTGCTAAATATTTCACCATATCTCTTACAAAGACATTCTCCTGCTACAATACCATTAACTAATGTTAAAGAAATTTAACATTGATACAATAATATTGTCTATTACATAGTCCAAATTCAGATTTTTCAAATGATCCTCAAAATGTTTTATTTTAAAATTCTGAATTCAATCAAAGATTACATTTGGTTGTTATGTCTGTTTAGTCTCCTTTAATTCACAAAGTTCCCCCTCTCCCAGGTAATTTTGGTTTTCAAGACACTGACAGTTTTGAAGAGACCAGGTCATTTGTTTTGAAAACTAGCCACAGTCTAGATTTGTCTGCTTATGAGAAGATTCATGTTCAACATCTTGGCAAGGATATTGTGTAGATGATGTGGTAATTTTCCATTGAATTGCATGATGCCCCATGATTGGTTATGTTAATTTTGATCACTTGGTTAAGGTTAGGAATTTTTCCCCAACATATTACTATGAAAACATTCTCAGGCATACAGAAAACTTGCAAGAAATTTTCATTCAACATTCATATACCCATGGCCTAGGTTCCTTAATTAGCATTTTGCTATATTCTGCCATAGTCTTCACTGGTTCCCCACATATTACCATGGTCTGCCTACAAGCCATGATTTTTCTTTTCTTTTCTTTTCTTTTTTTTTTGAGATGGAGTCTCACTCTTGTTGCCCAGGGTGGAGTGCAGTGGCATGACCTCAGCTCACTGCAACTTCCACCTCTCAGGTTCAAGCAGTTCTCCTGCATTAGCCTCCTGAGTAGCTGGGATTACAGGTGCACACCACCATGCCTGGCTAAGTTTTTTTTGGTATTTTTAGTAGAGACGGAGTTTCACCATGCTGGCCAGGCTGGTCTCGAACTCCTGACCTCGTGATCCACCCGCCTCGGTCTCCCAAAGTGCTGGGATTACAAGTGTGAGCCACCGCGCCCGGCCCTTGATGATCTTTTAAAAAGGCCAATTTGACAATGTTGGTTCCCTCTTTCAAACCATCTACTGGCTCCCCATTGCTCTTCAGATAAAGACACAAACCCTTGACCTATTCTCCATGGTCCTGTCCCTGGTCCTGCCCAGCTTCCTCACCTGGTTCAACAGGTACACTTGTCTCTTGGCTGTTTTCCTTCCAGAAATACTGGCTTGTGCTCCACTCTTTGACTGCTCCATGATTCCTTCTGCCACTTTGCATGGGAAGCTCTTACCTTTTCTCTTTGTGTTTCCCTTTTTGGCTAATTAAATTCTTATCATCTTTAAAGTCTTGGCTCAAATGTCTCTTCAAGAAAGCCTTCTCTAATTGCCCAGGACAGGTCAGATTCCTCTGCTGTATGCTCTTAGTACTTAGTAGAATATGCTTCTCCTTTGCTTCTTCTATACTTCTCCTTTGTATGATTTGTAGTCTATCAGTATTGTAATGAAATAATTCATTGTATAATTAATTGCTTAGTGTGTGTAAGCTCTATAATGGCAGAGGTTATGTCTCTTGTTGATAGTCATAACCCCATTCCCTGGCTCAGTGCTTTACACGTGATAGGCACTCAATATTTGGTGAATGAATAGTTACTATGCATAATTGTATATAAAAGATATAAATATGTTTTTTCAAGTCAGTACTTTCCCTTTCCCTTTTAGGTATTGAGTCAAGCTGAACCATCGTAGGAAGTTGAAAGTCTTAGAAAGAGGACTTGGTAAAGTTTTTGGATTATCTTGAAACTCAGGCAAGATGGCCAAGTATGGAGAACATGAAGCCAGTCCTGACAATGGGCAGAACGAATTCAGTGATATCATTAAGTCCAGATCTGGTAGGTAAAGGAAGCTCAAGACAGTTATGGATTTTTATGTATTTAGAAAACCTATATTTCTTATATTGATCTGCATTGTTCTTGCAAGCACTTCTTGGAGGTGAAGTTCTTTCGAGAAACTGAATTCTGACAAATGACTATAATTTTGTAAAAGGTATATGTAAAAGGCATAATATCTCTGAGTGTCCTATCCTTTCTTAACAGAATTTTGTCTCACTGTATGTCGACTGGCATTGCTTAGTGAAACTGCTGCTTATAGCTAAAGGTTGTTCATTTGGAAGACTACTCCATTAAAACAAAATATAACTGAGCATTTTTCTTTCTATTTTTTGGAAAATGAAGGGATTATATGCTTAATGTAGGAAGTGCCACAGTTTCTGGCAGGAAGGATCCTTTCACAGTTTGATTTCATTACCATATATCCTCACCCCCATCCCTGTTGGTAGCCATTGATAGGCCAACAGGTGTCCTACCTTGAAACATCTTATGAACCTTCTCAAGGTAAAATTTTCACCTAGGTAATCTAATAAACCAGACTCAGATTCATGGTTTTCATGTGAACAGTTAAATCGGGGTCCTCAGGATACCACCCCCTCCTCCAATCTTTTTATATAACTGAGTGCTTTTTGACTCTGGCTGTACAGATGAATCAACTGGGGAGTTTTAAAAAACGCAGATGCATTGGCTCCATTCCAGACCCATTGAAGACAAATTTCTGTATTTTTAAAAAGCTTCAAATATGATTCTGAGACAAACTCAAAGGGGAGATATTTTTGAACAGGCAGAACACTTCTCAGCTTTGAAAATTACACAGAACTCCACCCTGAGTGTGAACACTATACTTAAGTAACTTTGAAAAGTTACTTTGAGGTATAAAATTACATCCAGTGTCACTTTAAAGACAAAAAAGGAACCCAAAGCCTGTATTTGCTGTGTGAACCATCTTTATGTTATGTTAGGAGCTTACTTCTTATTATGTGAAACTGTAGAAATACACAGTGAAAAGAAGATCTAAATTAACTATCTTAGAATACACATTTTCCTCCATGATACCTGTGTTGATTGATTGATAAAGATTTTAGTTATTATAGATTTGGCTGTAAATATGTAGCAACTATTGAGTAGCTTGATGGGTCTTTTGAAGGTATAGCTTAGTATCTTGTTTTAAAATATGCTTTGAGGATGTTCTCTTCCTGTAAAGTTCTTTTTGTTTTAAATGTTTTAGTGGTATAAAAATGTAAGGGATTATTAATATCTTCTTAGGAGTATGGAATACATATTCAGACATATGTAAATATAACAGAGGAAAATGGAAGAGAGACGATTTAATGTCTCCATACTTGCCATTTTCCTTAATTTGTGAGGAAGTATATTCCTAAATAGTTTTCTGAGTCAACCTTCATTCTAGTAAGACCTTTGATATTTATAACTTGTACTTTAACCATGTCCATAAAAGAGTAATTATCTAATTTCAGAATTACTGTGTATATATATTGGACATATAAACTCCCAAACTATTTAAATTTAAAATTATCTTTTAAAAAGGCTGACAAACCTCAAATATTGCTGGAGAACAGTTTGGCAAAAATGATAACATATTTTTAACACATGCATACCAATTAACTGAGTAATTCTATTTCTAGAGTTTTTCCCTAGGCAATACATAAAAAGGTATACTTAAGAAATTGATCACAGTATCATTTATAATAGAAAACATTGTAAACACCATGAAAATCTAATATTAGGAATTGGTTAGATCGTTATTTCCCAAAGTATTTTGAAAAGATCAAAAGTTCTAGGATTGTAAATGTGTAATTCACAAAAGGATGTTATAGTCAAATAGCTTTGGGAAATAGTTGTTTAAACCTATTCTGTTTCTTTACTCTAGCACATCTGAACAGATCATACATGATTCCAGTAGAGCTCACTAAATTAGGTTATATCCATAAAGTGGAAGATTAAGCATTCATAAAAAGTGATACAGTTGTGTGTGTGTGTTTGTGCGTGTGTGTGTGTGTAGGAACATAGAAATGTGTTCTTGATATAGTAAGTAAACAAGTATGTATTATATGAAGTCGTTTTTGTGAAAAATATTTTTTAAAAAATTAGTGAAGTATACAATAAATGTTAATAGTGGTCATCTTGGTGTTTGAGATTATTACTATTTTTTTTGATGATTTATATTTTCTAAAGTTCTTCAATGAATCCACATTACTAAGTTCTTATATTTTTAAAGATTATCAAATTGCTTAGGATGTTTAGATGCCAAGGTTATGACTATTACTTTTTTTTGTGGTGGCGTCTACTTCAAAACACATTGAAAATGTGTTGTTACATAGCTCAGATATGAATCACATTCTTTTGGCTGAATTATGTTGCAAAAGCCAGTAGATAAATTTGGATTTGAATGAGCCCATTAGCCCCAATCTGGCTTCCTCTCAGGGACTTTTTTTGATTCTTTTAATGCAGATGCTTAGTATACAGAGGTAGTATTTCATGGGACTCCAAAATTTACATATTTTAAGGGATTTTTAGTTTAGATTAAGTCATAGGAATTGTCTACATATAATATATGTATTTTAAAGATCCTCTGTCTACATACTCTATGCCAAATTTGTTGTTTTTCCATTTTTTAAAAGGGAACACTTTCCTATAAGAAAATTTTGATCCTCATCTGCTCTTCCAGGTTTCTTTTTTTGGGGGGAAAGTAGATGAGAGTGGGGAGATGGAGAGTGTGATTTCCGCTGTCCAGATCCTTGAGTTTGGACAATCCAAAAGCCTGGCATAATAAAATTGCCATAATAAAAATATATATGCATTTTATGTTAAATTATTGTGATTTTTTTTATTGCCCTCACTTAGTATTACTTTGTTTCATGCCATTTGTGAATATTATAATTTTTTAAATTTTATAATTTTAAAGCCATTCCCACCATCTAAACAAATAGGAAGTTATCAAGGGTAGGTAATGAAGTAGTTTGAAAATACAAAGCCATGTATTTATTTATGGTTGTAGTATACTTGCCTTGGGTTTGGGTGAGTTTTAGAAAGGAACTGGAAAGAATTTGATCTATAATGATCAAGGATTTGGTGTTGGGTAAAAGTAGACTTGCCTTTCTCTAACTTAAAGGCCCATATGCCAAGTTCATCATCAAGGACTGTATTATTAACAGCCTTAATTAGTAGGCTTCAGAAAGCTCAACAAGTTAGTAAATATTTTGAAACAATAGGCCAAGGGTAAGAATTTTTAAAAAGTGAAATTTATTACCTGTAGAGTATGTGATGCAGAAAGTTCTGCTTGGAACATATTAAACATGAAATAATAAAATGGTTTGGGATACATATGCAATCGAAGAATATCCTCACTGCTGTTTCATTCAATAATTAGCATACATTAAACCTAGTAACATAGAATAAGTCATCCTTTTCTGTTGCTGTCAGTGTTGTTGTGGTTTTAGTCCAGAGCACCATAGAAAGAGTAGACCTCAGGGCTAAGGACAGTGTGTCAGCTGGCTCCATGTGGAGTTCTTGACAGTTTGGGATTATAGACCCTCAGTTGGGAAAGAACTATTTGATGAATGAAATAGTTGGGCAAGCTTCACATTTTTGGATAATTCAATGTGTTCTTTAAGAGACCTTGGGCTGGAAACCTGCGTGTAATAATTTTATCATTTCTTCCTTTGCATTTTCTCTTCTTATCTAATCCTAGGGTCTAATTGTTGAGGGAACCTTAGAGGCCCTATAACCCAGCCATGCCTGTGATGTGCTCACCCAGTCTCTGTTTGCACACCTCCAATGATGGCGTCTCACTGGTGATGATGATGATGACGATTCTAGCAACTTATACTTATTGAACACATTCTGTGTGCAGATGTGGTGCTAACAGTTTCATCTTCACAACCACCATTTTGCAGTTGATAAAAGTGAGCCATACTGAAGTGATTTGTGGCACTGGCCTTCTTTCCATTTCTCCAAAGGCCCAGTGTGTCTGCCTCAGGGCCTTCGCACATCTCTCTTCTTCCATCTTTGCCTGGCTGGTTCCTTCTTGTCATTTAGATGTAGGCCTAATGTCACCTCTTCTGAGATCTTCCTTGCTGACTTTAGAAAGTAGCTCTCACAGTCACTCTTGACTGCATCACTGTATTTACGTTCCCTGTGTTGTTCTTACCACTCTCTGGCACCTTTTCTTGTACTGTGTGTTCTTTAATAGACTTCCCACTAGAACAGGGGTCCCCAACCCCCAGGGCCTGGACTGGTACCAGTCCGTTGCCTGTTAGGAACCAGGTGGCACAGCAGGAGGTGAGTGGTGGCTGAGCAAGCACTACCACCTGAGCTCTGCCTCCTATCAGGTCAGCGGCAGCATTAGATTCTCATAAGAGCGAGACCCTGTGGTGAACTGCACATGGGATCTAGGTTGCACACTCCTTATGAGAATCTAATGCCTGATGATCTGAGGTGGAATAGTTTCATCCCAAAACCATTCCCCTCATCCCTTGGAAAAATTGTCTTCCATGAAACTGGTTCCTGGTGCCAAAAAGGTTGGGGACTGCTGCACTATAATTAACTCCCCGAGAGCAGGGACCAATACTTCCCTGGTACTGAGCCGAATGCCTGGCTCATAATAGGTGAGCAATAAATGTTTCTTCAATGATAAAGGCTATGGAGTCTGGAAGTGCCAGAGCTGGCATTTGAACTCAGATGATCTGACTCTAGAAACCCTGCATTTGACCTCTATGGAGTGCCCAATCTCCTAATTAACAAGGCATTTTATTCCATTGCTGCTGGGTGATTCTTTTTCATTTTGTGCCTAATTCTGTCCCTTACACATTTTGCACTGTATTAATTGTATTCATACAGCTCTTCTATCTCTTGTTTTGTAGTTTTCAGGGATGGGACCCTGGGCTGTGAGGTAGAGCTCCTCTGGACCCCAGGTTAGCATCTCAGAGCCCTGTCAAGGGAAGGCTAATTGTAAGAGACACAGCCTACTGCTTCTGGCCAGTCACAGCCTTTCTTGATTTTTGGCTCTAGTCTCTGTCATTCTCTGTGGAGTTAGCAAAGGGGAAAATACCAGAGGACAAATAGTCCTTTGGGTGGAAGATAGAGAAATGGATAATGTGTTTCTGACGTGAATTCCTTTTTCTCTTTTCTTCTGACTACTGCTCAAGGCTTTTAACTGGCTGAAGTTAAAAAAAAAAAAAAGGTAGTGAATTTCAGAAGGACTGACATTTGGCACAGTGGAGGTCTTGGTCCGATGCCCAGATAGGTATCTGTGGTAATGAAAGGGTTGATTGAGGAGTGTGGGGGAAGGAAGCAAAGACACACCAGTGAAATAAAAATGAAACCAATTATTAAATATGAAATATTATACCTGGTTACATTTATAGCAAGCCTCCTGAAAATCTGCTATGTTTGGAAAGTAAAATTGATAACAAGATTCAGTTTTATGAAAATTCTGAGGAGGATTACCTTATTTGTTTATCTTTCTGAGACCTTTCTTGAGGAAAGACAGTGGTTAAGTTGTATTTAGGCAGTCATCCGTCTATTTCTTTCTTTTACATTTAAAGCAGTATCTGTGAGGGGATTTTTCTAAGCAGCTCAAGGGACTATGAAAAAATAGTTCATTTTTTGTTTCTCCTGAAGCTTTCCTTGGCTGGAATACCTGTGCTTTGAAGGGAGGTCTTTGAGCAGGTTTGTTTTTTTCCGTGAGCCCTGGGGATTTGTGGTGATAGACAGTAACCCTGATGGAAATTCAACTCTGGCAGAGGAGGGCAGCTATTCTTGTCCTGCTTGTAAAAATATTCTCCATGTTGTTACCTCATTATGCTGAAGTAGTGCAATCATGAGAAAGTTTTTTGTATTAATGTGATTCTCATGACCTGTTACTATGGTTGTGAAACTTTTAGAAGAGATCCATTCACGACTGGAAAATGTGAATTGCTGAGGATGATTCTAAGCAAAGGAAGTACATTAATTGTATAGACAGAACAGAGAACTCAATTTTATTGAACCTTATTTGAACCCAGAAGTTTGAACTAGATGCTGATATGATGATTTTATGGGAACAAGTCAACATGCAAGACCATTTGAGCAGTTGTAAATATTAGTTAAAATTTAATCTAAAGCAATGGAGAAAGGCTACTCTGCTCAAGTGGTTTCAGATGCATTGGCTAGATTTTTTTTCTCCCCTTAAATTGTGTGGAGGCATAGACATTTACTATGTTATATTTTTATCTTTTTATATGCCTTAACTGTTTAATAAGAAATAAACTTAATTCAATATTTGAAATATGAGGCAGTATGAGTTCTTAATATATATTTACTCTCGAGATGATGGCTTGTGGACTGAGAAATTGAAACCAGGTCCCAGTCCTTTCACTTTTACTTCCTGTGACACTGACTGGATTTGCACATGTCAATTCCAGGAAGCAGGTGAAGTTTCCAGTATCCATGTGGTTCTCCAATCTTTGCGTTTGTGCCTTTAAACAACCAAATACCTGAGGTTTATTTATATCCCGTGGGACTCTTCTATCAGAAGCACATTCTCTTGGCCTGGCTAATCAGGGAAATGTCTGTGTATGCACATCTGGCAGCTAAGATTAAGGTTTATGGTGGTATAACCTCACCGTCACTTTTAAGAAATTAAGTGTAAAAAAAAATGCAGATCTGTCTTTCATAGCAGTGGAATTCAACAACACATAGAGTATGAGAGTCACATTTTTTGTGTGAACATTTTCACAAGAGCCTTTTTTGGTAGGTGGATGGGTGGCTACTTACATTCAGTTCAATCCTTTTAACATTTAATTGTGGAACAAAATCTTTTTTCAAAGTGTAGAAAAAAGCATATAAGGGCATTTCTGATGTAGCAGAGGAATCCAATAAAAAATATGACTTTGTGTCTCTGAAGTGATACTGCTTTGAAATTAACACATCTGTATAATTTCAAAAGTATGATCTCTTTAGATCTTTTTCTTTAATTTCATAGTCTTGATATTTGCAAATTTCTTCAACTCCATTCTCTAATTAAGATTTTGGTATACAACATTTATATTCAAAAGACTTTCGGTGCAGGAAATAGCATTTTTGATGTTGATACTAATTGATTTGTTCACTTGCCCCTCAAAGGCTATGTGTGAGTCATGTTATTTAACATTGATCCAGTCAATATGTAGATTTATGCACATGCTTTTATTTTGAAAACTAGGTTTTGAGCTTCTCACATATGGTGTTCCTAATTCAAGCTTTATGTCAGAACCACCCTTCTGGATCCAGACTCAGTTATATGGGGTGGAGTCCCAGCATCTGGAGTTTTAACAAGTTCTGTGGGCTATTCTCTTTAGTGCTCTTAATTTATAAACAAGGAAGGCAGGTTTACAAGTCATAGAACCAAAGTGAAAGTGATCTGCATTTTAGAGGAGCAAGGAAAGCTACAATGTTTATTATTTCTACTTATAAACACTTTCCTTTAAATAATTTGAAAAGATAATAGATTTCATGATGTTGGGCATTTTTTCTTTTACACTATATTTTGAAGAGTTTGGGTTGTGTTGGGTGAAGTTAAAACTGAGGAAAGTGGGTCAGGAGAGTGATGAAACCTGGTGTGTTTCTTATTTTGCCCCAGAAGATGATACCAATATATCTAGTGCCGACATATTTCTCCACTGAGCTCCTTAGTCATTGCTGCAATGTGTATTTAAGATCTTCTTGCTGTGAGCCTAACATCACATCTTAAACTCTTTTCCTGGGTAATGCATCACCTTCAAGTCTGCTGATGCATTCACTATAAAAATGTATTGTGTATATTTTCTAATACATTATTTCAAAGATAGATGTGTTTTTGAGTCATGGTGGGAAAAAATATCCTCACATTCATCCTCTATGCTAGTTTTCTTATCTTCTTTAGGATTAGAGAAATGTATTACATATGTATTAATATTTGTCTCCCTGTTTTTTAATTCTAAATCGGTGACATAGTTAATATAACTATGCTTGCTTTTGAAATAATTTGCCTACCATTCTTTAAAATGAGTGAATTTTAAAAGATGAATAGTGATTTTTATGTGAAGATGAATTAAAGAGTTAAGTGACTTATAGACCACCATAGCATTTTCCCTATGGATTTGTAAAAACAGCCCAAAAGTCTTGTGATTTTTTTTTTTTTTTTTTTTTTTTTTGAGCCGTAATCTTCCTCTTGCTCTGTTGCCCAGGCTGGAGTGCGGTGGCGCCATCTCAGCTCACTGCAACCTCTGCCTCCTAGGATCAAGTGAGTCTCCCACCTCAGTCTCACGAGTAGCTGGGACTACAGGCATTTTTGTTTTTTTAGTAGAGATGGGGTTTCACCATGTTGGCTTGGCCAGGCGGGTCTCGAACTTCTGACCTCAAGTGATCCACTCACCTCAACCTCTCAAAGTGTTGAATTACAGGCATGAACCATGGTTCCTGGCCTCTTGAGATATCCTTATATTCAGTTAACCAAACCAAATCAAGCCAAATAACAAACCCCACCCCTTTCATAGACCTTGGGTTATTTGTAGATCTTTGGGGTTATTTACCTGTCTTTTGAGCTTTAATTTTTTACCTCTTTGAAGATACACGAAGGGATCTTTATTTCTTCATTGATAAAATAACCTTCAGAGTGACTTGAGATACATAATTGCTTCTTCATATATCATTGTGTGGTATTTGAGATCACGTCTCAAAATTCAATGAGACCTGCTCCTCAGGCAGTTTTAAGATTAAGGAAAAAAAAGGGAGCCACTGGAAAGGTGTGAATGGGCTGGTAATCTGTATTAGAACAGAGACTTTGGTGCAGAGGTTGGCCATGTTCAAGTGTGGAGTAGGTTTTCATGAAACAGGAGGAAGCCTTTTCAGATTTATTTGAAACTAAGAAACTGCAAAATAAAAGTAATAAAATCTACCCCCAAGCAAATAGACTGTAAAACAACATTTGGTCCTAAGTTGTATATGACTAGTTTCTTAAAGTGATGGTTATATTGCCAGTTTTGAAATTGTATTATCTTTTAAAATTTAAAATGTAAATATTATCTCAGAGGTGGGAGGATGAATCTCCATCTTATTTAGCGTTAAAGACTCCTGGCCTTACCCCAAAGCCCAGCTTTTGCGGGGGTTCATAAATAAAACTGTGTGTGCTCTAGTTTACTCTGTTACCTCATCTAGTTCCTTTAGGTGATTAGAAAATGACATACTACTGCATATAAAAAATGTTTATTTTTGTGTTTTTACATGTGATATCAATGGCCAGTTCTATAATGTTAACATATCAGACCCTTAATTATATATTAACTCCCATTTTGATAGTTTGTATAGAAAAATCAGAGTTGACTTGAATTATTTCAACTTGCATGTGCTTTTTCAAGATATGTAAGCTGTTGTAAATTAGAAGAGTGTTGGTGTTTTCGAAACACACACATAGGCTTGCTGTCTCAGGGCAGCCTTGTTGGGCATTTGGTGTCAGACATATCTTATTGTGAGGGCCTTGGCATCATGGCAGATTGCTCAGAGAGGGGGACTCTCTGCATATATGTCTAAGGGAGACATTTAGGGAACTCTAATGCTATCCTATCTTTCTTTCTTCATTTTTTTTTTTTTTTTTGAGACAGGGTCTTGCTCCATTGCCCAGGCTAGAGTGCAGTGGCTCAATTTCAGCCCACTGCGGCCTCCGCCTCTCGGGTTCAAATGATTCTCCTGCCTCAGCCTCCCAAGTAGCTGGAATTACAGGTGCCTGCCACCACGCCTGGCTACTTTTTGTATTTTTAGTAGAAACGGGATTTCACCATGTTGCTGAGGCTGGTCCTGAGATCCTAACCTCAAGTGATCTGCCTGCCTCGGCCTTCCAAAATGTTGGATTACAGTCATGAGCCACTGCTCGCAGCTGCCATCCAACTTTCTAACAGCACTGCCCTCCCCTCCCCCTCGCCCCTAAAACCACCATGAAGGAGGCAGAGGGCACCAGGTGAAGACTGCCCATGGTCCTTTTCTTACCTCTGTGACTTTGCTTGTTTTGTGTTCTGGGCTTGATTGTTCTCCTTCTCCCTGCGCCCCTAGTTTTTCAACCTCCATCTTTAAAACATCAGCATCAGTGCCACCAAGTGTTCTACTCTCTCTGCTCTCTCCATGCCAGAATCAATCTTTCCCACACGTTCACTCTTCATTTCTGTTTGTGGCCCTACTGGCTTGTGCATGTCTATATGTCTTTTTTCATCTGACTTTCTGATGCTAGCCTTTAGCTTAGTCCCCACACACACAGTAAGTGCTTAATAAAGACTTGTGGCCACGTGCAGTGGCTCACGCCTGTAATCCCAGCACTTTGGGAGGCCAAAGTGGACGGATCATCTGAGGTCAGGAGTTCGAGACCAGCCTGGCCAACATGCTGAAACCTCGTCTCTACTAAAAATACAAAAATTAGCCAGGCGTGGTGGCACTCGCCTGTAATCCCAGCTACTTGGGAGGCTGAGGCAGGAGAATCGCTTGAACCGGGAGGCGGAGGTTGCAGTGAGACAAGATTGTGCCACTACACTCCAGCCTGGGCAACAGAGTGAGACTCTGTCAAAAAAAAAAAAAAAAAAAAAAAAAAAAGACTTCTATACCTTTTAATGGTTTTCAAAAAAGTACACTTGCTTACATACATACTTCATTCATTCAGCAAATGGTTATTTGTTATTCATTGTTAGATGCTGAGCTCAGAGATAAACAAAACTCACCTCTGTTCTTAAGATGCTCTCAGGCTAGCTGGGAAGAAAGACATTAATAAACATCCCCACACAAACCAGGGAAACACGGAGGGAGGAAGGATAGGTTCTTGCTTTGGTTGGAATGAGGGTAGGTTTGAGTAAGAGAGCGTGAAAGAGGCAAGGAATTTGAGGTGTGTCTTGAAGGATGTGTAAGAGGCAGCCCTGTGGACAATGTGGGAAGAACAGTGCAGATTGATGGGAAAAGAGCAAGGCGTTTGAAGTCTGTCCCTGGTAACTGAGTGTAGCTGGGGTAATGGGGATGATGGGAGAAGCTGGGGTGAGATTTCAAAAGCCCTTTTGAAGCAGGGTTTATTTGATCTTTCCCTGTAAGAAGCCACTGCAGGATTTTAGGTGAGTTAATGAATGGCTCAGAACTGTTTTTCAGAAAGATAATTTGGCTGGCAGTAGGAAAGATAAATTTGGAAGGTAGCAGAGTTAGGGGAAGGCAGGGAATAGGTAAGAGTTGTGAAAAAAATTGAGGTTAAGGAGTATAAGGACTTGGACACGGAGTAGGGGAAAGGATGTGAAAAGTGGTTAGCAGTTAGTAACAGTGTGTGCAAAGCCTCAATGTAAACTTCGCCTTTGTGGGATCTGTTAGTTAGTAACAGTATGTATAAGGCCTGTAGGTACATTTCACCTTTGTGGGACTTGTTAGTAGCAGTATCTGTAAAGCCTCAATGTAAACTTCACCTTGGTGGGATTTGCTTTATGTTTTCAATCAGGTACATAGTTTTTCCAATCCTACTGTAATTCAAATTTTCAACACTTTCAGTTATTAGCTTTTCCTTTAGAATTACTTTTCTTAACTTGATCAATTTCTTAACCATTTACAGTTACTTCTACTTCTTACTGAAGTTGACTACTGCTGTTTTTCTCATAGTACCTCTTGGTCAGTTTATATAGGGAACTTCAAATTCAGTTCAGTTGCAGTAGGATCTGTATTTTTGTTCTATATCTATTCTGAAAGAAGGGTCACGCTTTAGGAAAAAGTTGATGAAAGGGAGAAAAGAGATGGTTTATTCATGTCTATGCAGTATACTATAATAGTTCTTTGAAAAAGTAGCAAAGAAATATAACATTAATCTCATCTTAAAGTGAAGGTAAAACTCTTACACAGCTAAGAGAAATCTGTATACTAAAAGAGTTTGGAAAACTACTTCAGAGGAACTTTAACTGAAGGGTAGTCTAATGTGATGCTGTGAAGATAATGTCATCCTCTATTACTAATTTCAGCTTCAACAAATAGGATAGAATAAATGCAAATTAAAAATAAATTAGGAGCAGATGTTGAGAAATGTCTTACATTTAGGGAATAATTAAGTGGTAGAAAGGTCCTGGAGTTCAGTTAATAAAGCTGGGATGCTCAGAAATTATAATAATTCAGGTAACAGGTGCTTTTCTTAATGTGATGCTCTGCTGTGGAGGTTTTGGGAATAGAAGAAAGAAGAGGCTGTTATTGTCATATTGTTTGTAAGTTCATCTTTCTTTATAGTCAGTGGATAACTAAAATCTTGTATATGTGCTGGTATTTCAGAAATGGTGGTTCCTTTAACCCTCAAGAAAAAGCAAAAGTTCTCATTTGTGAACTCTTGCAAACATTCTTGGGTTGTCTCTTGGTGATACCCAAGTTTTTGCTTTGGCCAGTAAGAGACTTTTGCATAGTACTTTGTTGCCTTGCCTCTACAACGTGTTAGGCTTGTGGATTGGCACATGGTGACTAAGACACAGTTCCAGTTGTCAAGTGTCTGTCACCTAGAGAGGGCAGGTACACAGGAATTTAAGAAAACAGATTAAACAGGCAGTTACACAGTTGTAAAAGTAAAAACAGCACAGATTGCTGTGTGAGCTCTCAGGAGGGGTACCTGACATCCCAGGGCTTCAGGGAGGGCATTTTGGAAGAGTGAATATCTAAGCTGAGATCTGAAAGAATGAGTGGGGATGTGGGGAGGCTGTTAAGGCAGAGAGAGTTGATGGCAAGAGGTTTGGAGGTGAGACTTGCGAGTTTTTCAATATGGCTAAAGCAGGATGCTGGGGAATGAAACTGAGACCAGTTAATGAAGAGTGTTATAAACCATCTTTAGGAGTTTGGCTTGTATCCTAAGCATAATGATGAATCTTTGAAAGGGCTTTAAAATGTAAAAAAAAATTATTTATATATTTATCATTTTTAAAATCCTGAAGTATTCAATCTAAAAAAATGTACAAGAAATGATATATCAGATATGCTGGTGCCCTCATTTGAAATTTGTCAGCTGTTAATATTTTGACTTTTTTTTTTTTTTGAACAGAGTTTTGCTCTTGTTGCCCAGGCTGGAGTGCAATGGCACGATCTCAGCTCACTACAACCTCTACCTTCTGGGTTCAAACAATTCTCGTGCCTTAGCCACCCGAGTAGCTGGGATTACAGGCATATACCATCATGCCCAGCTAATTTTTTTGTGTTTTTATAGAGATATGGTTTCACCATGTTGGTCAGGCTGGTAATATTTTTACATACTTGATTTAGGTTGTATTTTAAAGAGCTAATTATGTCAGCATAGATAAATCTTAAAAACAATTTGACTACAAACGAAAATCAGACTGCACAAAGTATTGAATGGTACTGTATATAAAGCTCATATACCTGTGGAAATTATTCTGCAGTGTTTATGTGTTCATATTATAAATATATAGCAAAATATAAAAATTTTTA
Source organism: Theropithecus gelada (assembly GCF_003255815.1). NCBI lineage: Eukaryota > Metazoa > Chordata > Mammalia > Primates > Cercopithecidae > Theropithecus > Theropithecus gelada. Next base: position 169,211,494 of record NC_037671.1, read on the forward strand.
TGGAAATTATAAACACTAGATTTCTTTAGAGATAGTGAGAGAGGAGGTTCTTCAGTTTTATCTATAATATTTAATTCCTCAATGAAAATAGAAATAGAATCTTAAACTAATATGAAATAATGCTGACTTGTGAACTAGGTGATGATTGTCTTAAGCCCAGTTCCTTGGAAGTAGAATTTGAGACAGAGATTTGTGCACACTTGAGAACAATTCCTGTTAATGAAAGAAATGAGGGAAGAAGGATTGGGCCAGGGAAGGGAAGAAGGATGGCCCTTCAGAGATTTCCCAACTTGAGGCAATGTCGTTGAGGCTTGGGACCTTTGCCTTGACGGGTAGGCTTTAGGCTGACCCTAGGAAGGAGGTGAGGTGAAAATTTGGGCAAGGCAACTTGGCCAAGGGCAGTTCCTGGAGGGATGCTCAGCTATGAGCCCTCAGCTGCTGGGGGAATGAATTTGTGCATTGCCCTGCCTGAAAGGCAGATCTGGATCAGGGATTCACTACAGTCATGGACCTTGTACCATTTTATTTTGCCTATTATTGTCTATTTGTATGTCTGAAAAATATGACATATTAAATTTAAAAAGCTTCCAATTTCTAGGAGCAGTACTCACCAAACTACCCCCCCACCCGACACACACATACCCCACACCCTGCACACACTACATACCACAAACCGTAGCTGTAATATCAGGTTACATACTTTCTGTTTTATTTTCCCTTTTATCTGTGTTTTTGGTTACTTGAGATGGCCTCCTCTGTCTCACTCCTGGTTTAGGAAGGCCTTGCTGCCTCTGAAAGGTTGTGACAGAGGGCTGATCTGATCAGATTTACTTTTTTGAGTGGTGCTCTAGAAGCCACGTGGAGCATGGATAGTGTGGGGTGGGTGCTGGATGAGACAAGGCTGGGGTTCTGGAGGACCTTTGGGTGGCTGTCACAGTCAGAGGGTAAGAGGCATTGAAGCCAAAACTGATTGTGAGGTAGCTGGGAAGGAGGAGGGGGAAAGTTTGGAAGCTTTAGGTAGGAGGCAGACCTGATAGGACATGGTGGTGGTCTTCCAATGATGGGTAGTAGATGGGATGGAGAGAGAAGCCTAGGTTTTGACTTTAACACTCGCAAACAAAGTCTTTCTTTCTAGGTTTTGTGGAGAGGTCAGTGCATAAGGGGTTAGTAAGTGAGGTCCTAGATTGAGTTTTGAGGTGCTTAGAGATATCTGGGAAAAATATGTAATATATATACTTCTCTTATATTTATGAGAGTGGCTTGGGCTGGGATCTGCCCTTGAAAACTGGCAGCTGGAGTCCTGAGTACTTTCCTCAGTCATTTTTTGAGCTCTTTGCAAGATAATGTTAAAAATTCAAGAGGCTGGATGTGGTGGCTCATGCCTGGAATCCCAGCACTTTGAAAGGCGGACGCGGGTGGATCACCTGAGGTCAGGAGTTCAAGACCAGCCTGGCCAACATGGTGAAACCCTGTCTCTACTAAAAATACAAATAATAATAATAATAATAAAAATTAGCTGGGCATGGGGTTGTGCACCTGTAGTCCCAGCTGCTCGGGAGGCTGAGGCATGGGAATCATTGGAACCTGGGATGTGGAGGCTATGGTGAGCCAATATCATGCCACTGTACTCCAGCCTGGGTAACAGAGCGTGACTCTGTTGCAAAAAGAAAAGAAAAGAAAAAAAATCAACAGCGGTTGCATATTTTATTTCTCTTTGTATTTTCTGAGATATTTGATCCTAGAATGAGCATCTGGATGGTAGATGATGGCAGTGGAAGATGAAGAATTAAGAAGTGGTTTTTGATTTGTAATATTTTTTAGTAGATATTATTAGTTGATGCCACAGTTGTTGACTGTATTTATCTCGCAAGGGCATAGGAAGCCCCCTTGCAGATATCACTCTAGCTAGCCTGATTGGATGTTTGGGGAGGGAGAGAAGAGGTTAACAATAAATCCTGCAATGCGTGCAGAAGTTTTTACACTTGTGCTTCTGCATATTTTCTTGGAAAAAGGGTCGACAGTTTTCATTATATTCTCAAAGGAGACCTATGATGTAATGAAAAGTTAAGTCTTGTTAGAGGAAGAGTGATATAGTATTAGGGTTATGTCTTCATAATGTTTCTGTTTTTCTGAAATTAAATTGGCAGTCCAATACCCTGGCATGAGTTGAGGGTCTCACAGTTTTGCTGTAACTCAAATTCTGGTCCTTACTTTACTTCTACTGCCTCGAAGCCACCCACACAAAAGACCGGATTGCTAGAATTAGAGTGAGAAGACACAAAGTTTGAAGGGCAAAATTTCTGATAATGTTTGACCCAGTTTTGCATATAATGAATTTTTATTTGTTGATGAATCTTTCTCTTTTGTTGCTAAAAGTGGCAAATAATCAGACATAGATTACTAATTAACAGTCTGCCTCAGGCTTTTTTTTTTTTTTTTTTAAATTAATGAAACTTGGGCTTCATCAAGCTCAGGTGGAATGGGTATCACAGTGCTTTATTTTTTTCTGACATCAAAATAAATTTCTTTGTCAAAGTGTAGATATGTTTGTTGTGACTGCCTTTTGTGTGGGTTCTTTTCTCCCAGCCCTCTCCTACTACAGGAGAGAGAGATAGTGGCCCTTTGCTCCTCATTCCACATTCAGACCAGATCCCCTAGCTGCAATCTCTTGCCATTGGATTGCATCACCAACTGAACCTCATTGGTGAGATGTCACTCCCTCCCTCCACCACTCTCTCATTTCTCAGTGAGTTTAGCTCTGTCACTCTCTCTAAAAGTTACTCTTGTTTTAGTGATTTGAGCGTAAACATTGATGATCCTTCTAATACTCTGTCCTCTTAATTTCTCCAAGTTCTCTTTCTAGTGATCTTGTCTCCCACTATAGTGGGTATATTCTGGCTGGACCAGGTCATTGTTTATGGTGGCAGCCCCTCTGTCATCCGACTTTAAGCGTCCCATTTTCTTGGTACTGCAACCTCTGCTTCCTGGGCTCAAGCAGTCCCCCCACCCCAGAGTAGCTGGGACTAAAGGCATGTGCCACCATGCCCAGCTAATTTTTGTATTTTTTTGTAGATAAGGGGTTTCACCATGTTGCCCAAGCTGGTCTCAAACTCCTGGGCTCAAGCAGTCCACCTACCTCAGCCTCCCAAAGTGTTGGGATTACAGGTGTGAGCCACCATGTCGGGCTGACTTTGCCTACTCTTGTCCTAAGAAAATGGAAGCAAACCAAAGAGGAATCCAGAAACTCCAATACCACATCTATCCTCAACCAGAACCTGCCTAAGGCCACCCTAACCATGGACATGGTACCCATCCTCCTTTACTTACTCAAGGGCACCTCCCTTTTCTCTTCTGCATCCCTACGATTTCCCCTCTAGTGGATCTGCTTACAAACATGCTATGGTTTTTCTTCTAGCAAATCTTCACTTTGATGCCACCTGTCTCTGTAGCTACCACCCCATTCCTCTGCTCTCCTTTATGAAAGAGCTCCTCAAAGATTGTATATACCAATAGTTGCTGTTCCTCTCCTTTCATTTCCTCTTAAGACCACTCAAATCAGACAGACCCCCTACCAGTCCAGTAAAACTGTTCTTGTCAAAGTTGCTAGGGACCTCCTTGTTGCTAAATCCAGCAGTCAGTCCTCAGTCCTTACCTTACTCCACCTCTCAATAGCATTAACACCATTGATCACTCCCTCCTCCATGACACTTTCTTCACTTGGCTTCTAGGACACCCCACACACCCCTGGTTTCCTAACCATTCTCTTTCGCTGATTCTTCCTCTTAACATTGGAGGGCCTAGGACTCAGTCCTTGGACCTCCTTTCTGTCCCCACTGATACTCTTTGTCATCTCACCAGTCTCCTGGTTTAAATACTATCTGAATGCTGTCTCAAATTTCTATCTCTAGCCCAGACCTCTTCCTCTGAACTGCACACTTGCATTTCCAGTTGTTTACTTCATATCTTCTATGTTGAAATCTGAAAATCTGAACTCCTGATCTCCCCTAAACCCCAAAGCTGATCCCACAGCCTTGCTTGTCTCAGATAAAGGCAATGTGATTCTTCCAATTGCCCACACCCCCCGTTTTGGAGTCACCTTTGTAGTCCTTTCTTTCTCTTATACCCACATCCAATGCAGCAGATCCTGCTGGTACTATTTTCCTAATACTGAATTTATAAGAATCTGGTCATATTTTAGTATCTCCACCACTACTACCCTGGTCTAGGGGACCATTGCTTTTTCCAGAATTGTCTCCTTACTCATGTCTCTGTGTCCTCCCTTGGCCCATGGAGGCTGGTCTGAACCCCGAAGTAGAGGGATCCTTTTCAAATCAGGAGTGGATATGTAGCTTTATCTTTCCAAGTTTGCAGTGACTCCCCATTCCAGTTGTAATAAATGTGAAAGACCTTACAGTGATCTATAGGACCCTGGTTATCCTACTTGGCTTCATCTCCCCTTACTTGTTTGTGCTCATTATATGAGGCAGGCACCAGCCCTCTTCTAGCAGATAACCTTGTGGCTAACTCCCTCCTCTCAGAGAGCTACTGTGCCAATTAAAATAGCAAATCCTTCCCGCATTAGCACTCTCCACCCACTTTACCCTGTTTTATTTTTTCCCATAGCATTTATTGGATTGTATTGATTGTCTCTTTCCACGAGAATGCAGGTGTTTTGTCTGAGTTGAATCACTAGTCTCTAGAACAGTGCCTGGCACATAGTATGTGCTCGATAAATACATGTCGCGTGCAGAAGCAAATCACGTTTTTCATTGCTTTCCACAAGTCTGAGCCTGGGCAACATGGTGAAACCCCATCTCTACAAAAGATATAAAAATTGGCTGGGCCTGGTGGTGCATGCCTGTGGTCCCAGCTACCTGGGAGGCTGAGGTGGACGGTGGGGATCACTGGGTGTGGTGGGCGCCTGTAATCCCAGCTACTGGGGAGGCTGAGGCACGAGAATCGCTTGAACCCAGGGGGCAGAGGTTGCACTGAATTGAGATCGTGCTACTGCACTCCAGCCTGGATGACAGAGCAAGATGCTTTCTCAAACACGAACAAACAAACAAACACGCAAAAACCAGACAAGTATGCAATCCCTGAGCAAAATATCAGTTCAATCTTTGTTGTATCTTCACTGTCCTGATTGACTAGCTGCATGTCAGCGTTTAACTGTGTTTCCCAGATGCTCACGACAGATCACTTGATGTTGTTTTCAACAGGCAATCATGAAATGAGCAGACTGAGGTCAGTGTAGTATAGACATTTGTCAGCGTGGTTGCCAACTGCCTTTCCTCTTCTAAGATTGCCCTTTATTGTGTGATTATATTACATTTTTATTTGGCATGAAAATGCCCATTTAGTGAAATGATGGGAGTCGTCTTCCTATGAGATGAATTCTGGCGTAAGAAGCTTTTTTCAGATGGCTAAGTGCTCCAAAAGGCCGCAGGTTATGGGGCTCTGGAAAGTAATGATGCGAATACTTCACTTTGTTATGTGATTTTTATTTTTGCCTTAGAAGTCTTTCCGCAAACAAGTCTTTGGTGGAGGCTCATTTTAGTAATGTGATGATGCATTGCTGATAGGTGGGACGTGGCTTTCTATACAGCAGGGTTTGGGGGGCGGGAATGGCAGGTGAGTAGCTCACCCCAGGCTTCTGAGGGTCCTTCATGTCTTTTGGAACACAATTTAAAAGTCACTGCTTCAATTGCTAAATTCTAGCAAACCTGGATGCCCTATTTAAAAAAAAGAGCTTACCTTAGTGTCAAAGAGGAACTAGGTTCTAGTTTTAGCTCTGCAGATCACCAGCTGTGTGACTTTGAATATGTCACTCAATCTGTCTGCACAATTAATTGATTTGTTTGTAAGGTAAGGACTGTGGACTAGATGACCTCACACTGATCACTTTCTAAGCTCCAGAGAACCTAATTGTTAATGCTTAATTGTGAGAGCTGTGCTTGGAAAGGGCTGTGTTCTAGTACCTTTTTCCTCATCACTGTCATTTCAATATTATCTACACTGATCTTCACAAATATTCTGCACATTTGGATTCTTACCTGAAATATTGCTGTTGGGGTTATAGAAATATAGATTATGTGATGGTATTAGGATAAGCATTTTTATCTCTAAAATGAATTAGATATCAGGGACGGCACAGTATTAGTTTACACAATATTTGAAAAGAGTAATAAGAAAAATCCTGCAGGATTTAAAAATCTTATTAGTACTCTTCTGTAGAAATATTTCAGGGAGTGGTTCAGGCAGTATCAGGTGCTGTGGGTGTAAGCGTGGCCACTTGCTAGCTCTGTGAACCTGGACAAATGGCTTAGCTGCTCTGTGCCTGAATAAAGTAGGGATAGTAATAGCACCAACCTCCTTGTGTTGTAAAAAGTAAGTGAATTAACATAGATAAAGCAATTTGGAACATAGAAACACTCAATAAATGTAAGCCTTACCTCCATACGAATAATTATTGTAATGTGAGTTTATTTCTTTCCAGTCTTTTAAAATAAGCATTTAAAAATAGTTTTAATCATATTGCTCTAGGATAATTTGTTTTTATTTCTTAAATATATACAGAATTTCCCCTTTTCCACTTCTTTATATTTAATAACAAGACATTCTAGGATACACTAAGTCTTTTCATGGCTAATTGTCCTGTGGAATTCTTTTAGTTTTTCTCCTCCATGTTTATATATTTGAATGATTTTCTGGTAGAATTCTTAAAAAAATAACTGTATCACACAGTAGCTCTCCTCTTCCATTTTATTTTATTTTACTTGCTGAGGCTGGATACTATATTCTTTTGGCTGAAATCACCATAGTGGGTTCACACAACTAATTTCCAGCCAATTTATGTAGATCATTTGCAAATGTATTAGTTACAGAGAGGCTCCATGGGCGTACCAAAGAAACCTCAAAATACAGTGGCTCAAATAAAATCAAACTTTATTTCTTTCTCTCCTTACAGTTCAGAGTTGGGGGCTGATGGAGGGTAGGAAGGTGGCTCTGCTTCATATGGTCTCTTGGGGATCCTGGTTCCTTCTCTCTTGTTCTGCCTTTCCAAAGTGGTGTTTCATCTTCTTGGTGAGGCTTGCCCCTCAACACTACGTCCAAGTTCTAGTCCAAGGAAAGAAAAAAGAGAAGTCAAAAATAAGAAATTTTTAAAAAAGTGCATGGCCCTCAGGTTGCATTCCTGATTTCTTTTACATCCCACTGGCTGCTGCTTAGCCACGTGGACTCATCTTGCTGCAAGGGAGGTTGAGAAATGGGGCTTCCACTGAGCTAGAATTGTGGGGATGGAGGAGAAGAGCAGGTTTCTGATATTGAAAAAAAAAAAAACAAAAGAAAAGAAAATAGAAAGGAAGAATGGATAATAATAAATATATGTATATGTTTACAACAATTTCGTGGGCCAGGTTTGAATTTGGAATTCTCCAGGTCCTCATATTCTGTAACAGAACATGGTGGTGGAGAGAGCTGACCTCTGGCTCCAGTTTGCAGACTTTCCCCTTTGTCTGCCCATGCCAGCTCCATTTGGCACTGGGAAGGGCTTTGCACTCAAGTTTGTGGTCAGTTGGCCAAGCACCCATGGTCTCCCACTCTCCGCTACTTGCAAGCAGTAGTGTAGTCTACCCTTGGGAAATGAGCCCAGTGCTCATTTGAGCAGGGAATACTGGGATCCTGTGCCTCTAGACCGTTCTGTAGGACTTGCATATCCCCTTGGTCCTCTGATTTCTCTATTTCTGGGGGAGAGATGGGGATAGAAGAGAGTAGAGTAAGGCCCTCTAAAAGGCAGGATTTAAGGCAAGGTCCTCGCTTGTCTAGGTCTACAGGTGATGCTACAAAGAGAACGTTACATTGATTCAATTCTTAAAATTTTCCCTTTTCCTCATGCTTTTGCTTCATTAATATTCACATTTATGTTTCATAATATACATGTTATATCTTTAATGCACTAGGAGTAGAATATTTGGAAGGAAATGGAATGCTGTTTTAATGGATGAGAAAAGTAGGGAGGGACTCAGGGAGGTAGGCTGGAGAATATTCACTTATTTAGCTTAATGTTTTCAACAGCTTAAAAAAAAGAAAAAACAACCTTTGGGTGGCCCTTGTGATTAAATGGCAGCTTGCCCAGACTAGAGGAAGCCAGTGTTGGGAATAAAAACTAAGATTCACTTTGAAAATCTAGGAAAAAAAATGACTACACAAGTCGTAAGAATGTGCTTGATGGCTTGGGTTGTCTGAGAGCAAGTGAAGTACGGCGCGGGCCTGGTTTCTGCATTCCCTCTCTGCTCAGCCTTTTAGCTCCTAACCCTGTCCCCTCCCTAGAGCTGGCCAGCCCAGACCCAGGACCTGGATGCTGACCTCTTCAGGGCTGAGCTGTTGCTGTGCTCAGACGTCATGACAACTTGCTGCTGGGAAATGGAGCTGAGAGTCTAGCACAAAAAGCTGCTCTTGGTTGGCCAGCAAACTTCTTTCATGGCAAAACTCTCCATCCCTTATCCAAATCCTTGGGACCAGATAAGCTTCAGAATTTATGATTTTTCTTTTTCCCATTTCAGAAACGCTATGGCCCATATGCCCGTGTTACATAAAGCCTCCAGAGGAGTTTGGGATAGCATCCTATCATCCAATATCTTAATAATTCTGCAGCAAAATAGATGAATATTTACACTAAGTAGAACACAAACAGGGTTATAAATAGCCTCAGGTCAGTTCAGGTCACATTTTGCTGCCAAATGGGTTATGAAAAAAGCCTTTGGTTTCCAGAGCTTTTCAGATCCCGGCATTGTGGATAAGGGATTGTGTACCTGGTATGGTGACTGCTTTCTCAGTGTCTATTTGGTGCCACTTTACGTGTATTGCATTTTAAGTCTTCACAACAAATATACCTAGGAAGAAAATACACATATATATATTTTTCCTTCTTTTTTTTTTTTTTTTTTTTTTTTTTTTAACAGCTAAGGAAACAGGTTTCGTGAGCTTGAATGGCTTACACAAGATCAAGAGGAGATGATGTTCTTTGCATACAGAGGCCAGGACCCAGGGCCAGGGCACTTAGTGGGCTGTAAGAGTTTCTAATTTGCTTGTTTGAAACGTTGAAACATAAGCCAGCCTGCAGAATCCTGTTTCACATTTAATGGTAGCTGAAAGATAATACCTCAGTAAAAGTGCCATAGGTTGTAATTATCCTAACATTGTTTCTTAAGAAAAGGCATCTTAAGTTCAACCAGCGGGGTCAGGAAGTGGAGTCCTTGGCCTGACCAGTGGCTTATCTTCCTTCCTGGAGGGCTGACAGGGGCAATAGGTCAGTCAGGGCACTGTTCCAGGAGCCAGTGGCAGTGTGGGCAGCACTGTGGTGAGATGGGAAGAGAGGAAGGAAGGTTCGGGCGCTTGATGTGCATCGAAGAGGTCAGGGAAGGGGGACTTGGCTACTGGCTGAGGTTCTGACACTAGTTGGACAGGGCCCGATGCCAAACTCTTGTTCCTATTCTCACCTAGAAATTGCCATTAGCTAGTGCTGCTGCTGGGCATTATTTTAACTGAGACCAAGGCAGCCCTTTTGGGTGGGCAATTAGACAAAGGCCGCCACTCTGGAGAGACAGTCTGAAGGACACAGTACTTCGTGGGCTGTGCCTTTGTGCAAAGCAAAAGGTGTTCTTTCCTCCGTGCTGCTGTACTGGCTGGATTTCAGCCTCTTTTGCCACCTTGGCCTCGTGCCTTTATGCAGTGGACAGATTTCAGGCAGCCTGGCATTAGTAGGAATCTACCTGAAAAGCACTTTATATGTGTTTGAATCTTTGGCATGATTTGGTGATGATCTGGCAGAATAGGTATTACCATGATTTGACAGATGAGAATGTCATGGTGCTATGAGCTGCTGACAGTTGCCTCAGGGCTCCATTGCTATCTGGACAGGACTGTTCCCTGTGCACTCCCTCCTTTGAAATGGAAGAGGCAGCCAGGGGATTTCAGGATATATTTCTCTCAATTATTTCATTCTGCACTGCCTTCTCATCTTTCATGGTTGTGTTAAAAAGTGGGGCCTGGCACAGTGGCTCACATCTGTAACCCCACACTCTGGGAGACCGAGGCAGGAGGATTACTTGAGGCCAGGAGTTTGAGACTAGCCTGGGAAACATAGTGAAACCCTGTCTCTGCAAGAAAACAAAAAAGTCTCTAAAAAACAAAACAATGGATGGACCGATATTGGTTCCTATTTGAATATATGTGGCAATTGGTGGCTCTTACTGACCCCATAGCTCTCATTCTGGTGGTTTGTGCGATAGTGGGCACAATGTTGGTGCCATTTGAGTTGAGAAACGCTGTCATGTTGAAAGAAAGCATCGGAAATGAGAGGGTCTGGGGAAATATATTAGTAGTATAGCAGTTGCTTTGTTTGCAGTCTCTTCGCTTACGTTGCTTTCATTTAAAATTAACCATAATCTGTTAAACTTTTACTTCCAATAATGTATGGGTTCAGGAGTCTTAGCCAAGTCAATGTTTTTCACAGGAAGTATCTGGATATACATTAACTTTTAAAATTGTATCCAGTTAGTTTCACTATAAAAGTTAGCAAAGTGTGAATGAATTGATCACTTGCTAATCTGGAGCACATAAGGGCAATTAATTTTAGATGGAGAAAGTATTTCCTAAAATAACAGAGGGAGGCAGAGAGCTGGGTGTATGTGTTGGGCCTTTCAAATATATTATTTAATTTACTCCCTACAATAATTTTATGGGGAAGATATAATTGTCAGTGTTTCATAGATGAGGATATGCTTGTTAGGAGTTAGAGTACGTTTTTTGTCATATTTTAAAAAATGCCCCATCTAATTCTGAATTCTTACAGAGCGCCGCATAGGAAGTAGGATTTTGAAAAAACAAAAAGCAACAACAATGCAGAGAGGAAGAAATGAGTGGATTGGTAAGATAAGGCCATGGGTAGTTCACAGAAACTGCTTGCTTTCTCTAACGTGCTCGCACGCCTTGTTAAACTTTGGATGTAAATTTGTCTCAAAGTGTCATATTAGACAAAGCAATAAGAAAATGGTTAGTTTTAAGGTTGACATAATTCATAAATTCTCATAAATACATTTGATAAAATGAGGCAGTTTTTGTTTCTCTTGGTTCTAAGGCCCCCCCAAAACTCAGAACCTCATAAATAGGACAGTGAATGATACGGAGGAAGCTATTTTTTCAGCTACATGTGATAATCTAGATTAATACAACTCTCATTTGTGGCATCCCATACCGTAAACCAGTTACAATACAGAAAATCATTTAAAGAAAGGAGAGATTTCAGGAAGTTTGCCAACGATTTGCCTTAATCCTGGAGCCAATTTAAACATTCCAATCTGATATCTTTTTTTTTTTTTTGAGATAGAGTCTTGCTCTTATCGGAGTGCAGTGGGGCCATCTTGGCTCACTGCAACCTCTGTCTCTCGGGTTCAAGCACTTCTCCTGCCTCCACCTCGTAAGTAGCTAGGATTACAGGCACCCACCACCATGCCTAGCTAATTTCTATATTTTTAGTAGAGTTGGGGTTTCACTGTGTTGGCCAGGTTGGTCTCCAACTCCTGACCTCAAGTGATCCACCCACCTCGGCCTCCCAAAGTTCTAGGATTACAGTCATAAGTTACTGTGCCCAACCCCAATCTGGTGTCTTGATAAATTATCAAATTGTTGTAATAGAGATTAGTACCTTCTCTTACCTTTCTTTTTATAAATTAATTTTTAAAAATAGTCCTCACACTTTCCTGTTAAGGAACCCTTTGATAGTTGATCATATTGCATGGTACTGTTTCCATTGCTTTATATACATTTCTGCTCTCACAGTCAGTAAATCTGAACATAAGCATTTCTTTCTGGGCTTTGTTCTGTCCTTTCCTTTCCTGCAATAGCTTCCAGATGGGATTGTTTTCTTTTGACAAACCTCACAACTGTATGTTTCACCATTTTTTGACCTATTATCTCCTTTTGAATTTCATTTTTTGGCTTAGGTACTCTGCTTGTACCTGATTTTGTTTTAACACCCTGTGATATATACTGAAAATATTTCGCACTGTTAAGAGCCTGTACAATAATACTGTTAATGATGAAGTGCTGTGGACTTCTCTGTAACTCGCAATTCTTCAGGGGAAAATTTTCCTTCAGTGTATTCCATCTTTCTTACTTCTTCGAGTTTATTTAGGGAATACCAAGAAATAAAGTGTTGCTTAGTTTAATTCCTTTATAATGTCTTTATTTTTATTTATTTATTCATTTCTTTTCTGAGATGGAGTCTCATTCTATTGCCCAGGCTGGAGTGCAGTGGTGGGATCTCAGCTCACTGCAACCTCTACCTCCTGGGCTGAAGTGATTCTTGTGCCTCAGTCTCCTGAGTAGCTGGGATTACAGGTACCTACCACTACACCTAGCTAATTTTATTTTATTTTGTTATTTCTTTTGGGGGAACGAGTTTCACTCTATCTCCCAGGCTGGAGTGCAATGGTGTGATCTCGGCTTACTGGACCCTCTGCCTCCCAGGTTCAGGTGATCCTCATGCCTCAGCCTCCCGAGTAGCTGGGATTATAGGCACCTGCCACCACGCCTGGCTAGTTTTTGTATTTTTAATAGAGACGGGGTTTCATCATGTTGGCCAGGATGGTCTCGAACTCCTGACCTCAAGTGATCTGCCTGCCTCGGGCTCCCAGAGTGCTGGGATTACAGGCGTGAGCCACTGTGCCTGGCCTATGATGTTTATTGAAAATAAATCTAGCTGGGCATGGTGGCTCATACCTGTAATCCCAGCACTTTGGCAGGTGTAGGTAGGCAGATTGTTTGAGCCTTAGCAACATGGTGAAACCCCGTCTCTACAAAGAATACAAAAATTAGCTGGATGTGATGCCCGCACCTGTGGTCCCAGCTACTTGTGAGGCTGAGGTGGAAGGATCACTTGAGCCTTGGAGGTCGAGGCTGCAGTGAGCTATGGTGTTGCCACTGCACTCCAGCCTGGGTGACAGAGTGAGACACTGTCTCAAAATAAAACAAACAAAAATAAATTTGCTTAACTTTTTTTTTGAATTAGAGGTAAGTTTTATAATATTTAGTTAGTTTTTTTTTTTTTTTTTTCCCTCATTATTCTTTCACATTTTCCAAGTTAAGGTACTTGAATTTTACTCTTTTCATGTTGTGGCCCAGGGTAGTCTGTCTGCCAATCAGGCTGTTAAGTTGTGGGTCTGACATTTTCCTTGGAAATGCTGTTTTTGGGTATGTTAGACTTTCTGTACTTGTGTGTTGTCTTTTGGCAGAGACCTCGACACTTAAGGATTTGTTGATAAAATGGCAAATTGTTCCATGAGGCATTTGCTTGGTAGTAGACATTTAGATGATTGTTTCTCAGAATAACTTGGTTGACTAACATCTTTCTGCTTCCTGTTGTCATGATCACTTCTGCAAAGGAGGAAGCCTAGTACATTTTCTGGTAGAATTTTATATACTATAAGATTTAGTTGAAACATTATATATTTCTACCTTCAGTTTTTGGTCCCAAGTTATTTTAAGTAATTTTTTTTTTCTTTTGAGACAGGGTCTCACTCTGTTGCCCAGGCTGGAGTGAGTGGCACCATCTCGGCCCACTGCAACCTTGGTCTCCTGGGCTCAAATGATCTTCCCATCTCAGCCTTCAGAGTAGCTGGGACCACAGGCACATGCCACCATGTCCGGCTAATTTTTGTACTCTTTGTAGAGACAGGCTGGTCTCAAACTCCTGAGCTCCAGTGATTCGCCTGCCTCACCCTCCCAAAGAGCTGGGATTATAGGCATGGGTCACTGTGCCCAGCCTTAAGTCATTTTTTTTTTTTTTTTTGAGACAGAGTCTTGCTCTGTCACCCAAGCTGGAGTGCAATGGTGCGATCATGGCTCACTACAGTCTCCACCTCCCAGGTTCAAGTAATTCTCCTGCCTCAGCCTCCTGAGTAGTTGGGAATACAGGCACGCACCACCATGCCTCACTAATTTTTGTATTTTTGGTAGAGACGGGCTTTCACCATGTTGGCCAGGCTGGTCTCGAACCCCTGACCTCGTAATCCGCTTGCCTCCGCCTCTCAAAGTGCTGGGATTACAGGTGTGAGCTACCATGCCTGGCCTTTAAGTAAATTTTTAAAGGTGTAAATTCTGTGGACTCAGATAAAAATAATTATTCTATTATGTTTTAACAGATCGTTAGAATTGTGAAGATTAAATGAGTTCAAAGTATTTGGCTAATATTGTTAGAGGCTGTTGCTTTTGTTGTTGTTATTATTACTATTACTATTACGTCCTGGCTTCATTCCTGCCCCTCTTTCCCTCTTTGTATCGTTGCCTCTGACTGTCTCCAGGCTGCTGATAGTGAGAGGGGATGTCTCCCAATCCAGGTTGCCAGGTCTGAATGAATGGACTCTGACCCACGTTTCTGGCCACTGGAATTTTGCCTTTGTGAATGTTATAAATAGTAATACATATACAAAGAATGATTATGAAATAATAAATTATAAATTGGTTGGAATGTGTCTGATGCTCAGACGTATACACACAATTTGACATTCTGGTTAGATTTCTCTGTGCAGGAAGCAAGGGAACAACAGAGCAGTGAGAAATCAAAGGAGAGAAGGGTATTCTGGGGCAAAGGACAGTTTCCATAGGTAGAATTACAGAGGTAGAACCATTAATCAAAAAAAACTAGTGCACCACTCACTCAATTTTCCACCCCTTCCTTTCAGGCATGGTCTGAGCTTTCGCATTCAGGCTGATGATGAACTACCATGTGCCTCATTTAATACTGGGAACTTTTATTTACCCGAGTCTGCTTTTTGAAATCTGTTAACTGTTGAGATTCTATTTGCACCTTATTCACCAGATTCACTTATTGTCTTTCGCTGCCAATGGGGATGGAGTGGGGAGAGGTGCTTGTGGCAGGCACTCAGACAAGCTCGCTGTGCAGCAGTGGCTGTGAGGGCACAGCTGTTTGGAATCAGCTGATAATTTTCAAGCATCTCTAGCTCATCGTATTAAACACAGTTTCACACGTTTAGTGGTTGCTTAATTTTAACCTGAAACACTGTATGAAATAATTTGATGTATAAGAAGTATTGTAGTAATAAGAAGAGTAGCTTAATGGTTTTTCATGTTTTCTATGCCAGCCACTATTTAACAGTTTTACTCTTATTTACACACACACACACCCCCACACCCATATACACCCATATCTGGGTATATGTGTTTGTCTATATACACACAGACACATGCATGTACACACACATATGAATTCATTTGATCCTCACAATAACCTTATAAAAGAGGCACTTCTATTATTGCCTTTTTACAGCCAGGAAGCCAAGTCAGAGAGTGGGTAAGTAGCTTGCCCAACACAGGTAATGAGGAACAGAGGTGGAATTTAAACCCAAGTGGCTATGCCATACCTTTTTTTTTTTTTTTTTAAAAAGGAGTCTCGCTCTGTCAACCATGCTGGAGTGCAGTGGCATGATCTCCGTTCACTGAAACCTCTCCCTCCCAGGTTCAAGCGATTCTCCTGCCTCAGCCTCCTGAGTAGCTGAGATTACAGGTGTGCACCACCATGCCTGGCTAATTTTTGTGTTTTTAGTAGAGACGAGGGTTTCACCGTGTTGATCAGGCTGGTCTCGAACTCTTGACCTCGTCATCTGCCCACCTCGACCTCCCAAAGTGCTATGATTACAGGCATGAGCCACTGCGCCCAGCCTTTTTTTTTTTTTTTTTGAGATGGAGTTTTGCTCTGTTGCCCAGGCTGGAGTGTAGTGGCGTGATCTCCGCTTACTGCAACCTCCACCTCAGGGGTTGAAGTGATTCTCCTGCCTTGGCCTTCCGAGTAGCTGAGATTATAGGTGCCTACCATCACGCCTGGCTAATTTTTGCATTTTTAGTAGAGATGGGGGTTTCCCCATGTTGGTCAGCCTGGTCTCGAGCTCCTGACTTCAAGTGATCCACCTGCCTCAGCCTCCTACAGTGCTGGGATTACAGGCATGAGCACCCGGCTGCCTATACTCTTAATCACTACCCTGGAGTACTTCTCAGTGCTGAGTCTGTAACTCTAAGCAAATGACAATTAAATAATTACCACAATATGCCGAAAGTTATTTTATTAAAAACAAATTTATGAAATGATACAGTTTTTTCACATGGAAACTGGTTTCTTTTGTTTACCTTGGATGGATGTTTGTTTGGGAGCTGACTGTTTTCATTTGTTAAATAAATATTTTAGTTGGGTGTTTATGTAGCAAGTGATCTTGGTGGCTCTCTGCAGTGTGTCCTGCGCTAGTGAGCACCTAGTGAGCATTCGTTGAGTGTGTCCGATGGATTTACTACACTCATCTGTGAACCTATAGCTCAGCTAATCCCCCTAAATCTGTGAGTGGCCCTTCCCAGCTGCCCTGCAGGGGACTTTGTGGAGCAGGAATTTATTTTGACCACCAAACTACCCTTGTGACTCATCACCAAGAGCTTTTATCATTCTCTAGTAGGATTTGGAAATTCAAGACACTTTAACTCAGAAATATCCTCCACACAGGGACTCATTAAAGGAAACTAACATCTTGGTGGGCAAAATGTAGGAGAAGAAAAGTGGATTTCATGGGCCATTGTAAGTCACTGTCTTGAGCAGTGCTTTGTACATGGGGACTCTTCTGTGTATAAAGGATTAGCGAGCAGGATACACACAGGGAAATGTGTACGGAGTGTGTGATTCTGATCTTTTTAGAGGCAAATCCAGTTTAAATGTGGAGAGTGGCACTATTTTGGCTTCCTAGCAATTCAAGGTCTAATGCTTACGTTTAAGTAACAAAGATGTTTGCATTGATGAAGCATAACCTTGGCAATTCTTAGATTTGGGGATTGGATTGACTATATGTCCTTCAGTAAGCTATTAAATCATCATGACCACTAGGTAAATGGTGGATTAACTACTATAAAGATTATTTATGAGTATTCCAACATCATTCACCTCCATCCCCTTATCAAGACTAATAGACAAATTATTATCATTTGAATGAGAGCCAGAAGAGCCCTCCCTCCCTCCAATTAATGATGGGCTGGAAAAGAGCAAGGAGATCACTTTTTGTGATAATCTGTTTTGAATGTCAGGGAATTTTAAATATTCTTGTATCAGAATCCATGAAGCACATCATTAATATTTATTTTGCTTAAAAGTTTGCAGTCATTTAGTAGCAATTACTTTTATCTTTTTCTTAAGCTTTCTCAGAAACATTAAGGTTTAAAGAAAATAAAAGAAAGAACAGTTTATTAAAATTTCTCTCTCCATTGCTTGTTTTTTTTTTGGTCATATATTAAACATATATCACAATGTGGGCAAAATATTTTTTACAAGCTTCCTTGATTGCCAGGGGATTAATCAAACTGGCTGTATGTGCCCTTTTAAACCAAGTACTTTGGGCGAAAGCTTGCAATTTTATGAATTCGTTGGAAAATCTTACTTATTAGCTTGGGAAGTTTTCCCCATCCTTAGGTAGCCAAAGACAATTTTATTGGGTTTTGTGGGGAACATTGGTATCAGATGTTAAGTTCTTTCTGGTCTACAAGGTGGTCTTGAGAAATTATTTCTGTATTTCACCATATTACTATCAACAACATTTGTGTTCCTTTCAGCCAGGATGAGAACTGCTATCTGTTTTCAGAACTTAGAGGCAGACTTTTATGGGTCGGAGAAAGCTGAGCATTTGGGTTCTAGAAACCTTTACGTTGGGTGTATTTTTCTTTCATTGTTAATATCTTGATACAGTTATAGATTTGCTTTAATACACATAGGTAAACTTTGAGTTTCTGTATTTATTTTAGCACACATTTTTAGCGATAAAATTTATTTAAATTTTTAATAAAACATTAATGCAATTTAGGATTTTCAGCACATAAAGTAAAAGTAAGTCTGCATCGAGGTCCCAAAATAGCAGCTGCAATTTGGCTCTATTGATTTACCAAGTCTAAAGTAAAATTTCACATTTGAAAATAAAGGAAAGGAAAAGTAATTTTATGCTATGACTATAAAATTTCTCTCTCTGGGAAATCATTGCATATTTCAAATTGGACTTAATCATAAAGAGAATAGTTAACTGACAGTTACAGCTGATGTTATTAATATTACTGCACAAAGTCTGGGTTTGACCATAAAATATTTAGCAAGACTATCTTTTGGAATTCAAGACTATGAGACCCATATCTTGCTTGCACACTGCTGCCATGTGAAACTCAGTGCCAGTCTCATGGAAATGGGACCATTTTAGGAGTCTTCCTGTGTATAAATTAAAGAGAGCAGAACTTACAGTTAAAAGTGGTAGAGCAATTTGTGTTTATCATTGCTTGCTGTCATGTTGCTCCTATAATTACAATAAAAGAACAAAAAGGAATAAACTCCTGTGGTCAAAGGGAAGTGGAAATGAAATAGCCATTGCTGGGGAAGAAAGATGATGGTGGAGTGGCTTTCTCATGCATCTCACAGATTTTGCAAGCCCTCTGATTGAAAGTTGCCAGTACTGTTTGAGGTTGGGTCAGGGGAAAGTGGGAGAAGTTTGAAACTGAAAACTGAGAGTTTGGTTGAGAATCTTTAAACGGCGCACTTTGACTCTCAGAGCTTTCCCCTTCTTCCTCACCTGCACAGGAGAACAGAGATTTGTGTATTTTTCTGGAAAAACTGAACTCTGACTTGGGACCCTTAGCCCAGAGAGCATGGTAAGGCTCTGAATAGACATCAGGAAGATTAACTGACACCAGGAGCTCCCCTAGTTCATGTCTGCCATGGCTTGAAGTGTCCCCCAAAGCTCATGTGTTGGAAAGTTAATCCCCAGTGCAACAGTGTTTGGAGGTGGGGCCTAAAAGAGGTGATTAGGTCATGAGAGCTCTGCTCTCGTTCTTGAATGGATTAATGTTATTATTGCAGGAGTGGGTTAGTTATCTTGAGAATGTCATTGTTATAAAAGTGAGTTTGACTCTCTCTTGCTTACTTGCTGTCAGTACATTCTGCCCTTTCACCTTTCTCCATGGGATGATATAGCAAGAAAGCCCTCAGTAGATGCCAGTGCCATGCTTTTGGACTTCCCAGCCTCCAGATCCTTGAGCCAAATAAATTTCTGTTCATTATAAATTACCCAGTCTGTGGCATTCTGTTATAGTAGCATTGAATGGACTAAGACAGCCACCCATCGCCGATGAGCCCCCAATTAAAGAGTGCTTTTACTGGGAGTGCAGTATAGTTACAGCACGTAAATTGATTACCTTACTTTGAGCCTGCCAGTTGGTAGATGACACCCAAGCCTATGCACTGTTGAGCCTCATTTTGAAATGGGAAGGGCTGCTAGGAGTCAGCAGATGTTTGAAAGCCTCCACCAACAGAACCTACATTAACACAAACAAAAGGAAGGAGCCACTTAGGGGAAACAGGAATATGGCGTGTATCCTCAGAGAAGTAGGAAAATAATTGTCTTTGAAACAAGAACAGAATGTGATTAAAAAAAAAATCAGAGAATAAGAAAGAGATCTTGGAGATTAAAAGTGTGATGTCAGAAACAAGATCTCAAGTAGAGATTGGAAGAGTGGATATAAAAGTGGTAAGTAAAAAATATCTTATAAATAATGTCTGACTTGCAATCAGGAAGGAGCTTTAGAAGCATAGTATTTAGAAATGCATAAACTGTTGTCAGAAGAAACAGATAACAGAGGAAAGGGGATGCCCCAAGCCTGCTGCATTGTGTTATCATCTTATTTTATTGAAAACAAACTTATGTGCATTTATTACTTGGATAAAAATTGAGAAATATATAATGAGATTGACTGTACAAGTCATTTTATTAAAACATTTTATTGATAGTACAGAAAACGCTGCACTGTTACTTATTTTGGCAGTTTCATAAACCTCAGTGAATAACATGGTCCCTTAGTTTTTTTTTTTAGTAGCTCTCTTTTGTCAGCACCAAATTCTTGCTGTTGTCAGGCACAGTGATCCTAATATTTTTTATACTTTCTGCCAGGCCTGAGAAGCTTCATGGCTTTAGAAATTATCTAAATCATCACATTGTGTGTGTGGTTGTAAATATCCAAATTATTTCGAGGCAAGTTTCTCCTCCGATGTGACGGCCACGTATTTTCCATATTGCTGGTGATGGTGGGAGTGTTTTCTGTGAGACATGTTATACTCGTGGTATATTTAACTCGCTAGTAGTGAAATACAAATGCGAGGAACTTGGAATCCTGAATGAGTACTAAGAGCGAGCCGACTTTCAAGCTGAAATGGTCTCTTTCCAACATTTTCTGGCCGATACACCACTTTTAATAGTAAGTGGCTTCCTTCTGCTCTTCCCCTTCACTTGTAACCTTGCATGGCTGTTGTAACACAGACCCTCACAGAATCTTAGATCTGGAAGATGCTTTAAGGGGCCAACCAGTCCAGTTATTTTCCCCTATGCCTGAGGAATCCTACTCAAGGAGGGAGAAAATGATTTTCTCAAGATGAAACTGTTCCTATGAGATGACTAGGGGTCCGAACTTGGCCTTCTTTCTGCTTTTCTAGGCCACCTGGACCTGAAGGACAGTTCTGACTTTCCTTCAAATCTCATGCCATTGCTGATGCTCGTCTGGTGGATTTGTACCTGAGAAGGGATGTTTCGGGAGGGATTTTAGGCTTCTGTTTGCTGTGTGAAGTCGAGGGGATTTTGTGAGTATTCTGTAAGAGATGTGACGCCTGTGGATGAAAGCAGACAGATCAGGTCTACCTTGGGCTTGGAGTCTAAGTTTTAGAGACAGAAAACAGGGAGGGGGTGAAGGAGAGGGGAAGTGGGAGGAGGAGAAGGAGGAGGGGTGCCAGGATCCTTTCTTTTCCTGTTATGCATTTTCCTTTTGGCGGGAGAGAGTGAGAAAGCTCCTGAATGTAACTGGAGCTGCTGAACTGAACTGGTCAGAACCTGTCTTAATTTGTGTAAAAGAAATGCTGTGGTATTTATTCTTCCAGAGAAGCCTGCATAACGCAATCAGGGCCCTCTGGCTGCCCTTGAGGTTCTGTAGAGCTTGGTTTTGGTGTCTTCTCTGAGCCTGTTTTCTGCTGAGGCAGCCTCTGGGTGTTGCCCACTGGCCTAACTCCCTTCAGGTTCAGCCTTTCCCCTCTCATCAAAGCTCTTTTTTCCCTGGATTTTAATGGTTGACTGATGAAAGCAGTTCATAGTAAGGTGTTAATTATAAATCTTTCGGGTGGTTATGTGTGTATATTCACAGAGTTGTTACAGAAGTAAGATGGGGCCGGGCTGCGTGTGGTGGCTCATGCCTGTAATCCCAGCACTTTGGGAGGCCGAGCGGGTGGATCTCCTGAGGTCAGGAGTTCGAGACCAGCAAGCAAAACCCTGTCTCTACTAAAAATAACAAAATTTAGCTGGGCGTGGTGGCGGGTGCCTGTAATTCCAGTGACTCGGGAGTCTGAGGCAAGAAAATCACTTGAACCTGGGAGGCAGAGGTTGCAGTGAGCCAAGATCACACCATTACACTCCAGTCTGGGCAACAAGGGCAAAAGTCTGTCTCAAAACACAAAACAAAACAAAAAAACAACAGAAGTTAGATGGGGCGGAATCCCCAACTGCTAGGCGAGAACTAGAACAACATTGTGGTGGAAATCGGAGTGTAATACATTCCGCAACCTCACCTGTCTGCTAGCCTCCCTTTGCAAGCTCAGGGCCTTAATGGTTCAAGGATGAGTCTTTCTGGAAAAAAGGGGGAGAAGTTTCTTTCCTTTTTTTTTTTTTTAAACAAAAGAAAAACAAATATGTTTATTAAGATATGCATAGTGCATACACATGGGAGTACCCAGACATGTGGAGTACTCCCATACACATGGGAGTACCCAAATATGATTATTAAGATATGCGTAGTGCATACACATGGGAGTACCCAGACATGAGTATTCAAAGGGTTGGTTAGAACTGGGCTTATCTAGCATCTTAACAAAGGAATAATAAATTTTTAGAGAGGTGATGGAACAAAGGAAAAGCTTCCAGGTGTTACCGCAAGTTTCATCAAATCAAGAATATTCTTAGGCGTGCCAGGGGTGTCTCATAGTTGAACTGTTAAGTAACCCTTAAACTTGTTAATGTCTCTTGGGAATTTCTTCTTTTGTAGTTGTTTTGTATTAAAACCAATGAAATAAATATCTTTTTGTTTTAAAAATAGTATCTTAATTAATTTTATTTTGCACTGTCTTTTTAAGGAAATATTATTTCCTTTTACAATGAGTAAAAATACATCCATTCAGAACAAAATATAATTGTTTCTTGGTGCATCAGATGTTTATATCTCAAGATAGTGATCTATTAATAGATTAGGGTTTTTATTCTTTATCTTCATCCCCCCTTCATCGCCCCCATAGACTCCTTTGGCAGTTTAGTGAAGCCAGACAAATTTTTTTTTGAGACAAAGTTTAGCTCTGTTGCCCAGCCTGGAGTACAGTGGTGCTATCTCGGCTCCTTGCAACCTCTACCTCCCAGATTCAAGCAATTTTCCTGCCTCAGTCTCCCGAGTAGCTGGGATTACAGGTGCGAGCCACTGTACCCGGCTATTTTTTTGTATTTTTAGTAGAGACAGAGTTACACCATGTTGGCCCGGATGGTCTTGAAGTCCTGACCTCAGGTAATCCGTCCGCCTCAGCTCCAAAAGTGCTAGGATTACAGGCGTGAGCCACCGCACCCAGCCTTTTTTTTTTTTTTCTGAGATGGAGTCTCACTCTGTCACCAGGCTGGAGTGTAGGGGGCTGATCTTGGCTCACTGCAACTTACACCCCCGGGTTCAAGTGATTCTCTTGCCTCAGCCTCTCGAGTAGCTGGGACTACAGGTGTGTGTCAGCATGCCCAGCTAATTTTTGTATTTTTAGGAAACACAAGATTTCACCATGTTGGCCCGGATGGTCTTGAAGTCCTGACCTCAGGTAATCCGTCCGCCTCAGCTCCAAAAGTGCTGGGATTACAGGCGTGAGGCACCGCGCCCAGCCTGACAAATATTTTTAAATGCATAAAATAAAGTACGTGGCATTCCATGCATACAGTTACCAAAATACTGAAAAAGTCTGTGAGAGAGTAATATTTGCTGTTTGATTAGTGTGTTCAGTAAGAACTTCTAGCATATCTAAGCTCTGTACCCTTCTGAAATAACGATGAGCCAAATGGTATTTTCAAGGTACCTGCTAGAGTTATAAAGTGATATGAAAATGGTTGTGATTTTTGTTGGTGACGCTGTCAAAGCTACCACTAATAATGTGTTTTGTGATCTGCCATTACAATGGAAGGAAATGCAAATTTCTATTAGAGGTCAGTGAAAATATCTAATTGCTTTTCCTGTCCCAAGTTCATGGACCCCCTGCCTAGTAATAACTCCTGATAAAGATGATGGCTTAAAAAGAGTATTTGTTTCGTTAGACCTCAGCAATGGCAGCAGTGTGCCACAGAGTGTTTTAAAAGAGATAACAATTTTAAATGGAAAGTAGTCTTGGGTGAGTGCCCCATATGCCAGGCACTGCCCTGGGTGTGGTTGACAAAATCGATGAGCTCTATTATGGCATCTGGCCTCTTAAGTGTATAGACTAGTACAAGAACCAGACATCAAACTGCAGAGCATACAGATAGTTATTTAACTGCTTCGGGGGTAGACATTCTGCAATGCTGTGATGGCAAATCACTTGGGAACTTCACAGGGACCTGGAATGAGTGGTAGTTTGAGTGGTCAGGGAAGGCCTTCTTGAGGAAACTATTCAAATCCAGAGTTCAAGGTGGTGGAGGGCGCTGGCTGAAGGCAGAGCTGTGTGCAGGCTCTAAGTTGGCAGAACTTGGCCCAGAGAAAGCCTGAGTGAGGCCAGTGATTGGAAATGAAGTGAGCAGAAGGCTGTGCATTGAGATTGGCAGAAAGATGCAGTTTGCATTTCACTCAGTAGTATTTCTTATCCTGATTGAAGGGGCATGGTTTACCTCTTAGTTTGAGGGCATGTATTATTTAGTGCATTAATGGATGGATCCCTAAAAGCATTAGGAATTAGTTTGGAGTATTTAGGTTGAAAAATAGGTTATAAAATTGATGAGAACAAACTCTTGCAAGAGTTAGAAACATAAAAAATAAATTTTTCTAATGCTAAATTTCTTAACATTTTTCCTCACTCAGATTTCTATTTGGCTTGAATCTAAGAAAAACCTGAGGAGAAGAGAGGAAGGGCTTGGCTTCTCTGTATACCGAGCAATTTCAGCAGTGGTGTTTGTAGAAATGCATACCTTGCTGTTCTTAGGCAGATAAGTGTTGTCACACGTCTTCAGATTTTAAGGCGACAGGCTCCACACCTGGCAGAGGCTCAGACAGAGCAGACCAGGATTGGGCTCTTCACAGAGGCAGGAATGTGACCATTCTGGTCCGGGCAGTTGGGGAAGGAGGAACACATCTATCCACGGTTCCCATACTGTTTGACCCTGTTTTTCAATTTGACTCCATCAAAGCACATTCTCCAGCCGAGGGGTACACATCCCTTTGTGACTTCAGAAATCATGCACTGTTGGTTTGGGAGTCTTAGCTACATTTGGAGGACACGCTGAGCCGACGAGAAATGGAAGTGAGATCTGAATCCACGAACGGAGACGGCAGACAGTCACAGGCAGGTAAAGAAGACTCATTGAGAATGTGGTTACTTAAATTTTGTCCACCTGTTCATTGAAAGGAAGCCTGGGCATGACTCTCTGACAAGAATTAGTGTGAAAATTACTGAGTTAACAGATTCTAAATTATTTTGTTCTCTGGGTGACCTAGGAAGTTTTTAAAAAACGTTTTTTTCTTAATAATGTTATGAAATAAGATAGTTACATGTAAAGAATCTAACAAGGTCAGTCATTAAAAACATTTTCTGAATATGATTTATTCTGCTTACTGGCCTCATAAATCGTCTAGGATAGGACCACTGTTAGCCTCAGAGCCTAGCACAGAACCTGGCACTTAATGCGTGTTTGTTGAATATGAATGGATTGGGTCCAGTGTCTAATGATACACTGTGAAAGTTATTCCATCACTTCTCTGTGATGGAAAAAGATTTGCCCAAAAGTATGTGTGATATGAAAGTCGTATGGGGTAGAAATTAAACTGTAAATGAGTTAAGGAGCTGTAACCTTGACACTATCCCAAATCTCCAACAATTGAGTAGTTGTTTAGTGCCCCTGCATCCATTTAATTTGTCCATTTATCTCTTGGTTCGTTCACTGTCATTTATTTCTCTCGGCTGGTGCCAAGTTACGTGATAGGCTGCTGGGAGGCAGACAAGCAAGATCGCTGCTTGCAGGCTTTCAAACACAGCGAGTCAGCAGCGTGGTAAGACGTGTGCTCATGATACATACTATGTGCTGTGGGACCACAGGTTAGGAAGGATAAACTCCTGGAGTTTTTGCTCTTCCTCGGAGGGTCAAGGAATGTTTCCCAGAGAAGTGACTTGCAAGTTGGCAGAGAGGAATGTGGAAGGGAGAAATTCTAGACCGAGGAGAAAGTGTTTGGAAAGGCAAATATTCAGTGAGTCATATGGTGAGATGCCATTTTCAAATGTGTAATGCACCTCCTTGCTCACTGTCCATCATTGCTCCATCCAGCCGCACTGGTCAGCTTTCAGCTCTGGGAACAACCTCTGTTTACAGGGTCTTTCCTCTACCTGGAATACCGGTCCCCAGCTCTTGGCTATCTCCTTCTTCTCCTGGGATTGGGCATTGGATGAAATTGCACCTGCTCAGAGAAGCCTGTCCTGACACTCACCTGAAGTAGACTTTGTACTATTGTTCCCATGATCCACACTTGTCACCATTGTGCATTGCTTTTGTTCACTTGTTCATTTACTTTAGTGTTGATAGGTCCCCAAGACTGTGCTCTCCATATGGGCAAGGACCAAGGTTGTCTTCTTCATGATTGTGTCCATAGTGCCTTGTACAGTGTCTGTTCTGTAGGGGTGATAGATCCTTGTGAATGAATGAATTAATGAATGAGTGAATGAATGAATGAAAAGGCGGAGTCACTTAAAAGAACAAAAGCACTTGTAATGCACTTCCTATTCCTGTTTATCCTTTGAAATTTGGAGTAATTCTTAACTAGCCACTTAGGATCTTCATTAAGAACCGTAGTCAAGACCTTTGGGTATTACCTCAAAGTAAAACAAAGTGGGAGTATTTTGGATCTTTGGAAGTTAACTTGAAAAAAATATAAGGACTCTTTAAATTGAATATATAGGGAAGAGATAACTCCTACTCGGAATACTTAAGTTACAAACACAAGAAAAATTCATAGATTAAAATAATTGAACAGAGTATCATTAAGTCAAACCGTTTTTAATAGTAATTTTGTAAAGTTATTTATGACACTGCTTTTTATGTGTATTCGCAATTCTCTAAAATCCTGATAATTTTGGTGATTTATTCTTATCTGTGCTCTGAATACTTTATTCTTATAATTAATATCATTATTTTTAACTTACTGAAACCTTTCAACTTACGTAATCAGTAATGTTCTGACGCTAATATTAAACTTTTATTTATTTATTTATTTATTTATTTATTTACTTATTTGAGATGGAGTCTCATTCTGTCACTCAGACTGGAGTGCAGTGGTGTGATTTTGGCTCACTGCAACCTCCACTTCTGGGTTCCAGCGAGTCTCCTGCCTTAGTCTCCCAAGTAGCTGGGATTACAGGCTCCCGCCATCACACCTGGCTAATTTTCGTATTTGTATGTTTAGTAGAGATGGGGTTTGTCATGTTGGCCAGGCTGGTCTCGAACTCCTGACCTCAGGTGATCCACCCACCTCGGCCTCCCAAAGTGCTGGGATTACAGGTGTGAGCCACTGAGCTCAGCCTGGTATTAACCTTTTAATTCAATACAGTATTCCTGTAACAGACCTTCTCCCATCGATGGGCTCATTTTTATTGCTCTTTGTTCTCTCCTGCTTCTGCCAGTTTTGAGAGCCTATAAAATGGCTTCCTTTCTACAACATCTTCTCCCACATTCAGATTTTTCATATAGCATGTCACACACAGCTTAAGACATTTTCCATAACATATTATGAGTTGATGATTTCTATCACATTGAGGAAGATTTATCTTGTAAATTCTCTTATAATGGCGGGTAAAAAAATGTTATGTGAAATGGCACATTGAAAGAAAGGAAAGTCTAAAGGTGGATTGCTTAAATGATGGTGATTTTTTTTTTCCCATTGGATCTTCTGCAGTTGAGGATTCCCTGCATAAATCCCTCAAGGGGTGGCAGATCAGGCTTCTCAGTTTCAGTCAGGGATGGATGGTTTGCACCTCCTGATGTGTTCATCAGCAACATGATGAAGCCAGTGTCCTTGGCTACTGATTCCAACCTTTTGTTCTCTTCTTGGAGAAATGGGGAAAAAGATACACTTATATACTACAAGTGTAGATTTTGGTTATCTTTATTTGTGATAAAATTTTTTGTTTACCTCTCATTTTATTCATTCGTTCAGTAAATATTCATCTACCTACCTACTATGTGCTAGGCACTGTGATAGTCACTAGGCATTAAAAAAGTATATTGATGATCAGTGCTAAAATTATTTTCAAACTATTTTAAGAGAGCACTCCTAAATTAAAAGAAATTATGTATCAACAGAGAAATGTCCTCCCCCACCCCACTTTTTTTTCCTACGAAATTGTTACTGGCTAGAGAATGATGATGATTTGCACTTCTGACATCATTACCTAATGTTGGGTTTCTGTGCCTGGGCTCTTTATGCTGTGGAGGCAAATGGTGTTTTGAGTGTCTTAATTTCACTGGAACGCTGCACCTGTTGCTGGCTATTCTTGCATATGAAATCCAGGCCCTAGAGTCACTTGCTTTCATTTCCTTTTCCTGCTCCCTCTTTCCGGTCTGTGTGTGTGTTGGGGTGGGGGTGGGGGGTTGGGGGAGCAGCAGATTAGTAGCTCCTGTGAAGAGTCACCACCTTCCTGTTCCTTCAAGGCTATGATTTTAGCGCCCCCAGGAGTCGTAGTGTTGCGTCACTCTGTCATCTGTCGCCGAAAGACTCATAATCCGGCAGCCTCAAGAGTTTGAGACGTGGGTTTATACCTGAGTTTGGGGTTCTGGGGGAGGGGTGAAGTGGAACAGGCTTTCAGCAGCTGCTGCTGCCACCCGATACCTGGAACCTTACTGCTGTTGAGGAACATGTATTTCCTCTTGGCTTCATCTGCTGTTTGGCTATGACTGAGGAAGACAGGAGGTATTGCATGGTATCATTTACTTTCATAAAAACAACTCTGACACCTCTAGGCTTCATGTTGGTTCAGGCGATGCTCTCGAAAGCCAGGGAGTTGCTTTGCCAGATGCGTGCTATGGCTGAAGGAACGGCTCAAGAGCTGGGACCTGGCCCTGAGGTTAAATCCACTCACAGCACGAATTTGATGTTTTACTTTGTGTCCTGAAACCTCAGTAACCTTATTTTTCAAGTGAGAGTTGAAATATTGACACAGCTTAACTTGTAAGAATTTTGCAGGCATCAGTGAAAATAAATTGAATGCACTTTGAAGTTCAGAGATTTCTAAAAGTTAATACAGACCAAATTATATCCTGATGATCAAGTAGGAACATCCATAGTTCCAGTACTGTAGTGCATTGACAACCTCCAGGAAGTTACGGTAGCCTGATATTCCTAATTTTAAACCAACTTTGTCATGTTTAATTTATTCATACTTTTATAGATAGACAGATTTACTACTGGACATTCTCTGGCGGAGAAAAATTTCATGGAAAAAGTTTAATGTGAAATGGCACATAAGTGGTCCCGACTTGCAAGTTCAGGAATGGCTTGTTCACCACTGAAGACTGCCCTGGAATAAGAGAGCCTAGCTTTGTTCTTGTCTTATTTCTGGATCACCCTTTCTCCTTTGTATCTTCTGACATTGTTTCTGTGTTCCCTCCTACCATCTGCCACCTGCTCCTTTGCAACTCTGTAGAATATTTTAATAATAGGTTGTTTGTGCCTGTCTTGCCTCTGCAGTGCTCACTTTCACCTGTTTCCTCAGCCTCTGCCTTCTCCTTTCCCCCTTTTGGCATGCTCTGGCCTGCCTCCATAGTTGAACCTGATCCCTGAGGCAATGATATGGCAGATGCCTCAACTCTCCATCTATAGCACTTGTCTTGCCTGGCCTGGGAACCGGCTCTTTTACTGCTGTACTACATGGAACACAGTAGGCGCTTCTTAGACCTATCAGGGGCCTGGCTCTCCCAAATTCTCTTTCCAGGAACTCTGGCCCTGTGAACCCACTGCTGAATCTCATAGCTCATAAATAAACTCTCAAGTGATAACTGTCATTTGAGTTCTCTAGTTCTCACCTGACTCCCTCTTAATATCATCCTGGAACTGTCTTGGAAACCCTGGAACTGATTTGAAATACCTCTGGTCAGTTCCTCAGCATCAGTTCTGTCTAACGAACACCTAGATTCTTCATTGTCTCTTCACTTTCGGCTCTACGTTGTCACAAGTAGATGATTATGTCTCATTCCCAAGTAGAGATAGGACACATGAGAGTGGGTGGGTGTGCCCATGGTTAGACAGGACTATCTTTGTGTAGTACCAGCTGCGGCAGGATCTACAGTGACTCACACATCTTCTGAGTGGCCAACATCCTCAGATTTGCATGTGGGCATTTGCCAGAGGAAGCACACAGATCCTGTGATCAGGGCTGAGATGCATACAGGTGTGTCTGCTGGACTGGGGCAGGTGGTGCTCAGTGGAAGAAAAGTTGTAGGCAGGGAAAGTGTTGCCTCATGGAGGGTGATCCTGATATGGTGGGAACTTCAATCCAGACTCCGACATCATCATGGGCAAGCCAAATGACAGTAAACAACCTTCAGGGCTTGGGGACATCGGCACACTCACCTGCAGAGAGCCAGACGGAAGACAGGCAGTAGCACAAGTTTTCTGAGGTAGAGATTGTGACTGTAGGTGACCAAGGAACAAAATATTATGAAGACCACATTGGGGTTCATAGGCTGGTGGCCCTGTAGGACACTTGGTCACTTTTCCCACTGTGTGTGTGTGTGTGTTTTTTTTTTCTCCTGCCAACACCAAAGAGTAATCTCTAGGTGTCTGTTCTTCACTCCTCCCCATGAAGCTTGAAAGTTCTAAAGCTCACCAGAAACTAGGAAAAATTTCCTCACTGTGATAGCAAGTGTGCTTCCAGAAAACTCACTTGCTGACCTTTGTTCCACAGTCCAGCAGGTTGCCACCTGATTTATAAAAACAGATTATGAAGAGAGTCCAGAAAAATTACTCCCCCTTTCTTTTTTTTTTTCAAGTAGCATTTTAAAATTCCTTTCTTTTTAAAGTAGTTGGGTTGTTTTATTAATTTCGTTCACTGTTGCCTTAAATGACAGTTCTTGTCTCCCTGAAGAACTCTTGGCCTTCCTTCCTGCCACTAGAGTGAGAAGTTCTAAGCTAGAAGGGCCATCCCAGGGATGACTGCTTTAAGCAGCCAGTCATGTAGGGTTGCGCCTGTGGCCCTGGCAGATTGAATCCACTTTCTACCAAGTTGGTGGCATCACTTGGCTCCCATGTAGTGTTTTTCTGTTCTCCTGCAGATCGCTGTTGGCCACTGGAGGCCTCACCCACTGAGTTCCAGACAGCTGCCACTTCCGTTTAGAAGCAACACTGCCAGTGAGAAACCCTGCCACACACAACACACACACAGACACACACAGAGACACACATACAGAGACATACACACAGACACACACAGAGACACACACACACAGAGACACACACACACACCACACACACACACACACACGTGAGAGGAGGGCCACCCTGGGATGAAACCCTGAGTTCCCCCGTCTCAGCCCACTCCTTCTATCTCCTGGTGGAGGAAGAAGCTGTGTGCCCCTATTACTACCTCTCTTTACCTCCTCATTAAGGGCTTTGGTGCGATTATTGTCTCCCTTTTAATCTCACTACTTGCAGGCAGCTTTCTTGAGAAAGGTTATAATTTAATCCTGAAATACAACTTCTAGGAGTTTTCTTTTAAATTCATCATTCCAAGTAGGCGTCTTTGTCTGTTTGCACATTAGAAAATGAAACCAATACCTAAATCTGATTTTCCTGCTTTTATTGGTGTGCTATTTAAGGTCTGCATCTGACGTCTGACTCCGTGCGGTTTGGAATACTTTATTGTTTTTTTTTTTTTTGAGACTGAGTCTGGCTCTGTCGCCCAGGCTGGAGTGCGGTGGCCGGATCTCAGCTCACTGCAAGCTCCGCCTCCCAGGTTCACGCCATTCTCCTGCCTCAGCCTCCCGAGTAGCTGGGACCACAGGCGCCCGCCACTTCGCCCGGCTAGTTTTTTTTGTATTTTTTAGTAGAGACGGGGTTCACCGTGTTAGCCAGGATGGTCTCGATCTCCTGATCTCGTGATCCGCCCGTCTCGGCCTCCCAAAGTGCTGGGATTACAGGCTTGAGCCACCGCGCCCGGCCACTTTATTGTTATTATTATTTTGAGATGGAGTCTTGCTCTGTCTCCCAGGTTATACTGCAGAGGTGCGATCTCGGCTCACTGCAACCTCTGCCTCCTTGGTTCAAGCGATTCCCGTGCCTCACCCTCCCAAATAGCTGGGATTACAGGCGCACACCTCCACACCTGGCTAATTTTTGTATTTTTAGTAGAGATGGAGTCTTACCATGTTGGCCAGGCTGGTCTCAAACTCCTGACCTCAGGTGATCCGCCAGCCTCAGCTTCCTAAAGTGCTGAGATTATAGGTATGAGCCACTGAGCCCAGCCTGGAATATTCTCTAAGCTCTTTGATGATGGCAGCTTAGATTTAACTCTCTCTGACTTAATTTTGTTGATTATATTGTCATTCAATTCCATTTGTATACTCACATGGAAACAAAGGCATGATTTCAGATTTCATTTATATCTTCATGCTTTGGAAAAACAAAGCATGATTTGGAGAAATCACTCAGCCCATTAAATACCATCCTTGACATTACTTTTTTGGGTTTGCTTGTTTTTAAAACAGTTTTTATTGGCTTTTGCTTTTTATAATTTTTTGAACCATATCAATAGTAGCATAATGAGTATCTTTAGACATGCTGTTAAAATCAAGTGAAAATTCTTTTTGTGTCAACACGAAGAGTTTTGTTTATAATCATTACTGTGATCAAGAACTAGGGTGGAATTTCCTAGCTAGACACAAATGAGTTTTAAAAAAAACCTGACATACTCTTCCATTATTGGTTAAGTTGTATTCTAAACAATATGAGTCTGATGAAGATATTAAGGGGAGTTAATTAGACTGTAAGACTCTTGAGGACAGTTGATGCCTTTTTCACTTTTGCATTCTTCTTGGGCACCGTGTAGTTGATCAGTATAGTCATGGGATTTAGTTTTGATTGTAGGGAGCTGTGTGAACTGCATGAAGCAGATGAGACTCCATCCTCGCATGGGAAACCTTTAAGGATTTTGAAGTTGGACAGGTACAGGTTATTAGAAAGATCACTCTGGGCTCTGTGGGAGAGTGATTCAGAGGGAAGAACCCCTAGAGGCCCATGGAGCATTGCAGGTGGCTCTGCCAGGAGACCAGGTAGAAGATGTGGTGAGGGTGGGTGGGAGATGGATAAAGCTGTGGATTTCATAGGTAAAGATTCATCATCCTTCATCTGCAGCTACACGATTGAAGAAGACCTCTGAAAACCAGAAGGTGTTTTATTTGTAGTTCATTTGGCAGGAAAACTTGAGTTTGACCTGAACTCATTCGGTGTTGAAGCCTGACTTGAACAGCTGGGACACTTTTAAAGTCCTTACGTATGTCAGGCATCCTTCATAAAACACATGTATCTGCTGCAGGGCTATTCATGTGTTTGATTCGGGGAAATTGCCCTGGATCTTGCTGTTTTTTGTTTCCACTGTGATATATGACTTGTGCTATATAACTTTTCTCAAATGGGAAGAGTTCTGGTTCAGCAGCACCCCTGGCCCTAGGGTTTTGGAAAAGAGGTTGTGAAACTATTTGACGTGTGTTTACAGGATAAGGTTGATGAAACTGACTGATAAGAAATGAAGGCAAGATCTATGGAAGAAAAGAACATTTCTGGGAAGACTCAAAAGTTAATGATGACACCGCCTCATTAACATTGAAGGGAAGTAGAACTTTAGAAGGGGTCAGAAATATTCATTATATAGGCATGATTTATTGAAAAGGATGCATCTTGAATTTTTGAAGTGTTGCTTGTATGTGATCTTGGACTGAATCGTAGGCCAGAAAAAGGGGGCAATTGCAGAAATTTGAAAAAGACCTATAGATTAGTTCATAGTTTTGCTTCTATGTGAATTCTCTGGTTTTCATCATTGTACTGTGGTTATGTAAGATGGTAATATTTGGGGAAGTTGGATGAAGGGAATATGAGAACTCTGTGTACTCTTTTCTTGTTTTTCTTTACCACTTCTTTTATAAGTCTAAAATTATTTCAAGATAAACATTTGAAAAATGACAAAAAAAAGAGCTGTTTGTCATATCAGGGAATGGCATCATCCATGATGCTTTTAAGTAGAGACTATCTATGAGCAGAAGTCTAGTTTTCTTGGAGAATTCGAAGTCTAAAAGTGCAAATCGGGTAAAATTTCAGTCAGGTCTTCACCCCCTCCCAATTTTTTCTTTTTAAAAAAGCTGACCTGGTTTCTATTGTAAGATTAACTTTTTATATTCTGATCTGAGAAAAATGCTTGACTGTAGTTTAAGTGTACAAAGAAGAGTTCTAGGCCAGGCGTGGTGGCTCATGCCTGTAATCCCAGCACTTGGGGAGACCAAGGTGGGCAGATTGCTTGAGGTCAGGAGTTTGAGACCAGGCTGACCAACATGGTGAAACCCATCTTTACTAGAAATATAAAAATTAGCTGGGTGTGGTGGCATGCGCCTGTAATCCCAGCTACTCGGGAGGCTGAGGCAGGTGAATTTCTGGAACCCGGGAGGCGGAGGTTGCAGTGAGCTGACATCACGTCACTGTACTCCAGCCTGGGCGACACAACAAGACTGCGTCTCAAGGAAAAAAAAAAGAAGAGTTATAAAATGGAGAGCTCATGGGAAGTGCCATAACTTGTCCCTTGCATTTAGTCTCTCTGGTGTTGTAGGGTGTGGTTTGGCTCTAGTTCTTGTTTGTAGCTCTGCAAGGTGAGGTGTAGGTTTATTAGTTAGGACTGACAGTTATAATATGATGTTCAAAGCCAAGAGGGTTTACAGATAACAGGGAAGAATGAAGAAGATGTGTACATTTCATGGCCAAGGTCAGCTCGCCTGGATTTTGTGGTGCTGATGCTGCTGGGTGTATATTTTCTCCATGGAGAGAGGATTGGTTTCTGAATTCTTTTGCTTTCCTCTCTCACTTTGACACTACCTCCTGTAGTTTCAGCTAATTTGTTCTGTAATTCTCTCTTCACTCCAATTCTTTCTTTCTTTTTTGATGAGAGTAGACCTAGGCTGGCAGCCAGTTGCTATTGAGCTATAATAGAGCTAGTGGTATGAACAAAATTTGATTACTGCTGTCAACACCAGATTGAATAAGAAAGTGCATACCCTAGACAGATACTTGCAACATAAATGGTCTATTGATTTCACAAGAACTAGAAAATGAGGCCACTGTGTAATCTAGCAGAACAACAGATCTGTGAATAGAGTGGGCCCTGACATTGCACAACGGTTTTCAAAAGTGCCCTCCTATCGATCTTTTTAGAAGAACCTTCAGATAAACTGATTTTAGCTTCTGATTTTCCTCGCCATCAAGTATTTACAGAAACTCCAAGGAAGCCTTTGCACTTGTGTGTGTGCAATGGTTTGCTTTTCCTCTATAGCATCTAGTTTGGAAGTTATATTGGCTATTACAGACCTTATTTGCTCCTGAGTTATCATGGCATTTCTACTTAGCTTAATACGAATGTTTTAGGAGTTTCCCACCATGGAAAGTTCTGTTTGACATATGAAAGTTCAATGGTCAGTTTCATAGTCAGCTCTAGGGCAAGAAATAAATAAAACAATGGATTACAGAGTATAGCCTTGCGACACGGGAAATTTTTTAGTAGATGGATGGGTCATATTATTAATATATGCTACAAGGCCCGAGGTCTTACATCAAAAAATAAGGAAAAAAGTTTTTAATTTTTTAAAGTTAATAGCCTTCTGATTTTTTTTGTTATATTTTGTATAGTTTTTGTTCTGTTTAATTTTGGGGGGATCAAAAAATAAATACTAAAATAGAATGTTTTAGGAAAAAGGTAATTAACATCATTGTACATGAATTTGCTCTAACACAGTAAGGTCTGAAAAAAAAAAAAAAGATTTTCCCTTTGATGTAGACTTGTTTCAATAATTACTATTCTCCCAGTACTGCACTTTTGAGAGGGAAGGAGAAATTGTTGCTAGTGTCTAGATCTTGACTTGTCTTCCTTGGCTACCTTCAAAATTTGAGATCCTGAATCTTAAATCACATCTGGCCTAAAAATTCTTCCTATAAACAGTTATGACTATTTACTGACAAAAGGCTGCTTTTATTGTGCCTGTTTCTATTTCAGAGGAAGACACATAGAGACAGGTGGAAAGAACTGATTTGTAAAGATTGAAATGTCATATTTACATTCAGAATTTCATTTCCTTACCAGTTTTCAGAAGAACCCTTTGGTAGAGGAAACAGGGCCAACTTCTTTCACAGCCTCTTACTGTAGATAGAAATATGAAGTCCAGCAATATTTAGCTGGTGTGAACCCAGACAGCTGTACCAGGAACAATGTTGAAAATCTTTGATTCCTATTGGAAAATAGCCACTGTTAAAGATGCACACCTTCAGGACCTCACTTCAGGATTGTAGCCAGTATCCGTTCTGACTAGGTAGTGCCCACGCCTCCCTGGCTGTTTTGTGTTTTGAATATTTAGTCCTGATTCTAGAAATGAAGACATTTTTGGCCTATGGATAAAAGATGGGTTTCGATAGCCATTAAGGAAATGCAAATCAAACCACAATGAAATGTCACTTCATACCCAGTAGGATGGCGATAATAAAAAAGACAAATAATAACAAATATTGGTGAGGATGTGGAGAAATGGGTATCCACATACACTGCTAGTGGGAATGTGAAAGGATGCAGCCACTTTGGAAAGCTGTCTGGCAGTTCTTCCAAAGGTTAAGCATAGGGTTGCCATATGACTCAGCAGTTCTACTTCTGGGTACACACACACACACACACACACACACACACACTCACCTCACACCCAAGAGACATGAAAATGTATGCCCACATCAAAA
Source organism: Theropithecus gelada (assembly GCF_003255815.1). Classification (NCBI taxonomy): domain Eukaryota; kingdom Metazoa; phylum Chordata; class Mammalia; order Primates; family Cercopithecidae; genus Theropithecus; species Theropithecus gelada. Next base: position 169,247,833 of record NC_037671.1, read on the forward strand.
ACTTGTACACAAATGCTCATAGCAGAATTAACTGGTATTAGCTAAAAGATAAAAACAACCCAAATGTTCATGAACTGATAAACACATAATAAAATGTGGTCTATCAATACAATGGAATATTTTAAAAAGAAATGAAATACCCATACATGCTACAACACGCATGGACTTCAAAAACATTATGCTAAGTGAAATAAGCTAGTCACAAAAAACCATATACTGTACGATTTCTTTTATATGAAATGTACAGAATAGGTAACTCTACAGACTGGAAGTAGATTTCAGTGGTTGCGTTGGGCTAAGGGATGGGGATCGATTGTGGTGATGGTTGTAGAATTCTTTGAAAATACTAAAAATCATTAAGTTATACAGTGTAAATGAGCTAATTGTATAATATATGAATTATATATCAATAAAGTTTGATGCAAAAAGAGATTATTGGGTATTGACTATGTGACATCATCTGTATCACTGCGCTTTTCCTGGTCTCCCTGCCTGTGACAGTCCTAGAAGACAGGTGAAGTCAGCCTGTCCATTTTACAGATTTGGAGACTGAGGCTGAGAGAGAGAGAGACAGAGAAAGAGAGAGAGAGAGAGAGAGAGAGTATTTTGCCAGAGTTATACAGCTGCTAGTCTAAGGAAAATGTAGAGATGAAGAGGAGGAGCGAAGGGGAAGTACTGTCAGTTTCTCTTTTCTGTACCACAGTACAGTAGCAGGATGAGAGATGCCTTTGAATTCAAACCTGTGTGTATCCTGACAAAGATACATATTCTATGAAAAGTCTTTGATAATAAGTAGAAAATTTCTATTTCACAACAAGCAAGAAAAAGAATGAGAAAAGGACTAGAAAGTAGATAATGATCATATGAATAATGATTTTCCTTGCTTTTTGCATGTATGTGGAGGACACATTGCAGAAGTGACAGCAGGAGTTCGAGACCAGCCTGACCAACATGGTGAGGCAATGTCTCTACTAAAAATACAAAAAAAAAAAAAAAAAGGCCAGGGGTAGTGATGGTGCCTGTAATCCCAGCTACTTGGGAGGCTGAGGCAGGAGAATCACCTGAACCCAGGAGGCGGAGGTTGCAGTGAGCCGAGATCATGCCATTGCACCATTGCACTCCAGCCTGGGTGACAAGAGTGGAAAAAAAAATTATGATAATAAAGAGAGCAAAGTGACCATAAAAGAGAATAGGCTGGAAAAATTAGTCTAAATGGTGGTCTCTTATCTTATAGCTGCATGTGGTTAGGTTTATTTTTTCCAGAATAGCAATTTCTAAGGGATGAAGAAGAAATCCTTTTGAGTTTTACTTCCCCAAGGTATATATAGCTACTACAGTGAAATAATAAGCCCAATTTATTCTTTGAAGTATAGTTAATATGTAACAAAACTCCTAAGGCCAGTTGTATACCCAGGGCAATCACCTTCTAACACCTTTATTTATGTACACAGTGGGTAGCAAGGTGGGTGGAGTGCCCCTTCCCAGCTGACACTGTCAAAACAGGAAGCAAAGTTATAATCTCTGTCATAGGAACATGAATAGAGGCCCTTAGTTGTGACTATTAAAAAAACAAAAAACCTACCTAAGGAGTTTTCACTGACTGCAAAGTGTAACTTCCTGTCTGGTGTTTAGAGGAGGTGGGGTTAGTTAGGTTTAGTCAGATCCTCTCATGAGAAAAATAAAAGCCACAAAAAAAAAAAAAAGGACATCCCAGTGTGCAGTTCGAAGGCTGCTTTTGTTGTCCACTTCCTCCACATCTTTTTCCTTGTCATCTAAGCAGATGTAGGTGATGAGCAGCCCGGCAGCCACCACGTTTCACTGGAAAAAGTGCAGATTGGATTTGCCAGGGCATGTAGCTGTCCAGGCTTGCAAGAGATTACCAGGTAAGTTTGTCAACTTGTGCTACTCCCAGCCAGTGAGGTTTTCATAGGAAGCGCCTCTGAAGACAGGGCTCTCTCGTTCACTTTTGTTAAGTACCAAAGCTTAGGACCAGGCTGGTGACGGGAACAGACAGCCTGTCCTTCCTGCTGCCACATCTGTTGTGGACCCTGAAGAGTAGAGACTAACGCTGTCTGCTTTGCACTTCTCTTCAGGAGGTGATAATTCACTAGAGTTATTAGCTTCTTTGAAAGAAGATTTCCAGGATCCCTACATTTGTGGTAGCAAATGTGCTTCACTTTACCTCCCTGTATTTTCAAAATAGCTTACTCTGTGCTGACCGTTTACTGCCATATAGAGAAGAAGCCTCCTTTGTGGTGTTGAGTATTGGTCGACCTCATCCCATATTGTATTTGATTTACTCTGTTGGCTAAAAAGGCATTTTACTTCTTGAAATATTTAGTTTCAACCTGAGAAAGGGGAGAATAAAACGTTTGTACTTCGGGGGATTGTATAAGCGCTGGGGTTTCTGTTTCAGTGCAGGCTTCTCTATGAGACGTGTATATGCGTAACTTTGTGTAGGGAAAGTGTCATGCACTTTTCTCTTGCTGAAGTTTATTTCCGGGGTGACTTAGTTTTTCTGATCAGTTTAGATGTTCATATCTTGTTTAATGTATACATGTGTGTACTGGTTGTATGAACTTTTGGAGGGAAAAATAACCCCAAGTGATGTGTTTTATTTGATTATACACATCATGCATGAATGTTGTCACTATGAAAAACTTTGAGGCTGGTTGGTTTTCTTTTTTAATGTTTTTCTTTCTTGTGGAATTACTCTTTCCCTCTTAATGTTTTCCTTCTTAGCTTCAGCGAATGAGGTGGTAAGGGGTTGTAAGTGTTGTCTCTGTGGAGCAAATTCAAACCAAAATGATTGGAGCAGCTCATATTTTCTTAGTGAATTGGGTGTCTTGAACAAGTGGCATAGAAGATTGGTGTACTACAATTCTCATCATTAGCTGTTACTTCTTTCTTAAATAACCATGTGATCCCAACACAAAATCAAAATACCTCTCAGGGACCTGAATTAAAACTCCATGCGGGCCGGGCATGATGGCTTATACCTGTAATCCAAGCACTTTGAGAGGGTGAGACAGGGGGATCACTTGAGGCCTGGAGTTTGAGACCACCCTGGGCAACATAGGGAGATTCTATCTCTACAAAAAATTAAAAAATCAGTCAGTCATGGTGGCATGTGCCTGTGGTCCCAGCTATTTAGGAGACTGAGGTGGGAGGATAGCTTGAACATAGGAGTTTGAGACTGTGGTGAGCCATGATCATGCCACTGCATTCCAGTCTGGACAACAGAGGGATATCTTGTCTCAAAAGCCTGCATAGGAGCATCTATTGCAGACTTGTGACCTTTCGAAGATTTCCTTTGATTGTTAATAAATCCTCTCTCTTTCCCCGACATTGAGAGTCTCTGTGGTCAGCTAGTCTTCATCAAAGGGTCTTGCTACAAAGGGTCTGGGGTAACCATAGTGTTTGAAATCAGAAGACAACTAGAAGAAAAGTACAAACAAACCTTTAAATAATAAACAGGCTTTGGCTGGGGGTGGTGGCTCATGCCTGTAATCCCAGCACTTTGGGAGGCCAAGGCGGGCGGATCACCTGAGGTCAGGAGTTTTATACCAGCCTGGCCAACATGGTGAAACCTGGTCTCTACTAAAAATACAAAAATTAGTCGGGCGTGGTGGCGGGTGCCTGTAATCCCAGCTACTTGGGAGGCTGAGATGGGAGAATCACTTGAACCTGGGAGGCAGAAGTCGCAGTGAGCAGCGATCGCACCATTGCACTCCAGCCTGGGTGACAGAGTGAAACTCTGTAAAAACAAACAAACAAAAAAAGCAGGCTTTTAAATGAGTAGCTACAGTGTTAAATATATTTAATTGCTGTGCTGGTTGAGTTCTGGTTCATTTAGATAACATTCTTTCCTGCTCTATGACCAATCAAAAGGCTTTTTATGAAAATACCATTTTAAAAAATAAAATGTATTTCAGTGCATGTTATTTTAATAAAAATAGAAAACCAATGTGTACATGATTTCGAATTTCACAAGGGCCTAGATTGTCATCAGTTATTACTGAACTGAATTTTTTTTGTGTGTCCATAGTATAGACTCTTTAGTGATCTTCTTAGAAATAGGGACATTAAATTTAATGTTAAAAATAGTATTTTCAGCCAGGCACAATGGCTCATGCTTGTAATCCCAGCACTTTGGGAGGCTGAGGAGGGCAGATCACCTGAGGTCAGGAGTTCAGGCCAGGAGCCTGACCAATGTAGTGAAACATCGTCTCAACTAAAAATACAAAAATTAGCTGGGTGTGGTGCTGGGTGCCTGAAATCCCAGCTACTTGGGAGGCTGAGGCAGGAGAATCGCCGGGACCTGGGAGGCGGAGGTTGCAGTGAGCTGAGATTGAGCCACTGCACTTCAGCCCGGGCAACAGGATGAGACTCTGTTTAAAGAAAAAAAAAGATCTCTATCTCTATCACTATCTCTATCACTCTCTCTAGCTTATCTATCTATCTATCTATCTATCTATCTATCTATCTATCTATCATCTATCTATCTCATCTCTATCTCTATCTCTATCTCTATCATCTAGCTCTATCATTATTTTCACTACATGTTAACAATAATATCACTGAGATAAACCAAAGTTTTAAGAAAAGCTTGAAAATGTGAAATGAATAATTTAGAGGCATGATTGGACATTTAGGCATCTTTGAAGGCCCAGATGACTCATGTCTGGAAATTGCTGCTGCTCAGGAAACCACTCCTGGGAGCCCTGCTCGTCTTGCCATCCTTCCTGCTTTCTTGCCGGCCGACAGGACTCTGTGTCAGCTGTTTCCTTTTTAGATGGAACGGTTAAAAGATTCACTACTTGGGTTCCCCATTAGAATGATCAACATGCTGGTGCCCCACAGTCAGAGATCGCGGCTTGATTGGACTGAGGCCCTGCTCTGTAGCTTGTCAAAAGCCAGCCAAGGGTGTCCAGTGTGGAGGGTACAGGATAATGTATTCATTCCCCACTAGACTGAAAGCTCCATGGGAGGGACTAGAGGCAGCTTCATTACTGCTGCCCCCTAGCACCTGAATGTGTGCCTGATGTGCAGGAGAGGCTCAGTAGCTGCTTGTGGAATGAATGAATGAATGAGTTCCTTTGAGTAACAGGAAGTTGGAAGAAGATTGGACAGAGCTTAGTTATGGTCTTTGCTGATGTAAGAGAGTGTGCTATGTTATGCTGAACCGTGGTTGTCATCTTGGAAGACACTCTAGGAAATAGTCACAGGAGAACAGGTGGCTGATCTGGGGGAGTGCTGAACAGACCTCTCAGAAGAGACAAGGCTGCAGGGCAGCGGTGTCCTTATGAGGCAAGGCAGGTTGAGAACTTTAGGAAAGAGAATTTCATCAGGGGCTGGGTGTGTGTGTGTGTGTGTGAATGTGGATGTGAGGCCAGGTGGGGACACTCCTGGGAGAATCTCCTGAACTGTGGCTCATTCTTTTCTTTGAGACAAAGTCTCGCTCTGTTGCGCAGCCTGCAGTGCAGTGACACAGTCTTAGCTCATTGCAGCCTTGACCTCGCAGGCTCAAGTGATCCTTCCGCCTCAGTCTCCCAAGTAACTGGGGCTACAGGTATGTGCTCCCATACCTGGCTAATTTTTAATATTTTTTTTTGTAGAGATGGGATCTCGCCATGTTGCCCAGGCTGGTCTTGAACTCCTGAGCTCAAGCGATCCTCCCCGCTCGGCCTCCCAAAATGCTGGAATTACAGGCCTGAGCCACCATGCCCAGCCATGACTCACTCTTAAAGGAACTCCAGTCTTTTGTGTTGGAACTCCAGGAAGTTGATGACCACACTCATCTATTCAGTCAGCATTTGCTAGGTGCCTGGCATATGCCCAGCTCTGGGGAGGTATGGGGATATAAAAATGAAGGTGATTTGGTTCTTCCCCTGTGAAGGTTAGAACCTGGAAGGGATGGTGTGTGAAAGTGAATGCTAGGTTTGCTGGTGGCTGAAAGGAAGGAATGTGGTCATCTTTGTCATATGTTAGGGATTGCCTGACCCACCAGTTGACTGTATCCAAATAAAGGAACATAGAATTTGTAGTGATCACAGGGCAGTGATATTTTTCTGGGAAGGTATCTTAGGACTTGTAAATTTTTTACAAATCTTAATAATTATAGAGAAAATGAGTAGGTGGTTAGGAAGGCCAGTTAACTATAACTTACAGAGGTGAGAGAATGAGAATTGTTAAGTTGGGAGAAAAAGAGTAGAAAGAGTGACATGGTACTGAGCAGTTTTTGTTTTTGTTTGTTTGTTTTTTTTTGAGACAGTCTCACTCTGTTGCCCAGGCTGGAGTGCAGTGGCGCAATCTCTGCTCACTGCAACTTCCACCTCCTGGGTCCATGCCATTCTTCTGCCTCAGCCTCCCGAGTAGCTGGGACTACAGGCACCTGTCATCACCCTTGGCCAATTTTTGGTATTTTTTCATAGAGATGGAGTTTTACCATGTTAGCCAGGATGGTCTCGATCTCCTGATCTCGTGATCCGCCCGCCTTGGCCTCCCAAAGTGCTGGGATTACAGGCGTGAGCCATCTTGCCCAGCCCTGAGCAGTTCTTTAAGGGATGGGACTTGGCCCTCAAGATCTGGGTTTCCATTACCGCTGCCATCGGCAGGGTAAGTCACTGAACCCCTGAGAAGGGGACTCCCAACCAGGAGGATCACAGGATCTCCCAACCAGGGAGGATGCCCCAGGAGGATGTGGTCAGGGTTCATGATGTTACACATGTTAAAGTTCTTTGCAAGCTATAGTAATAGTTCCAGGTAAATAAATGGAGTAATAAATTATGTAAAAATTATAAAAACCTAGTCTGTTGATAACGGGCTCTTTTAGGTAGATTCTAGGGTAGGAAATCAAACATTATATTCATCATGGTACTTGAAATATATTTAAGCTGAAGCTGTATACTCCATCATGTTTTTGGTATATTTTTCCTTGACATTACTTGAAAGGCATGCTTATGAAACTGGATTTGGATCTGTTTCATATTTTCACTTGGGTTCTCTGACCCCTACTTAGAGGGCACCAGGTGCTTCCTATTCTAACTGTTTGCAAATTCAAGACTTGGTTGGAGGGCCATTGAGGGGACTGGTGTGGGATTAGATAGGATCTGGACACAGCGACTCCCTTGCTCCTGCTCCAGTATTTTGACCTTCATTTGAACAGTTCAATGAACTGGCAACTCAAGTCGTTTTTTCCCACTGAACTAGAACGTTCATTGTTTTGCAGAGGAAGATGACTCATAGCCGAGTTCCACCATTGTGCTAAAGTGAAATTTTAGTCTAGGACCAAAGGAACACAGGCCAAACTTTCTGTCTGAGATGCAGAGTACTGAAACTTGGATTGTGAGCTGGGCAGGAATTCCTGTGGACCTCTGTGTGGAGTTGCTCTCAAGGAAAAGGAGCGTTTAAATACATTTTTGACTTCAAATTTAATTTTTAGTAATATAGTTCAAATATCTTTTAAAATATCTTAAGTAATCAGACAGTTTTCTAAAAAAAAAGTAATGCAAAATGAAAATTCTACAAAGTAGAAAATTGTCATTTCCTTCCTCTCTCCAAAACCATTGTTAATAGTTTTGTTTCTTCTGCTACACTTGTTTTCTATGAATGCAAAAATATATGCCTCTATGGGTAAGCATGGCTTTTCTTTTTTGAACTAAAATTGAAACCATCCTGATTTGGTGGCATCCCACTTAAAAAATTATTAAAACCGCCTGTGTACATGGTATCTTAGCTTACTTGGGCAATCGCTGGGGCAAATATGCTTTTACTGTCAAATCATCATCTACAACAGATGACATGTAGAGAGATGAGATGTAGTCTATAGTCGTTTGAACTTGCATTTCTTTTTTGTGGAATTGAACTTCTCTGCATATGTTTATTGGCTCTTTGTATGAATTCTTCAGTGATTTGACTTTTCATACATATATTGCTCATTTTCTTCTGTTGCTTGGATCTCTGACTTTTATACTCTTAATGATTCCAAAGGAAATTCCTACAAAATGGCAGATTTGGGATGACTTATTTGAATTTCTTTTGAATTCTAAAATGGTTAACTGCAACCTTAAAAGATAGATATTATTTTTAGATCTCTAGGACAGAGGTTTGAGTCTTTGGACTTAGATTCTGTCGTATTTTCTCTTTCTTTTTTTGGCTAATATGGAAGACGTCATCATCCCAAACTGTACTGAGACTAGTAATTATTTAGATACACTATTTTATTACATTTTCATATACTGATAAATTATTTCCATATGGATGGTAAGTCCTAGATTTATTTATGAAAAAAAAAATTTTTTTTTTATATTTTATGGAACATGGAGTTAGCAGAAAGATGCTGTTGAGTTAGGCTTAAAATTAAGTCCTAACGATTCTACCTCCTGTTGTGGAGCTGTTGTCAGTCTTTAAAGGTGCATCTTTCTAAAATTTTTTGCACATAACTTGACAGATTGCAAGAAGGATTATAATAATTGGTGGCTGTTTGTGTCAGAGCCTTTCAAGTCAATACAGGAAAAAATACATTTAGATGCTAAGTGAAGATAAGACATTAGTTTAAATGAGGCCCCGTATGTACCATCATATTGAAAATTTACCAGTTTGTCCTCGTCCTTCAATTAAGATTTGTTAGTGATTTTTCACATCAAAGCATTGAGGCTGTAATTCTATGCTGGGTTCATTTAACCACAGATCCAGTAAATGGCAGGAAATAGAGAGCTATACAGGACAGCAAATGGCCTGCAGTTGCATGGAGGATATCTTTGTGGCAAGGTGCCCAAAATGTTTTGCTGGTTTCAAAGTTTGTATCATTTGTTCAGAAGGGTTTTTATTGCTTGCAAGCAAGCAGGAAAGCAAAGGAAAAGGGCACGCAGCCGCCTCCCCTATGATTCTGTGCTGTATGACCTATTTGCCTTTGGTGCCTTATATAAAAAGCTTTATTTAGTCTGCAGAGAGGTTATTTCTCCAAATAGAGGTGAACTGTCATAGTAGTCTGGAAACATGATAGATTTCAGTTGAATGCCGCTGATCCAAATACTTGGAGAGGCTGGGCTGTGTGACACTTGTTAGATAGGCACCTTGCACAGATTCTTCCAGGTCACTTGCACTTAATCATCAGTAAATACCTCATCAGATAGCGATCCACTTGGCGCTCTGAGAAGCAACTCCTCCTATCACACCGACACTGCTACTTTTGTTCTGGCTCAGCCAGTCTCTTGCTGGGAACCTGCTGCCAGAGTTAGTCTCTTGGCTTCTGCCCTGGCCTATTTTCTTGTTGACTTCTGGATTCTGTGCCTTTAGCTTCTCCTTGGACTCATTGGCCATGACTCTCTTTCTGGTATTAGTAGCTCCTGTATTGTGTTTGAGAGAAGAAATTTATTCCCCTAGCAGATTCACTTTCTACTGAGATAACTCTAACCCACCCATGCAATCTAGCATCTGCCAATACTCTGAGACCTGCTGATTGTTAATCAGTACTTATTATCTAACTCTGAGTAATGAGTGTTACAGCAGGAAAAGTAGAATCTTTTTGTGTGTGTATGAATGTGGTTTAAGGCACTTTTGGGGACAGAGGAGAAATAAACATCTTGAAATGAATTATTGTATTTTATCTTTGCCCATGTGAATTCTTTAAAATAATTATTAAATTCTCACTTTGCTTATATGCATTAAAAATTTCATAGTGATGGTATTTAAAAGAGGGAGGTAACGGATATTTTGCAAGTGGGTTGAGGAAATGGTTCTTATTTTCCTTTTCACGTCCCATGGGACCCTTTGTATCTGTCTGCCTCCCTCCTATGCATTTCTCCTACTGTTGCAAGGAGGATCTTATGTTTTATGATGAGAATTTATTTGGTGACTAAGTGAAGTGTGCACTAGTTTTTTAAAAAGTCCTTGAGATTGCATTCTGTATATTTGCTGAATTTGTTACTAGGCCTTATGCTGCAAAATTTCTGAGGTTGTTCAAGGTAAATCTATGTCTTGATTACTGAAATAAAGTATTGACATTTATTTCCCATAATTTGGAAGTCATTCAGTAAATAAAATTTGCCTGGTGTTTTATAATGAATCATTTTTATCATATTGGGTTTGTGTTAGGAAGACTGTCAGCATTGATTTTCCAGTAGTTTTCTAAATTTTCTCATTTATTTGTGTTTCTTCTTCTTCTTCTTTTTTTCTTTGAGACAGGGTCTTGCTCTGTCACCCAAGCTAGAGTGTAATGGCATGATCTAGGCTCACTGCAGCCTCGACCTCCGGGGGTCAAGCAATCCTCCCACCTCAGCCTCCTGAGTAGCTGGAATTACAGGCATGTGCCACCACACTCAGCTAATTTCTCTGATTTTTTTTTTTTTTTTTTTTTTTTTTTTTTGAGATGGAGTCTCGCTCTGTCGCCCAGGCTGGAGTGCAGTGGCCGGATCTCAGCTCACTGCAAGCTCCGCCTCCCGGGTCTACGCCATTCTCCTGCCTCAGCCTCCCGAGTAGCTGGGACTACAGGCGCCCGCCGCCTCGCCCGGCTAGTTTTTTGTATTTTTTAGTAGAGACGGGGTTTCACCGTGTTCGCCAGGATGGTCTCGATCTCCTGACCTCGTGATCCGCCCGTCTCGGCCTCCCAAAGTGCTGGGATTACAGGCTTGAGCCACCGCGCCCGGCTGATTTTTTTTTTTTTTTAAATTGAGATGGTGTCTCGCTCTGTCACCCAGGCTGGAGTGCAGTGGTGCGATCTCAGCTTACTGCAACCTCCCCCTCCCAGGTTCAAGTGATTCCCTTGCCTCAGCCTCCTGAGTAGCTGCAGGTGCATGCTACCACGCCTGGTTAACTTTTTGTATTTTTAGTAGAGATGGGGTTTCACCATGTTAGCCAGGAAGGTCTTGATCTCCTGAGTTTGTGATCCACCCACCTCTGCCTCCCAAACTGCTGGGATTACAGGCGTGAGTCACCGCACCCAGCCCTTCTGAATTTTTTTTGTTTTTTTTTTTTTTAATAGAAACAAGGTCTCACTATTGCCAGGTTAGGGTCTTGAACTTCTGGGCCCAAGTGATCCTTCTACCTTGGGCTCCCAAAGTGCTGAGATAACAGGCATGAGCCACTGTGCCTGGCTATATATGTTTCCTAATTACTGCAGCACTCATCTTTCTGTCAACTTCAGCTATGCCACACATGACTAGGAATTAGAAATCAGAAAACAGTAACCAGCCTGGCCAACATGGCGAAACCCTGTCTCTATTAAAAATACAAAAATTAACTGGGTGTGGTGGTGAGCGCCTGTAATCTCAGCTACTTGGGAGGCTGAGGGACGAGAATCACTTGAACCTGGGAGGTGGAGGTTGCAGTGAGCTGAGATATTGCCTTTAAACTCCAGCCTGGGCAACAGAGCAAGACTAAAACAAATAAACAAAAACAAAAACAAAAACAAAAACAAAAACACCCCAAGGAGCCAAAAATAAATGACTCAGTGAACATTTATTGAGCACCTGTGGTTTACTGGGTGCTGTAGTAGTTGTTGAAGGTGCTGGTATGTTTTAAAGTTGGTTTTAAACTTAAGGAGTCTACTTACTGGCAGCCTAGAACCACTGCATATGCCTTGCAGAGATGATGGACACTTGTCTCCTGACCTGTGCAGTGCAGGCACATCGGTGAAGTGCCTTAGATTCTAATTTTGCAACTGTTTTCACACTTTGGTATCAGTTTCTAGATCTAAAGCGGTAAATGAGAAAGGTAGTGGGTGTGAGTACTGCTATAAACTGACACCCTGACAATAATGATATGCTTGTTGACAGGCTGATTGCAGAGGAGATGAAAAAATAAAGGGCAGGACAAAAATGTCTCAAAGCTCTGTCCCCTGGGTCAATAGGAAGCTATATTTTGCTACTCAAGTAGGCTGACATTGGAGAAATAATTAGCATGTGAAAAAGTTCTTCCACCCAAAGGACCATGCAAGTTAAGGCAGGTAGTTTGGTTTTCTGTGCTGCAGCATCCGACCAGGCTCTAGAATCCTGTTTTCATATTTTGTTGGACCCAACTAGATTAAAACAAAACGCCTTTCTCTGGCTGGGTAGTGGCCTGAGTGAGGTGGTTTCCAGTGCTCTGATTGGTACTTTGGAGCAGGTGTCCAGTGAATTTCAGAAGCAGGGTAAATGTTCTTGGTATTGAGCAGTTCTCTGTTGGATGCCGGGCCTGTCCTCATGGTTCATGCTGCCCTTAGGTCATCAGCCATTCACTCCTATGGCCGGTTAAGGACACCTTCTCTATGAATTCTCTGCTGACCTCCAAGTGTGGGTTGGGTGCCCCTCTTCTCTGCTTTCTCCTTCCCTGCTTGGATTAAATTCAGAGATTCTAAGATGTCTTCATCTGTCACAGCGTTCATGACGGATGTTACCGATCAGTGTTTTTGAAAACGAGGTCTATCTCTGCACGGTGCTGTGAGATAGGTGGAAACCTATCTTTTAATAATATCTTCAGGTGGCCATTGTGGATGTTTGAGAACCTCTCCTTTAGACCATGAGCTTGAAGAAGGTCCTGTTCTTGTCTTTGAATCTTTAAACCTTCCCTAGCTCCTGGCACATTTTTCAGTTGCTCAAATTTTTTGTTGTAGCTCAGTGAATGACACAGAATTCCTGTAATTTTTTTGTTGTTGTTCGGTGAATGAGATAGAATTCCTGTTACCGCCTGTGGAATCCAAATCCAGCAATGTGATCAAATGTCGCTTGAAGGATTTTCGACCATTTTTCATTTCTCTCTTTTTTTTTTTGAGACAGAGTCTCTGTCACCTAGGCTGGAGTGCAGTGGTCTAATCTCGGCTCGCTGCAACCTGGGCTCAAGGGATCCTCCTACCTCAGCCTCTACAGTAGCCAGGACTAAAGGCATACACCACCATGTCCCACTAGTTTTTGTATTTTTGGTAGAGATGGGGACTCCCTATGTTTCTCAGGCTGGTCTTAAACTCCTGGGCTCAAGTGATACACCTGCCTCTGCTTCCCAAAGTGCTGGGACTATAGGCATGAGTCACATGCCCGGCCCATTTTTCCATGTTGTTTTGTAAATCAACATTATGTGAAACCTAAAATTTAATGTGGATATACAAAAATAGCTTTTCTTATTTTCTGGCCCAAGAAAATAATACTGTATCTTTATTATTAATATTTTCACCTGTTTTGAAATAAACTTTTAATTTTAGAATAGTTTTACATTTATGGAAAAGTTGCAAAGATGGTATGTAAAGTTCCCCAGTTATCAATTTTCCCCACTGTTACCCAGTTTTCCCCACTGTTAACATCTTACATTACTGTGTTACATTGATCACAATTAATGAACTGATATCAATATTATTATTATTAAAGGCTTTAAGAGTTATTGTTGAAGATTTTTAAGTTTATAGATGAAATAATATTTAGAACACACCAGCTTTGAATTAGAAATATTTTAAAATTTAAATTCTTTGATTTTAAGGATTAAAACTTTTGAATTCTCGTATGTAGTCATAGTTGGGAATATATCCACAAAGCAAATAGACCAATTCTTGTGCGAATGATTCTAAAACAGGTTTTTCAGGTGTCATTCACCTTCTGGAACCTTGAAAGGGGAAAGGTTACTTTCAAAGGCCAACATTCATTTAATCTATCTGTAGTACTCCATATGAATGGCAATCACTACTTATCGACGTCTCAGGTTTTGTTAGATATGATATTTGTTTTAATTATTTATAGTATATTCAGGCAGAGGTGCTATTCAAAATATTTAACAGGTTGGCATAGGCCTCAACCAATCAGATTGCTGTTCACATAATCAGAAGGGATGCTGGCTGGTGAATGTGTCAGTCCTATTAATGTCTAAAGTGTCCTAAAAATGTCTCCAGACATTGCCAGATGTCTCGTAGGTGGCAAAATCACTTCTGGTTGAGAACTCCTGATATGAAGTAGTTAGAACAGGCTGGCACTGCTCTAGTAACTGCTTTCTAAATATTCACTATTATTATTGTTGTTGGTATCTTTCATTTGTTATTTCTGATAACTTTTAAACATATACTACTTAGCCCCAGCACTTTGGGACGTTGAGGAGGGTGGATCACTTGAAGTCAGGAGTTCGAGACTAGCCTGGCCAATATGGTGAAACCCCATTTGTACTAAAATTACAAAAATTAGTTGGGTGTGGTGGTGAATGCCCGTAATCCCAGCTACTTTGGAGGCTGAGGCAAGAGAAGCACTTGAATCTGGGAGGTGGAGGCAGAGGCGGAGGCTGCAATGAGCCGAGATCGCACCACTGCATTCCCTCCTGGGCAACAGAGCAAGACTCCATCTAAAATATAAATATAAATATATATATATATATGTGTGCGTGTGTGTGTGTATATATATGTGTGTGTGTATATGTGTGTATATGTGTGTGTATACACACACACATATACTGCTTAGCAAGACATATTAGGATTTCTTTACATAGTTAAATCACCACATGCATAAAAAATAAAGTCACATTTTTTGTAAGATTTACTCAGAATTTGTCAGAAACCCATAGGCTGTTGTAGGAAGAAATGTAAGTTCTATTCTTTAGGGAGATTTTCAACTTTTTTTACTCGTCCTCACCTGCCATGTTCCTGACACTGCAGCCTCGAGAACGGTTTGAGGCTGTTGGAGCACATGAGTGTGGAATTTGTAGACCACTTGTTCTTCCAGACTTCCTCACATCCACCCATAACCTGCTTTTAGTTGATAGCGGCTCAGCAAAGATAGGAGCCTGTACTTCGGCTTATACCAAATTCCCCTCATTTCCGCACGATGATATGTTATTAGTATCCTGATCCCTGTTATTTGTTAAGTTAAGCTGTGCTTCAGGAATCTCAGAAGATCACAGCATTTTGTTTACAGTGGCTTCATTTCATAATATATGCTCTGAGCAGGTGAGACTAGACTTAGAGACATTGAAGCCCAACAATTTAATATCCACAAAGAGTGTTTTATTTGTAGTCCTCCTATTCTTTCCTCTTCAGAGTTCTAGAAACAGATGCTTACATTGTGTAAACACTCCTTCTATTACTGATTCTACAGTATCCAATTTCCTATTAACAGGATGAAGATTTTGTTTTTTAATCCTCAAGTCTACAAGAACGGAGTAGTCAGTGGGATATGAGGATCAGATAAAAATCTCCCCATGTTAGAATCATTAATCTCAGTACTTTCTGCAGAAACTGACAGCCTTATTTTTTTTCCTCCTTTGAATCCACTTAGGTATTTTTGGGAAACATTCATTTGCTGACATTGGTTGATAATAATAATTATTATTTCAAATGAGATGCTTCTGGTAAAATTATTGTTAAGTCTACTCAACTTAGTAAACTTGTATCAAAAGCCAGGTTTTACATTTGGTAGAACAGAGACAGTCAGTTCCTTGTTGTAGGGAGAGGAAGGGTAGGAGCCTATGGCTGCCTCACCACCATCTTGTCCCCAACCATTCTTATACACTCTTTTGATTCAAGCACTTGGGCTTTGGAGCCAGACTGCCTGAATTTGGATTCAGCTACTTTTAACTGGGCAAATTGCTTAACTTTAAATGTCTGTGCTCTTTGCTGAAAAATGTGGACAACAAAAGCATCTATCTTATATGGATATTGTGAGTATTAGACTATATGGTAGTCCATTTAAGAAACATTCAGTAAATGTTGTTCATAGTAACATCAGTAATGTTACTACTACTAATATGGCTGCTACTTTTGATAAATTTAGAATAACAGTTTAAATTACCATATATATTAAAACTATGTAACAGTATAAATTATCTTAGTTGAAATACCGTAACAGTGTGTGTACACACACACACACACACACACACTTTTTATAATGGAGCTGCTAAAATGAATCAGGTTTAGCTGAATTGAAGTTTGATTATTTTTGCCTCTTTACTGTAGGTGATAGTGAGCCATGAAATAAGTAAAATACAGAAGGATGTAGATATAACATGTAGATTTTTTAGCCTTACATGAAACAGTTATGGCTTCAAATTTAAAGCACCAACATTTGGTGGGGTCCTATGGAAATTCTTATTCATAATTTCTTAATATTAACCATCTTCTTCTTATTCTATTAACTCTTGTGTTGTTTAAAAAAATTCCAGTATTCTTTCTTTCTTTCTTCAGTTTTTTGAGATGGGGAGTCTCACTATGTTGCCCAGGAAGGCCTTGAACTCCTGGGCTCAAGTGATCCTCCGACTTCAGCCTCCTTAGTAGAATATTCCAGTATTCATATCTTCATTGTTGAGTGCTTTTTCTTTTAAAAATTGTAATAACATTTTAAAAATTAGAAAAGAAAGAAGCATCCATTTCTATTTCTACCATGTTAATACAATAGTAACTTTCATTTGTTATTTTCCCATCTAGTCTTTATACTCATAAAAATAATTGGAATTATGTAATATTTCTAATTTTTAGTTCTGGTGGTTTAGTTTGACATTACTTTATAAGCATTTTCCATTTTTTTCTGTTAGGTAGTTATACCATCATTTGTTTAACGATTTTCCTGTTTTCGTTTTTAGTTTACTTCTAGTTTCAACATTATGGATAATAGTACAGTGAAAATTATCTTTATTGATCTGTCGAATGGAGATAATACTAGTGCCCCGGGGTTGTTGTAAGGATTATATGAGGGGATAGATATGAGGCAGGTTTGTCCACCGTGATACAGTTCCATTTTGCTGTGGGAGCTGTCCTGTGCTTTGGGGATGCTGGACAGCATCCCTGGCCTCCACTCCCCAGTGGTGACAAACAGAAATATCTCCATACATCGCCAGGTGTCTCGCAGGGGCAAAACCGTTCCCGGTTGAGAACCGCTGCTATAAAGTCAGCGGAACAGCCTGGCACTGCCCTGATGAGTGCAGTGTAGATATTTGCTACTATTATTGTTGTTGTTGGTACCATCCTTCATTTCAGGTATTCATTTAGGTAAATTCCTAGAAACAGAATTTATGGGATGAGAGGTTAGTTTTAGGGTTTCTGATATGCCCTTCAGAGGACTGTAACACGTTTAACATCATCAGTTTATATAAATATGTCAGTATCTCTGAGGCCCAGCCAGTATTGAATTGTGAGTACCCAAAATACTGTTTTGTCTTCAATTTCTGTAGTTACTAGTCATCATGAGCATTTATGATATTTTTTTATTTGCATTGCCACATTTGAAGATTCTGGTGACAACCTTTGTCTACTCACCTTTTTTTTTTTTTTCCCTCTGTTTTTTTTTTTTTTTTTTTTTTTTTGGTTGCTCTGCCATTCAACAGTTAAAGTTGAATGAAATTCATCCCTCAGTAGCCAAGCCTGTATTACATTTCATTGCTTGATGTTTAACAGCCTCTGAGTAGAACATTGATTCAGATCCTTTTGGATTATTGTGTTTTTCCCAGTGATGCTGCATAATATGAAACCTTCCAAAATTTAAATATAAGGATAATTTTGTGGAAAAGAATTCAACTCTGTATTCAGTGATATGTATCCTATAACAGAAATGATTGCCTCTGGTTTCAGTACACTTTTATTTCCCTCTCCTCTGCTCTCCTCTCCTCTCCTCTCCTCTCCTCTTTTCTCCTCTCCTCTCCTCTCCTCTCCTCTCCTCTCCTCTCCTCTCCTCTCCTCTCCTCTCCTCTCCCTCCCTCCCTTCCTTCCCTCCTTCCTCCCTTCCTCCTTTCCTCTCTTTTCTCTTTCTTCTCTCTTTCTCTCTTTCTTTTCTTTCCTTCTTCCTTTCTTCTTTTCTTCATGTCTCACTTGGTCACCCAGGCTGGAGTGCAGTGGCATGATCTTGTCTCACTGCAGCCTCCACCTCACGGGTTCAAGGGATTCTCCTGCCTCAGCCTTCCGAGTAGCTGGGACTATAGGTGCCTGCCACCATGCCTGCCTAATTTTTGTATTTTTAGTAGAAACGGGGTTTCACCATGTTGCCAGACAGGTCTCGAACTCCTCACCTCAAGTGATCCATCCACCTTAGCCTCTCAAGGTGCTGGGATTACAGGCATGAGCCACTGTACCAGATCTTGTTTAAGTACCGTTGTGATCCAATGGTAACTTGCTGGATAATGACCCTTTTCTTATTGGCCGCCTTTCCTTCTTTGTCTCCTTTCTTTACTCCCTACCAGTGTTTCCTGGGATCACTTCTGAAATAAACTACTTATACTTGAATCCTTGTCTCAGGGTCTGCTTCTGGGGGAAGAACCAAACTAAGATATTAGCCAACTTTTCTTTTGACCTTGATTGATGAAAGAAGAGGAAAGATCAGACCAGGAGAATAGTTGTAAATGTTTGCTTTGTTATTAAAAATATCAACTCATTGGAGCTGATTTATATAAAGTTAAATCTTGCTAGAATTGCTGGATTCCTTCATACATGGGTAGAGTGGGAATGCTGAGATCTTGGTGTGAGCATTCCATGCCAGGGTAGAAATTTCCTGCTTAGGCACTTAGTGAAGGAGCCAACTGAGGGAGGGTAGGTGATGTGACCGCCCATCTGGGGGCACCCAGCGACCTGTGCACACCACCATGTATCTGCCCAGGACCCAGCCGTGTTGTTCATTGTACCCTTTTCAGACTGCTGACTTCCAGGAGCACTTGTCTTAAAGTCACATAGCTGTATTTTTCCTCTCCAGGAAAATGTTGAATGTATTTTCTAAATAGCTGAGGTCATTGCATGGTCTTCAGTGAACTTAGCACCAAGTGAGTGTGACCTGGAGTGACCCAGAGTCAGTGCTGGCCAGCATAGGTTTCACATTTTCCGTGTGAAAGTTCTTCTTTTGTTGTTTGTGATTAATAACTGGATAGGATATAAAGCCAAATGATTTCATTGTTGAACACAGACTTGAAGGTCATGAGAAACTGCCTGTTCAAATTACACTTTGCCAAGATGTGGAAAAAGGTCTGTATCAACACCTGAATAGTTTTAGAAATACAGCAGAGAAGGGAAAAAAAGGACATGCCATTTTTTATGTGATGTGGAAGTTGATTTCCACTCGATGCACTATCTTGGGTCCTTACAACATCTGACCTGTGAGGCTAAGGAGTTTGCACTGAGTCAGGACTTTAAAACAAAGGTGTAATGAGGACTTACTGTGTGCCAGGTCATTTAGAATGAGTTTTCTATGCCAAGTAATGTGTTCTATTTATGCTTATTTTGTTAAGTTCTCAGTTTTTCTTAGGTTTTGTATTATATGGGTTTGCTATTTTTAAAAAATATATTTTTAATTTTTTGGGTATTGTTTGTTATTTGAAATATGATTTTTGAATAAGTTTTTCAGTACTTAGCACTTTTAATTTTATGTTTTCAAAAGATTTTTTAATGATTGTACATAATAACCGATGGACACACAGTTATTTTTTCTCTAAAAATAGAGAAACCATGGCACGCAAAACACAGTATCTTACAGAACCGTATTTTTTGCTTGTTTTCTATGTGTTTTCTAGGCCTTTGAGTCAGATGTTAGGAAAGAGTCTATCCATCTTTAATTTTCCCACTTGGAGAAGCACTGAAATATTTCTATACAGATGTCCATTTGTATAGTGACCTGGTAGCTACAACTTTAAAATCATTTTGAAATTGACACACAGAGAGCTTGGTTTTCCAGAACTGGTGAGGTGTAAAATGGTTGAGGACTGACTTGGCCTGGTCGGTCCTGTTTCTTTGTAGCATTATTACTATTGGTTTATTTTCTACATGGCTCTTACATCTCAAGATAGTGTCTAGGTCCCAACTCAGTTGGTAGGAATTTGTGTAGTAGCAAAAACTGCAGATGGGCAGGGATACAAACTCCTCAGTCAGCTCCCATTATAGTCTTTCCGTGTCTAAAACAAATAAAAGAAAACAAAACAAAAAAGGGAGAGGAGATCATATGGGCATGTATATATACAATATTTTGTTATAAATAAGGAATAAAGTACCATATGAATTCAAAAGGTGAGGGTGGGATGGGTTTAGAGCTGGGAGAGAAACCATCTAAAGACTTCATGAAAGGGGGTACCATTTGCTGCAGATGCTGATGGCAGCATTAGGACTGAAGCAAAATGTTCCAGGTAGAGGGCACAGAATTAA
Organism: Theropithecus gelada; assembly: GCF_003255815.1. Lineage (NCBI taxonomy): Eukaryota > Metazoa > Chordata > Mammalia > Primates > Cercopithecidae > Theropithecus > Theropithecus gelada. Next base: position 169,267,886 of record NC_037671.1, read on the forward strand.
TAGGGGGTGGCTATAGAAAGCATGCTGAATACCATGCTAGGTAGGCATTTAGCCCTGTAGCATATAGATATATCTGAATTTAAAGGCAGCAGGTGATATTCGGAGGTTTGGAGTGTAAGATATTTCGGGATCAGAAGAAGGTGAATCTGTCAGAGGTGTTTAAGATGCGAAAAAGGATAGAGAGTATGGGAGGTTATTGTGGTACCTTGAGAGAATGCTACTGAGGGCCTGGATGTTGAGGTTGGTAGCCTGGGAATATCTGGGCTCTGTTGATGAATTAAATTGAGTTATGGCAAAGCTCTCCTCATGGATTTTAATATTTGAGATTCCACTTCTGAAAGCTGAGCTCACTCTTCTTTTCAGTGTAACTGTAATGGAAGGAACTTGGCGTGTGAGAGTCTCCCTCCTGTTAGGTCTGTGCTATTATTGGTTTGTTGATTAGGAACTCAATTGGTACCTGCAGAAATTGCTTCTGATTGGGACCTGCTTCTCCCCACTGTTTCCCTTATGTTTCCGTTGAAAGGTAAAGGGAGTGATTTGGGTCAAATGTCTTTGTTTTGGGTCGGTTTGTGTGGGATGACTCCTGGTATAGATTTTGTGTGTGGGTGCTAATGTACTTATAGCTAGCTGGGGCTACAAGCTCAGGCACCTATGGCTTTGCTGTCCTTGCTTTGTGTTTTTACTTCTGATTTTCTGTTTCCCAGTTTGTGATTCACAAGCAGGGATGAATGACTGAGAAGTGTTGCAGAAGAGTGGGTGTATTTGTTTCATTTTGTGGTTGTTTCGAATTAGCACAAATTTGGTGGCTTAAAACAACACAACTTTAGCATCTTACATTTCTGGAGGTTAGAAGTCTGACATGGGTCTTACTGAGCTAAAATGAAGGTGTTGACAGGGTCATGTTCCTTCTGGAAGCTCCAGAGGAGACTCTTTTCCCTGGTCTTTTCCAGCCTCCACAGGCTGCCCATGTTTCTTGGCTCATGACGCTCTTTAGTCTTCAAAACCAACAATGGTGGGTTGAGTCCTTCTCATGTGGCTCGTTGCTCACTCTGCTATTCACCTGTCTCTTCCTTTTCCACTTAGAAGACCCCTTGTGATTGCAGTGGGCTCACCAGGCTAACCCAAGATAACCTTCTATCCTAAAGTCAGTTGATTAGCAAACAAAAACTTTCATCTGCAACCTCAATTTACCCCTTGCTGTGTAACCTAAGGTACTCACAGGACATGGGCCTCTTTTGCAAGTGGAGAGGAAGAGGATGTATTATTCTGCTTGCCACATTGCATAGTTCTTGATTTTCACTTCTTTTAAAAAAGAGCATCTGCAGAAAGAATTGAGAGTGGTGGATAATTCTCCAGTCATTCCTGTTTTCTCCTGAAATAAATTTCATCACTTTCTTTTGGCAGTTGACTTAATCATTATTTAAAAAATAATGTTAGAAGAAGCTTTTCCTGTTCATGTGTGTGTTATGATGCATATGTCTGATGGTGGGAAAAAAGGGAAGGAATGACTCAAGTACTTTCAACTTTAGGGACAGCCTAGGAGTGGAATTCTGGAGTAGATCATGAGGAGTAGATAGTCAACTTTCTTGTGACAAAAGCATGTACATAAACCACTTAGGATTCTCCACTTTTCACACTTTATTCTGAAACTGCATGCTTCAGTTAATGTGATTTAATGGTTTTTTCTCAGTGTCATTGGCAGGATTGTTACTAAGCGACACACATTCACCACAGTGTTCAAATGTACTTGGAAAGAAAATGAGTAGCCAAACTGAAAGTGGGATTTAAATGACTCCTACTTTTTGAAAAGTGAAGAAGTTCAGAGATTACTTAAGGTATTTTTTTTTTTTTTTCTGAGACCGAGTCTCGCTGTGTCACCCAGGCTGGAGTGCAATGGCACGATCTCGGCTCACTGCAACCTCCGCCTCCTGGGTTCAAGCGATTCTCCTGCTTTGGTCTCCTGCGTAGCTGGGACTGCAGGTATGTGTCACCACGCCTGGCTAATTTTTGTATTTTTAGTAGAGACAGGGTTTCGCCATGTTGGCCAGGCTAGTCTTGAACTCCTCACCTCAGGTGATCCACCCATCTCAGCCTCCCAAAGTGCTGGGATTACAGGCGTGAGCCACTGCACCCAGTCTGGGAATTTATTTTCACTAACTTAAAATATTGTGGCAGCTGATAGAGATTTATGTGCATCACATTCTATTTCTGACACAATAAACAGCATAATCACATGAAAATAAAAGTTGATGTGTTAAATCAGTACAGCTCATGTTTATTTACTTGAAAGCCTGGAGAGTATACTCATGGGAGATGTTGCTTTCAATAAATGTTTACCTCTATATATTTTAACTTTGATTTTAAGTTCTGGGGTACATGTGCAGGTTTGTTATAGAGGTAAACTTGTGTAATAGGGGTTTGTCGTACTGATTATTTTATCACCCGGGTACTAGGCCTAATAGCCATTGGTTATTTTTCCTGATCCTCTCCCTCCTCCCATCTTCCAACCTCTGGTAGGTCCTGGTGTCTGTTGTTCCACTCTATGTGTCCATGTGTTTTCATCACGTAGCTACCACTTAGAAGTGAGATCATGCGGTATTTGGTTTTTCGTTCCTGCGTTAGCTTGCTAAGGATAATGGCCATCAGTTTCATCCATGTTTCTGCAAATAACATGATCTCGTTCTTTTTTATGGCTACACATATTCTGTGGTGTATGTGTAACAGATTTTCTTTATCCAGTCTGGTGGGCTTTATCCCACTGGTGGGCATTTAGGTTGACTCCATGTCTTTGCTGTTGTGAATAGTGCTGTAGTGAACATATACATACATGTATCATCATGATGGAATGATTTATATTCCTTTGGGTTTACACCCAGTAATGGGATTTCCGGGTTGAGTGGAAGTTCTATTGTTAGGTCTTTGAGGAATCACCACACTGCTTTTCACAATGGTTGAACTGATTTACACTCCTACCAACAGTGTGTACGTGTTGCTTTTTCTCTGCAACTTCGCCAGTGCCTATTACTTTTTGACTTTTTGATAATAGCCATTCTGAGTGATGTGAGATGGTATCTCTACTTGCATTTTTTGTTTGTTTGTTTGTTTTTTGTTTAGATAGAGTCTCGCTCTGTCATCCAGGCTGGAGTACAGTGGCGCAATCTTGTCTCGCTGCACTCCAGTGAGTGTCTGCCTCCCGGGTTCAAGCTTTTCGCCTACCTTAGTGTCCGGAGTAGCTGGGACTACAGGCGTGTGCCATCATGCCCAGCTAATTTTTTGTGTTTTTAGTAGAGACAGGGTTTGACCATGTTTCCCGAGATGGTCTTGAACTCCTGACCTCAAGCGATCTGCCTGCCTCGGCCTCCCAAAGTGCTGGGATTACAGGTGTGAGCCTCTGTGCCTGGCCCCTCTACCTGCGTTTTTAATAAAGGATTATACATGAGTCAGGATTTGTTTAAAAAAAAAAAAATCCTTCCAAGATAATTATAGATACATTACTCAGACCTGTCACTTTTTTTGGTTAATTTTACAGATGTGAATTTTATTTTATAGATATGTTGTTTTCATGACTTTCCTCAATTCTTATATAGACAATGCAATTGTTGTTAAATAATATCTAAATTATTTAGAATAATAGAATATTTTCTATTATGCATTTCTGAAAAATTCAAGTTACTGTTAGAATTAAGTAAGGATTTTGTAATAGACAAATAGATGTAGCGATAGCGTAGTAACCTACTAGGTTAGATACTGCCTGAATCTTTTGTTTTTATATGGATAAATTCTACTAGCTTTTATTTTTCAAGGAGAAATTTATCTTCAAGAAGACAGTTATTTGTTGGGTTGGGGCCAGGAGAAAAATCCTAAGATGTGAAAACCCCTATATAAGGAGAAGTTTCTGTTTCTTTCTCTTTTTTTGAGATGGCGTTTTACTCTTTTGCCCAGGCTGGAGTGCAGTGGTGCGATCTCGGCTCACTCCAACCTCTGTGCTCTGGTTTCAGGCGATTCTCCTGCCTCAGCCTTCCCAGTAGCTGGGATTACAGGCACCCGACACCACGCCTGGCTAATTTTTGTATTTTTAGCATAGATGGGGTTTCACCATGTTGGCCAGGCTGGTATTGAACTCCTGACCTCGTGATCCACCTGCCTTGGCCTTCCAAAGTGCTGGGATTACAGGCGTGAGCCACCGTGCCCCGCCTTCTGTTTCTTTCATTACTGATAATCCTTAGTGATCTAAAGACTGAGATCCTATAAGCTTGTTGCTACTTTCCCTTTTCATGTCCCATAAAAAGCCATGGTACAGGCTGTTGGGAATTATCACATGGACATTGAAGATAATCCAATTCTGGCCATTGATTTCTTCAGTTTCTTTATCCTGCAGTGTGTAGAAGAAAGAAAACTGCGACATATATCAAACCAGAAAGACATATGACATTAAAAGAACAGTGAGCCTGGCACAGAGTAGATGCTCAATAAATGTTTTTTAAAGCAATGAACCAAATAATTTGTTTGTATATGTTAATTTGTTAATTTTTATATGCTGGATTACTTGTTTTTTGGCCTTAGGAAAGGAATTCATGTTATATCTCAAGGAAAGAGAAACATATCTTTGCCATTAAGGAATATACATGATAAGCTTAGCTGGGTGGCTCATGCCTGTAATCCCAGCACTTTGGGAGGCCGAGGCGGGCAGATTGCCTGAGATCAGGAGTTTTGAATCAGCCTGACCAACATGGTGAAACCCCATCTCTACTAAAAATGCAAAAATTAGCTGGGTGTGGTGGTACACGCCTGCAGTCCCAGTCAGGAGGCTGAGGCAGGAGAATTGCTTGAACCCGGACAGGGAGGTTGCAGTGAGCCAAAATTATGCCATTGCACTCCAGCCTGGGCAACTCTGTCTAAAAAAAAAAGGATTATAAGTGATAAGGTTTTTTAAAATTAGGGTCAGTTTAGTGGCAATTTGGAAATTACAGACCAGGATCTAAGAGAGACCTAATGACAGTTCTTTTGTGACTTACAAGGTGTCTTTTTACTGTGTTTGACTTAAGGGATTTTGTTTTGTTTGTTTTGTCTTTTAATTTCTGTTTTGACCTTTCATAAAATGAGATCTTATAGAAGTCTCTAAAGATAGTGTTCATAAACATTTTTTTGGATTGAGAGCTCTTTAAAAAAATTGGTGTGGAGGATATAGAATTTCTGCATGTGCTCAAATTCACATATGTGAGGACATGCATTATTTTTCTTATAACTTTAAGAAGTTTGGAAAGTCACTAATACTTACCCAGATCTGTTCATTTGTTCATTTTATTCATATTTGTTTATTCATTTCCATAGCTTGTAAGGTTTGTAGGACCATCTGACAGAGTGCTACCCTTAGTTGTTTTCTTTCTTTTTAAATACAATATTGTATAGTTGTATTTTAAAAGTCAAACATTTCATCGCATAAAAATTATAGCTTGGACTGGGCGTGATGGCTCACGCCTGTAATCCCAGCACTTTGGGAGGCCGAAGCAGGCAGATCACGAGGTCAAGAGATCGAGACCATCCTGGCCAACATCTTTACTAAAAATACAAAAATTAGCTGGTCGTGGCGGCGCACACCTGTAGTCCCAGCTACTTGGAAGATTGAGGCAGGAGAATCGCTTGAACCTGGGAGGTGGAGGTTGCAGTGAGCCAAGATCACGCCACTGCACTCCAGCTTGGCGACAGAGTGAGACTCCATCTCAAAACAAAAAACAAAAAACAAAAAAAATTACACCCTACTCCTAGTGGGGAACCCTCTGATATGGTTTGGTTGTGTCCCCACACAAATCTCATCCTGAATTTTATCTCCCATAATTCCCGTGTGTTGTGGGAGGGACCTGGTGGGAGGTAATTGAATCATGAGGGCACGTTTTTCCCATGGTATTATTGTGATATTCAATAAGTCTCATGAGATCTAATGGTTTTATAAAGGGCAGTTCCCCTGCACATGATCTCTTGCCTGCCGCCATGTAAGACATGCCTTTGCCTTTCCTTCGCCTTCTGCCATGATTGCAAGGCCTCCCCAGCCATGTGGAACTATGAGTCCATTAAACCGCTTTTTCTTTATAAATTACCCAGTCTTGGGTATTTCTTCACAGCAGCATGCAAATGGACTAATGCAAGAAATTTGTACTGGTAGAGTTGGGTTCTACTAATTAAGATACCTGAAAATGTGGAAGTGACTTTGTTTTTTTTTTTTTCTGCCTCAGCCTCTCAAGTAGCTGGGACTACAAGCGCTGCCACCATGCCTGGCTAATTGTTTTGTATTTTTAGTAGAGATGTGGTTTCACTGTGTTAGCCAGGATGGTCTCGATCTCCTGACCTTGTGCGTGATCTGCCTGCCTTGGCCTCCCAAACTGCTGGGATTACAGGCGTGAGGAAGCGACTTTGGAACTGGGTAACAGGCAGAGCTTTGAACAATTTGGAGGGCTTCCCGGAAAGATGTTAATCCCCAAGACAGTGGGGAAAATAGTTCCAGGGCATGTCAAAGGTTTTCATGGCAGCCCCTCCCATCCCAAGTCAGGAGGCCTAGGAGGGAAAAATAGTTTAGTGGGCCAGGCCCAGGACCCTGCTGCTTTGTGCAGTCCTGGGACTTGGTGCTCTGTGTCCCAGCCATGGCTAAAAGGGGCCAACGTATAGCTTAGGCCGTTGATTCAAAGGATGCAAGACCCAAGCCTGGGAGGCTTGTACATGGTGTTGGACCTGCAGGTGCACAGAAGTCAATAATTGAGGTTTGGGAACCTCCACTTAGATTTCAGAGGGTGTATGGAAATGCCTGGATGTCCAGGCAGAGGTGTGTTGCAGGGGCGGAGCGCTAATGGAATACCTCTGCTAGGGCAGTGTGGAAGGGACATGTGAGGTGGGAGCCCCCACACAAAGTCCCCTTTGGGGAACTGCCTAATGGAGCTGTGAGAAGAGGGCCACCATCCTCCAGATCCCAGAATGGTAGATCCACTGACAGTCGTGCACCTGGAAAAGCCACAGACAATGCCAGCCCGTGAAAGCAGCCAGGAGAGTCTGTACCCTGCAAAGCCACAGGAGTGGAACTGCCCAAGACCATGGGAACCCACCTCTTGCATCTGCATTTCCTGGATTTGAGATGTGGAGTCAGAGGAGATCATTTTGGAGCTTTATGATTCGACTGCCCCTGCTCGATTTCAGACTTGCATCTATTCAGACTGTATTCATACTGAAAATTAAGATCAAGTAAGTTTTGCCCTTCTGCTCCATGGGATGTTTCTGTCCTCCCGTAGCTCACTTTAGGACACCTGCATTACTGTTTGACAGAGGTACTGCCCCAGTCAGACTCCCCACCTAGCACTGTCCTGACTCATCCCTGCAAGGGGGCCTCCCACTTATTCTACACCTCTCATGTCTCTTCACTGTGCCAGAATAGAGTCAAGTTCAATAGGGTCTTCTCTCCCCACTGATTATTTTTTTTTGTTTGTGTGCATTTACTAACATGAGTATTAAAATATGAATTTATATTGCCTATTTTTAATAAATACAAGATGATATTATTCATATTGTTTATAGCTTTTGTTTTTCTTTAGCTAAATATACTGAATTCGTTTCCATGCCAGTATTAGTACATCTAGCATGCTCTTTTAAATCCCCGTATTACCCGTTATTTACCATGAACATAATTCTACAGACATACTAAAGTTCTTTGCAGATTAACTTTTATATTTCACATAGCTGGTGGCAGAAATAAGGGTAGAAGAAGGAGTGACAGATTGGAGTGATATCTTAGTTGCTAAAACTCTGCTTTGTTCATCGTCTCAGAGAGTGGGTGCATAGGGCTAGGGGAGGCATACATTTTGAAAAGAGGGGGTTGTTGACTAAGAAATAGGCCTCCACCTAACAGAACACCCACTGTGACTATTTACAATGTTTGCATCTCAGCAAAAATACCATTTGTATTCTGAATTCCTTTGTTTCAACTACATAACTCAATAAGAAAAAAAGCTTCCTACAATTGAAAAGAATAGACAGTGTTTAAAGGCCAAGTTTTGCCTTCCTTTTAAGGCTGAATGTGCTTTATTTTAAGCCACTCTTCCTTCTCAAGTTAAGAAGGGCCTTCTGGTATTTCTGTGCAAAGCATCAGTAATACTGTTTCTTTTTAAGTTTATCATTTTTAATTCTGCTTATTTTATTTAGTGCCTATTGCTATAGCATCTAACGAGCTCAATGCTTCTGACAGTATATCCTACGGATGCTTGGGGGCAGATTGCCTGGGTTGGACTCTGCTCCAGTTCTTATTAGTTGTGTATGTCAGCTCTGTTTTCCTATCTGTTAAATGGGACAGTAAGAGCCACAATAATACCTCATGGCTCTTATGAGGATTAAAATAAGATAATGCAAGTAAAAGGCATTCCAGAGGATGGGAGGAAATATTTACAAATTAAGTATCTGATAAAGGTCTAGTATCCGCAATAGATAAAGAAGTCTTTTTTATTTTTGAGATGGAGTCTTGCTTTGTTGCCCAGACTGGAATGCAGTGGTGCGATCTCGGCTCACTGCAACCTCTGCCTCCCGTGTTTAAGCAATTCTCCTGCCTCAGTCTCCCAAGTAGCTGGTGTTATGGGCATGCACCACCATGCATGGCTAATTTTGGCTAATTTTTGTAAAGGCATGGTTTCACCATGTTGGCCCGGCTGGTCTTGAACTCCGGACCTCAGGTGATATGCTCACCTTAGCCTCCCAAAGTGCTGGGATTATAGGCGTGAGTCACCATGTCCATCCAAGAATTCTTATAACTCAACAATGTAAAGACAAGTAACCCAATTGGAAAATGAGCAAAGGAATAGATACTTCTCCAGAAAAGATAAACAAATGGCTAATAATTATTGCCCATGAAAAGATGGTCAACATCATTAGTCACTTAGGGAAATGCAAATCAATACCATAGCCAGATTTTTCTACTTTGCACCCACTGGTATGGATGTAATAAAAATGGAAAGAAATACGTGTTGGCAAGGATGTGGGAAAATTAGAACCTTATATTGCTTGTGAAAATGTAAAATAGTGTAGCAGTTTTGGAAAATATTTTGGCAGTTCTACAAAAAGTTAAGCATTGAGTTATCATATATCTCAGTAATTTCTCTCTAAGTTTTATGCCCAAGAAAACTGAAAACATATGTTCACACAAAAACTTGTACATGGATATTCATAACAGCATTATTCATAATAGGCAAAAAGTGGAAACAACCAAAATGCCCATCAGCCGACGAATGGATCAACAAAATATGGTCATTTCATATAATGGAGTATTATCCAGCCATACAGGAAATGCAGGACTGTTACAAGCTGCAACATGCATGGGCCTTGAAAACATAATGCTAAGTGAAAGATGTCTGGCACAAAAGGTGACATATCATATGATTCCATTTATATGAAATGTCTGCCATTGGAAAATCCATAAAGAGAGAAAGTAGACTAGTGGTTTATTAGGGCTGGGAGGCTGGCAGGGAATGAGGGAGTGACTGTTAATGGGTTTCTTTTTGGGGTGATGAAAGTGTCTGAAATTAAGATTGGATGATTGTTGCACAACTTTGTGCATTCACTAAAAAAACACAGAATCGTACATCCATTAAATCTGGATGGATTTTATAGCATGTGAATTATATCCCCGATGACAAAAAATAGGATAATAGTTGGGAGGTGGTACCATGCCGCTAGCATGGTAAGCACTCTATGTTTTAGTTATTTTTGCTGCTGCTGTCATCATCTTCATTGTTACTACAAAATTAATTTCATTCATGATTCCTAAAAATATCAATTTCTTATGGTTATATTATTTCTAGTTCTTTTCTTCAAATTACACAAATATTAGGCACTCAGTGCTTGCAGAATATTTTCAAAGGTCTGCATTTGTGAACAGGTCTTGGGATGGAAAGCCTTTGAATTACTGTGGGTGTATGTGTTATCCATTTGCTTACACCGCATCTTCTTACTATAAAATAAAGTACTTCTTGGCAGATCATATGGCATTTATAGATTTTTCTTCTTACTTTCTTTTCTTTGATTTATATAATTGGGTACTCTCAACTCACATGATGGAGTGAAAGCAAAGAAACCAAGAATAGGATAACGCTAAGGAATGCCTCAATCTTCTTTTTGTTTTTTATTTTTAGTTGAATAATTTGAGTTTATTTCATGGAATAAGGTAAATATTTTACATTTGTTAAAAACTCTATACTTTGTTCCAGGTTCAGTGGATTACAAAAAGTACATATAACAAAACAACAAAATTTAAAAATTAATCAGTGGAGACAGAACCAAAAAAAGCATGGATATTAAAATATAACTAAAAGATGCTGGGCACTGTGGCTCACTCCTGTAATCCCAGCACTTTGGGAGGCCAAGGTGGGCAGATCACTTGAGGTCAGGAGTTCAAGACCAGCCTGACCAATATGGGGAAACCCTGTCTCTACTAAAAACACAATTTTTTTTTTTTTTTTTTTTTTTTAGATGGAGTCTCACTCTGTCACCAGGCTGGAGTGCAGTGGTGTGATCTTGGCTCACTGCAACCTCCGCCTCCCGATCTCAAGTGATTCTCCTGCCTCAGCCTCCCGAGTAGCTGGGACTACAGGCATGCACCACCACACCCAGCTAATTTTTGTATTTTTAGTAGAGATGGGGTTTCACCATGTTGGTCAGGATGGTCTCAATCTCCTGACTTTGGGATCTGCCTGCCTCGGCCTCCCAAAGTGTTGGGATTACAGGCGTGAGCCACCGCACCCAGCCTTAAAAATACAAAAATTAACTGGGTGTGGTGGCCCGCACCTGTAATCCCAGGTACTTGGGTGACTGAGGCAGGAGAATCACTTGAACCTGGGAGGCGGAGGCTGCAGTGAGCTGAGATTGTGCCTTGCACTTCAGCCTGGGTGACAGAGTGAGACTCCGTCTCAAAAATAAAAGATAACTAAAAGTAAATACTTAAAAAAAATTGGAATTCCTCAATCTTGATGAAATATCCTTTTCATGTTTTCTCCCATAGTTAAACAAGGAGTGTTTCCTTCTTTGGGGCAGTAGCTACATAGTATGAGACTTCTAGTAGTGCACTATGCTAATGTAATCACACTTGAATGTTTTTTGAAAACATTTTACATAAAATACACGTCCCAGATGGACTCTATTCTTTAGCTGGTTATCTAGACTTAACGTTTGGATTATGTTTGCTAAATGCGTCAGCCATATCCTAAGTGCTGTGATCCTTGATAACTATTAACCGATGCGACTGGGGGGCATTTTGTGGTTATAAGAGCTAAATGATATTTATGCAAGTGTGTAAACATTAATAACTCAGGGTTTATAGGCATGTTAGAATATTTGGTTATGGCTAGGGAAATGCACATTAGCTATCTAGCACAGATCTAAAAGTGATCTGGGCTACACCTTTCATTTCTGGATTTCTTTCCTCAAGCTTAAAGGGTGTTCTAATTTCATTGTTATCAATCTCAAGATCATTTCACAGTTTCCTGGTAGTTGGGCTTCATGGTGACTTTTTTTTTCCAGGCTCTTTGTTTGGATATGTGGCCTTGTTTGACTTGTCTTTGATTGCTATATATCTGTACCCCTGTTTGCTTTTGCCTGGCTACTGATTCTCAGTGTTTCACTTTGACCTTTGATAAAGCTGTGACTCTGATTCATTTTTAGGGGGATTCACCTGGTTGGAAGAATCTAGCCTTGCCCTGCCAGGCGGCTGCCTTGGTGTTGCTTGCTGGTTGGAATGTATCCATTGAAGGCCTTAGATGTTGGAGCCCTTGCTTCCTAGCTCCTCCTCTTTGTTTGAGGGTACCTCTCTTCTGGTCTAGTGCACAGCCTGGTCTATGTCAATTAGCACGTTCTGCCTGGCTTTTGATGGCATGTTTTTTCCCTCCCACGTAGGGTAGCAGGCTTTTTGTATGTTGTAGTGGGTTTTTGATATCCACTGTCATTTTTCTTTTGGTTTTTTGAAACAGGGCTTCACTCTGTCACCCAGGTTGAATGCAGTGGCACGATCACAGCTCCCTGCAGTCTTGAACTCTGGGACTCAGGCAGTTCTCCCACCTCATCCTCCCGAGTAGCTGGGACTACAGGTGTGCACCACCATTCTCAGTTACCTTTTTAAAAAAGTTTTTTGGGTCGGGCCCGGTGGCTCACACCTGTAATCTCAGCACTTTGAGAGGCTGAGGTGGGTAGATCACAAGGTCAGGAGTTCGATACCAGCCTGGCCAACATGGTAAAACCTGCTCTCTACTAAAAATAAAAAAATTAGCTGGGCATGGTGGCGTGTGCCTGTAATCCCAGCTACTCAGGAGGCTGAGGCAGGAGAATCGCTTGAACTCGGGAGGTGTAGGTTGCAGTGAGCTGAGATCGTGCCACTGCACTCCAGCCTGGTGACAGAGAGAGACTCTGTCTCAAAAAAAGAAAAAAAAAAGTTTTTTGTAGAGACAGAGGCCTCACTATGTTGCCCAGGCTGATCTCGAACTCCTGGACTCAAGCAATCTGCCATCCTCGGCCTCCCAAAGTGCTGGGATTATTATAGGTGTGAGCTGCCATGCCCAGGCTTCCCAGTGTCATTCTAATTTGAATTTTTCTAGAATGATTTCTAGAATTTTTCTAGAATGATTATTGTATCCTAAATATTTATAGCATTATGTTCTTTACTTTTTATTTTTTAGAAAAAAATAGTTTAGTGACTACTGGTAATTTGCAAATTAAAGAATTATGTATAAAATTGCTATAGGTGCCTATGATTAAATTCTTTTACCAAGATTTCACTTCTAGAGAACTGAAGAATTTACCAAAGTAAAAATGGTCTAGCTTTATTACTTGGTTTACAGAAATGAATAAATCATCGTTAATAGTACAGTATGTTAACAATACTGTATACTCTAAACTACAGATTAGAAAAATATGCACCCTATTTTTCACAATAAATGAAGTGACCAAAGCTATAGTATTTCAAATCTATGACTATTATATATTTTTCTATACCGAATCACTTCTTTTTTTGTTTGTTTGTTTTTGGGAAAGAGTCTGGCTTTGTTGCCCAGGCTGGAGTGCAATGGTGTGATCTCAGCTCACTGCAACCTCCACCTCCTGGGTTCAAGTGATTCTCGTGCCTCAGCCTCCCCAGTAGCTGAGATTACAGGCATGCACCACCACACCCAGCTAATTTTTGTATTTCAATAAAGAGTTTCATCATGTTGGCCAGGCTGGTCTTGACCTCCTGGCCTCAAGTGATCTACCTGTCTCAGCCTCCCAAAGTGCTGGGATTACAGGTGTGAGCCATGGTGCCCGGCCTGTACCAAGTAACATTTATTTCTGTGTGCAAGAATATACGTGTGCTTGTTACAGAGTTGAGTTTATCATATTCTGTCACCATGTATTTCCCATAAATCTATTAAGTTAAAATCTGTGCCACTTATCAAAGTTTGGTGTGATTACATATATATATATATATATATAAAAACCTATATGATCTTTGAATTCAGAGCCTTGGTGCTAGCCTGAGAGTCTGTGTGTATGAATGCGGGTGGCAAGAGTGAGGCATGGATGGTTGCTATTTTTTTTCTACCGGAGTGCCATTATTAACAGTTTCTTTTCTGGATAGTTGCTGTGAACACTGTTGTGGGGCTGCTCCCTGTGTATGGCTCTGCCTCAGGACCCACAGAGTCCGCTGGCTCCCAGACCTACTCTGTCTCTGGTTACAAGTCAGTGTCTTATTTACTGGAAGTTAAGAGACAGGGCACTGTTGATTTACGCTGTGCTTCAGCATGCCCTTATTAGTATTTCTTGGTTCTTCCATCAGTGAGTCTCTGATTTCTTCACCAAAAAATAATCTTGCACAGAGTCGTGATCCTCCCTGTTTTTACAAAACACTGCGCTTTGGAAAGGGAAATGATTACTCATCACAACTCTAAACACTAGGATAAAATGTTCCTATTTAGATCAATCAGGGGCCAACTTAATTTTCTAATGAACTTTTAGAATTGCTTTTCTGGTCCGCCTTTAGGGACTATGATTATACCAGCTTTTCTTCTTTTTAATGTTTCTAGAAGTCACAGTTTCATCTATGCCAAGAATTAAAGGATCCTTAAACATGTGAAAAAGATGAGAAAGACAGTGGATCATCTTGATGATGATGGTCCTGCAATTTTGCAGAAGGTTGAAAAGGCAATAGATATAACAGATGCATGTTCTTTTTATTGAAATGGACAAGTTAGAGGTCTACATTGAATACACACTGTGTTTAGACTTAATGAACACTTCAAATAAACTTATTCAAAAAATTTTTAATTGACAACCTGTATTGGGAGCTGCATATATTATAGAGATCAAAATTGACATTCCTTGCCCTCTTGGGCTTACACAAAACTATATGTAATCAAATTAAGATAAGTACTGGGTGCACAAGGAAGGAAGACAGGTTGCCTTTAGAGACTGGAGAGGTCGTCCAGAAGTCTGCTCTGAAGAGAAGATGTTGAAAATTAAACCTGCAGTGTTCATCTGAATTAAGCAGGTTGAGAACAGGGTGAAGGAGGCAGGCATAGCAGCATGAACCAATATCCTGAGGCAGGAAAGGGCTGGGTTTGTCAGAGTAACACAAAGGTCGGTGTGCTAGAGCAGACTGAGGAGGCTGAGTGTTTCAAGACAAGGCTTGGCATAGGAGTGGTCAGATGATTCAGGGCCTTATAAACCATGTTAATTTAGTTATTCCAAAGTTCAGAGAGTCGATTAGAAGGAATAAGAAGAGAATTTAGGAGACAGTGTCAGAAGCTTATTGGCTTTAGGTTGGAGGCAAGAGATAACAGTAGCTTGGACTGGGGGTTGACAGTGGAACTGAAGAGATGTGGATGGACTCAAGCTGTATTTAGGAATTAGAGCCAACAAAAGTTGATAGAGGGGTTAGATTGTGGTATTAGAAGAAAGGATTCATTTCAGCATCCTGGCATGAACAAGTGAATGGATGAAAGTGCTTTCCCATAGTTGGGAAAGACTAGAGGCAGAATAGATATGAGAGAGGAACAACAGTTCAGTTTTCTGATATGTTAAGGTTGAAATGAGTCTGTGAGCTATCTCAGTGGAGATGTTAAGTAGGTGGTTAGATACATAGTATGTGTTTATCTCTTGCTGCATAATAAATTATTATGAAACTTAGCAGGAAATCTATATTAGTTATCTATTGCTCTGTAACAAGTCACCCCAACATTTGGTGCTTTAAAACAACAAATATTTATTATCTCATGCAGTTTCCTTGGCCAGGAATTGGGGAGTGGCTTAGCTAGGTGATTCCAGTCCAAGGTCTGTCATGAGATTGCACTCAAGATGTTGGCCAGGGTTGCCATCATCTGAAGCTTGACCCAGGCTAGAGGATCTGATTCCAAGATGGCTTATGTACATGACTTTTGGCAGAAGGTCTCAGTTCCCTGCTGGCTCTTGGTGGAAGGCCACAGTTTCTTGCCACATGAACCTCTCTCCGGGGCTGCTTGAGTGTCTTCATGACATGGCAGTGAGCTTCTCCTAGAGTGAGAGATATGAAAGAATGCAAGGGGGAAGCTGTAATACCTTTAGTCTCAGAAGTTCCACATCATCACTTCTGCCATATTCTATTCCATAGAATTCCGTAGAAGTGAGTCACCAATTTCAGCCCATACTCAGTGGGTGGGGAATTAAGCCCCTCATTTAAATGGACAGCCACCAAACTGATTTGTGAATGTATTTTAAAACCACCACACATGATTTTGTAATTCAGAAGAAAGGTTTGGGCTGGAAATAAGACATCAGGAGTTTTGCGCATAGATGCTGTGGAGTGAGTAGATGAGTGACCACTTAGTAAAAGTGAGAAGAGGTCCAAAATTGATCCTTTAGGAAATCTGACTTATAGAGGATCTGCTGTGGAGGAGTGGAGGAGAAAGAAGAAATGGAATCTGGGAAGATGAGAAGAATTTTTCAGGCAGGGAGTGTTCTACTCAGTGGAAGCCTACTGGAATGTGTATTTGATTTTCATTTTTAAGAATTTATTCTCTAAATGAATGAAGAACGAATAAATAAATGTCATGTATATGTTCAAAATTTTAATTCTAAGTATGGTTATTATTGAAATGCTTATAAAATTAAGAGCAGAAATCAGCATTAGGAATGCATAATACCAGGCTGGGAGGTATTGTTAAAATTATTTAATGTCCAGACAATAAAATACCTATGAAGCTTTAAAATGACATTATTAAAGAATGTGCACTTAATAAAAACAGATTTATAATGTATTTTAAATAAATATAAAATACTATGTAAGGAAGAAGCAGACAAAAATGTCTAGGAGGATATATATAAACCTGTTAATACTGGTTATCTCTGGGCAGAGGGAAAATGAGTGATTTAAATTTCTTTCATTTGGTTTGTCTAAATCTTCCCTAATAAATGGGAATTGCTTTTGTAATAAAATGTTTGAAAATATCCCCTCCCAAAATAAAGAAAAATAATGAAAATAATTATACTCGAAACTCAACTGAGGGGCCCAGCATGGTGGCTCACGCTTGCAACCCCAGCACCTTGAGAGTCTGAGGTGGGATGATTGCTTGAGGTCAGGAGTTTGAGATCAGCCTGGGCAACATAGCAAGACTCCATCTCTAAAATAATTTTTTTAAAAATTATCTGGGCTTGGTGGCTCATGTCTGTAGTCTGAGCTACTCAGGAGGCTGAGGTGGGAGGATTGCTTGCGCCCAAGTCAAAGCTAGAGTGAGCTATGATTGGGCCATTGCACTCCAGCCTGGAACCTCAAAAAAGAAAAAAAAAAAAAACTTGATTGAGAAAAATTAAAGTAGAAAATTTGGCTCTGAACTTCCTGGCAGCCAAGACAAAGTGATACAAAGAAGATCTCTGATCTTTGTCAAGACAGCCTTCATTATGCCTGGTCCCCAAAGTGAGCAGAAGTGAGGCAGGCACCTTGCCCTCTAAAGCAATTTCTTTCTTTCTTTTTTTTTTTTTTTTTGCCGGGGAAGGATTTCTTTTTTAAACTTTTAAGTTGAGGGGTACATGTGCAGGTTTGTTACATAGGTCAATATATATCACAGGATGGGGGTTTCTTTACAGATTATTTCATCATCCAGGTATTAAGCCTAGTATCCATTAGTTATTTTTCCTGATTGTTTCCCTCCTCCCAACCTCCACACTCCAATAGACACCAGTGTATATTGTTCCCTGCTATATGTCCATGTGTTTTCATCATTTAGCTGCCACTTAAAAGTGAGAAATGTGGTATTTGGCTTTCTGTTCCTGTGTTAGTTTGCTAAGTATAATGGCCTCCAGCTCTATCCATGTCCCTATCCATGTCCCTGCAAACAACATGATCTCATTCCTTTTTATGGCTGCATAGTATTCCATAGTGTATATGTGCCACATTTTCTTTATCCAGTCTATCACTAATGGGCATTTAGGTTGATTCCAAGTCTTTGTAACTGTGAATAGTGCTGCAGTGTCTTTGTAACAGAACAATTTATATTCCTTTGGGTATATAGCTTGATATGGCTTGTCTGTGTCTCCACCCAAATCTCGTCTTGAATTCCCAGATGTTATAGGAGGGACCCAGTGGGAGTAATTGAATCATGGGGGCAAGTCTTTCCTGTGTGGTTCTTGTGATAGTAAGTCTCATGAGATCTGATGGTTTTGTAAAGAGGCATTTCCCTGCACAAGCTCTCTCTTTGCCTGCTGCCATTCATGTAAGATGTGATTTGCTCCTCCTTGCCTTCCACCATGATTATGAGGCTTCCCCAGCCACATGGAACTGTAAGTCCATTAAACCTCTTTCTTTTGTAAATTGCCCAGTTTTGAGGTATATCTTTATCAGCAGTGTGAAAACAGACTAATACATACCCAGTAATGGGATTGCTGAGTCAAATAGTATTTCTGTCTTTAGGTCTTTGAGGAATTGCTATGTTGTCTTCCACAATACTTGAACTAATTTACACTCCCACCAACAGTGTGTAAGCATTCCTTTTTTTCTTCAACTTTGTTAGCATCTGTTATTTTTTGCCTTTTTAATACTAGCCATTCTGACTGGTGTGAAATGGTATATCATTGTGTTTTCGGTTGGCATTTCTCTAATAATCAGTGATGTTGAGCTTTTTAAAATATGCTTGTTGGCCACATGTATGTCTTCTTTTATTTAAAGCAATTTCACATAAACTACAGAGACATTCTTAAATCTCGGGAAAAACAGAGGGCATACTTTTAAATGTAGGTTCTGTGAAGGCAGTTGTGTGGGCACAGGGTGGATTCCTATATGTGGCTTAGGTAAGCTTTGTGATGATGTGGTGTGACAAAGTGGTAAAGTTTTTAGTATCTTGAGAATATAGCAGTTGGTATTCCCTTAGACCAGATTCCTTCACATCTCTGGATAACTGGGCCCCATCTGATTCCTTAAGCCTGGGTGGAGTCAAGGAGTCTGTATTCTAAGACAGTTGTCCAGGGGATTCTGATTTTTTGCTTTATCGGGGAATTTGTGCAGTCTGCTATTCTTTTTGACCATGATGACAGTTGGGTTTTATTGAGAATTAACCATGTGGCTCTTGCCGCATGCTGATTATTATCTTTAATTCTCATAACAATTGTTTAAGGGTTGTAATTTTACCCCCTTTGTATATAGGAGAAAAACAAATTGTTCAAGACATAAAGCAGTCAAAAAGCAGTTCAATAAAGTAGTTGGGAGCTGGGTTTTACCTTATAAGGCTGTTGGGATTAAATGAGATAATGTGTACAAAGTAGTTAGCCCTGTGTCTGGCACATAGAAAGCATTTAATAAATGTCAGTTTTATTATGAGAAAACATGATTTATGGATGGATGCTCAGATAGCATCCTTAGTGCATGCATCTCACTATTCCAGTCATCTGTCCTTCAGTGTTACACCTTAGATCGGAGTTATAGGACATGTGACTGGGGACTGTTGCATTTCAGGCTTATTTTATCTTATTTTCTTTCATGACACAGGGTCTCACTCTGTCACTCAGGCTGAAGTGCAGTGATATGATCATGACTCACTGCAGCCTCGAACTCTTGGGTTCGAGCGATCCTCCCACCCCACCCTCCCAAGTAGCTGGGACCACAAGCATTTGCCACAATGCCCAGCTAATTTTTGTACTTTTTGTAGAGACAGGGTTTCACCGTTTTGCTCAGGCTGGTCTCGAACTTCTGGGCTCAAGCGATCCATTTGCCTCGGCCTCCCAAAGTGTTGGGATTGCAGACATGAGTCATTGCGCCCAGCCCACTTCAGCCTTATTAACATTCCTTTTACAGATCTGGAACATCCAACTCCAACTTGTAGACCAGAAATATTCCTGAATTTCTTTCCTCAGACTCATCTGAGTGGTGCCAGATTGAGTGAGGATTGAGTTTAGCTGCAAGTAAGAGAAACCCTTTTACTAAAGATTAATTAAGAAAGAACTCATTTTTCTCAAGTAAGCTTCAGTCTGTAGGTAGGCAACCCAGGGCTAGTTACCTGCTCAGGGAAACTGGGAGCTTCTGTCTTCCTGGAGGAAGCGGAAAGGCCCAGGGCAAGATGTTCATGCCAGCCAAGTCTGTTAATTTTTATCAGGGAACTAATAGTTCTCCTGGGTCTTCCACCCAATATACTTCTCCCCTCCTCTGGGCAGAATTGGGCCAAATGGTTATCTCTAGTTGCAAGGCGAGGCGAATATTTTAACTGGCCGCCTTGCTACAGGGGAAAAAATGGGATTAATCTTGTAAGTGAGAAGGAGAGAAAGGACGCTTGAGTAGGCAACTAGGATTGTCTACCATAGTGAGTTTCAGCAAATAGTTCTCTCTTAAATACCACGTCTAGAGGCATGGTCATAGTGAAAACAATCTGATTCTAGAATTCAGGTTACCTGTAATTATATTCTGAAAGAATGATAGGTTGAAAATATGAGTTTTAAAAGACAAAATTGGAACCAAGTACAGTTTCTCCATTTGTCTTATTGGGGAATATATGAAAAGTTGAGATAAATTCATCTCTTTTCTTGAAAAAAAATCACACGTTAAATGGACATGAAAAATGTTTATTGCATATGTTTTTTTCTCTATGTTTTATTTCAGTAAAATATAGATAACATAAAATTTATTATTTTAGCCATTTTAAGTGTATGTACATCTTGTTATGTAACCATCACTACCATCCTTCTCCCAAATTCTTTTCTTATTGAACAACTGAAAATGTATACCCATTAAACCAGGGGTCCCCAAGCCCTGAGCCACAGATCGCTACCAGTCTGTGGCCTGTTAGGAGCCAAGCCACATAGCAGGAGGTGAGTGGTGGGTGATCGAGCATTACCTCCTGAGCTCTGCCTCCTGTCAGATCAACAGCGGCATTAGATTCTCATAGGAACACGAACCCTATTGTGAACTGGGCATGTGAGGGATGTAGATTGTACATTCCTTATTAGAATCTAACTAATGCCTGATGATCTGTGGTAAAACAGTTTCATCCCGAAACCACTCCCCCACTGCCTCCCACACTGTCCGCTCGTGGAAAAATTGTCTTTCACAAAACTGGTCTCTTTTTGGTGCCAAAAAGGTTAGGGACTGCTGCATTGAACAACAACTCCTTACTCCCCTCTCCTCCTAGCCCTTGGCAGCCACCATTTTACTTTCGCTATTCTAGGTACCTCATGTGAATGGACTCATACCGTAGTTTTCTTTATGTGACTGGCTGTGTCACTTAGCATACTGTCCTCCATGTTCATCTATGTTGTAGCATGTGTCAGAATTTCCTTTCCTTCAAGGCTGGTTATTATTCCATTTTATGTAAATACCACATTTTGCTAATTAATTGATCTCTTGGTGGACACTGGGTTGCTTCCATCTTTTAGCTTTTGTGAATCGCGTTCCTATTAACATGATGTACAAATATCTCTGAGATTCTGCTTTCAGTGCTTTTGGTTATATCATTGCATATGCTTTCTCCTCAGATCCTGTTTCTCCTTGACAGAACCCTAGATAATGGTGGTTAGCTTATTCTTGTCTTGAGGGAAATGCTAAAGTTTTGAGGAAAGATCATTCATCCAAATTTTTGTTTGATTCATTCTTGCTAACCTCCAAGAAAAATTTGTGATCATTGGTTATATTCTATACAATCCATAGGCTCAGGGAAGGTAGTAATTCTAGTGTTCCTAAAAGATGCCATTGCGGTGCTGCAATGCAGAAAAATGCTAGGTTTTGGGGTGTCATTAGGAAAGAAACAAGAAAGAAAACAGAGAACATTATCCTTCTTTTACAAAGCCATGTTGACTGTGCACATGGATTACGATCTGAGATTCTGGTCTCCTACTTAACTGATTTACCAGTGGAAGGTATTCTGGTGAAGGCAACCCAAGTCCTGGAGCGAATGCATTTGTTCCTTTTGTAAAACTGACTCAAGTGATCAGCACTCTTCACTCTAAAAAGATGAAAGTGGAAAGAAGACATACTTACCAGCTCTAAGCTTAATTATTTCAGAAAAGCAAACATAAACTTATTCTTCCAGCCTTCAACTGTTATCTGGACTTTCTCATGCTTAAAAGACCAGCACATGTTCAAGACAAATGAGAGGAAGAGCTATTTTACACTGAAGATATAATTAGCAAGTTTGCAGTACCCAGTGATAGTATAGACTAAATTTACAAATTTTTTCTTTTAAAGGCAAATAAATGTCAGACTCACAGTAGACTGTTAAATAAAGATAGTGCTGATTTGGGGCAAAATGCAATTTTTTTTTTTTTTTTTTGAGACAGTCTTGCTCTTTCAGCTCAGGCTTGAGTGCAGAGGTGTGATCTCGGCTCAGTACAACCTCTGCCTCCTAAGTTCAAGTGATTCTCCTGCCTCAGCCTCCTAAGTAGCTGGGATTACAAGTGCACACCATGACGCCCGGCTAATTTTTATATTTTCAGTAGAAACAAGGTTTAACCATGTTGACCAGGCTGGTCTTGAACTTTTGACTTCAGGTGATCTGTCTGCCTCAGCCTCCCAAAGTGCTAGGATTACAGGCATGAGCCACTGCGCCCAGCCCAGAACCCTAATTTTTAACAGTTACAGGAAGTTAACATGATCATCAGGAAGGGGAGTGGCCTGTAAATGAAGTTTCTTGCACTTTTGCTCAGGTAATGGATTTTATCTGACCCCCTTGTCCAACCCTACCTGAATAAGCTTTTTAATTAAAAAATGCATTAGTAAGGCTGGGAGCAGTGGCTCATGCTTGTAATCCCAGCACTTTGTGTGGTGTAGGCAGGCGGATTGCTCGAGCCCCGGAGTTTGAGACCAGCCAGGGCAACATAACAAAACCTCGTGTCTACAGAAAAATACAAAAATTTGCCGGGCATGTTGGCGTATGCCCTCCAGGTACCTGGGAGGCAAAGGTAGGAGAATCACTTGAGCCTGGGAAGTGAAGGCTGCAGTGACCCATGATCATACTACTGCACTCAAGCCTAAGTGACAGAGTGAGACTTTGTCTCAAACAAAAAGTAGTAGTAGTTTATGTGAACTTTTTCATAGTTATGAAAATTAAAAATAAGAATATGCATTTTTCAATATGAGACTAAACCTTTCAATTCTTGTATTTATTAACTTTCAATTTATACCCTTTGAGGCAAAGAGTTCTGTGCTTTATGGGCCAATTTTTAAACTGTGAAGTCCATGGGAACAAATTTTTAGCCCTGAGTTTTGAAGGGGAATGCAGTGTTCCTTTCTGACTTGTTTTTCCTGCTTATTATAAATATTTTTCTTGGACAAAGGATTGTATTTTAGCGGACATGCAATTTTACAAATTTAATTATTAAAATGACTCTTCTTCCTTTTTTTATGAACTCACATTTTGTTTTTAACTTGTCATGGTGGATATTAAAACCAAATAAAGACAAAATTTTGTCCAAATAAAGACAAAAAAACTCAATATAAAAAAACCCAAAAACCACTTCTGAAATACTCCATTTTTTCTTGTTTAAAAGAATGCTATTTATAGTAGTAGTTGGCATTTCATCAAAGTACATAAGCAAAGGACAGATACTCCTCATTTTTTCCCAGGTTTCTATTCTTTTTCTGAAAGTGAATAAAATATTAGACTTTGGAGAAAGTCTAGGTAGTTTGGTGTGATCTGTTGGTAGCATTTTGCTTTGCCTTAATCTTCTATTATTTTCTTCCCATTTTATTTATATATTTTTTCGTGATGGAGTCTCACTCACTTTGTCACCCAGGCTAGAGTGCAGGGGCGCGATCTCGGCTCACTGCAACCTCCGCCTCTTGGGTTCAAGCGATTCTCATGTCTCAGCCTCCTGCATAGTGGAAATTACAGGTACGTGCCACCACGCCTGGCTAATTTTTGTATTTTTAGTAGAGATGGTGTTTCACCATATTGGCCAGGTCTTGAACTCCTGACCTTAAGTGATCACCCTGCCTTGGCCTCCCAAAGTGCTGAGATTACAGGCGTGAGCCACCGCGCCCGGCCTTCTTACCATTTTAATAACTAATTATTTTGTCTTAAAATACTTGAATTTATTGCAAAAAGGGTATTTTAAATGATTCAGTTCCCTCTTCCATGGTGTTTCTGTAGTGAATAGACTGGAAGCTGGGAAGAAAGTGACCTCCATAAACACAGTTATTTACATTAATTCTCTCTCTGAAGAGAGAATTAGCTCCAAGTGGAAAACCCATTGGACAGGCAGGTACAAATAAAGCAATGTAACCTGGCAAGTTTCATTTTTAGAAATATGTGGGCTTTATCCAGTTTAGGAGCTTAGCTCATGGTACATTTCTCTCTCCCATCCTTTGGGATTTGGGAGCTCTTTTTGTTTTTGGTTGAGTGTTGGCATCTGCAGTATCTTCCTTCCTCCTAGATCCTTCCTGTCTGTGTGTAACTACAGATATGCAGAAGTCTCCCTTATTCTCACCATCCTCCACCAAAGCAGACAGACTCGCAGACAGACAGATCTTGTGTCAGCCCAGTTTATTTTTTAGCTGACAAATTCTCTTCCTTTCCTACTCGTCTTCATTAAAGTGGAGAAAAATACACCTTTTACAAGATGAGTGCATTAAAGAAAAAATGTTACAGAAGGTATTACGTATTTATTACAAACTTAGAAAATATGGCTAACAAATAATAGAATATAAGAGTCAGAATCTTCTAATTTACAGATAGAGTGTTAACATTTTGGCTCTTGGCTTTCTGTCATACGTACACATATGTATAAATGAAGCACTGTGTATATTCTTTAATGACCTGCTTTATTACCCCTTAATACATGGTGAAAATCCTTCCATGTCTTTACATATTCATTATATGTACCTTAATATCATTTTTTTAACCTTTTGTTTTTTCTTTTTAG
The DNA here is from genome assembly GCF_003255815.1 of Theropithecus gelada. Classification (NCBI taxonomy): domain Eukaryota; kingdom Metazoa; phylum Chordata; class Mammalia; order Primates; family Cercopithecidae; genus Theropithecus; species Theropithecus gelada. Next base: position 169,292,243 of record NC_037671.1, read on the forward strand.
AAACAGGGTCTTGCTGTCTTGCCCCACTGGAGTACAGTGGCACAACCATAGCTCACTCCAGCCTCAAACTCCTGGGTTCAAGCAATTGTCCCACCCTAGCCTCCAGAGTAGCTGAGACTACAGGTGTGGACCATCATGCCTGGCTAATATCATTTATTTATTTATTTATTTATTTATTTATTTATTTATTTATGGCAGGATGTCACTTGCCCAAGCTGGAGTGCAGTGGTGCGATCACGGTTCACTGTAGCCTCCACCTCCCCAGATTCGGGTGATCTTCCCACGTCAGCCACTTGAGTAGCTGGGACCATAGCGTGCGCTACCATGCCTGGCTACATTTTGTATTATTTTGTAGAGATGAGCTTTTGCCATGTTGCTCAGGCTGGTGGCTCAAGCAATCCACCCACCTGGGCCTCCCAAAGTTCTAGGATTACATGCATGAGCCACCTTGCCCTGCCTGCTAGTATCCTTTTTAATGGTTGTCTTTATGCATGAAAATATACTTTTAAACAGTTCTCATGGATGGACACTGGGAAAGCTAGCCCCCTGTGAGAGTTTGAGCTCCTTAGTGTGAAGACGCTCTCCTGTCAGTTCTAACGTTGCATTTTCCTGGTATGAATCCTGAATATCTGACAGAGGTCTCAGTTAACTTAGAAAGTTTATTTTGCCAAGGTTGAGGGCGTGCACTTGTGACACAGCCTCAAGAGGTCCTGACAACGTGTTCCCAAGGTGGTCAGAGCACAGTGTGGTTTTATACATTTTGGGGAGACATGAGATATCAGTCAGCATATGTAAGATGAACATTGGCTTGGTCCGGAAAGGCGGGACAACTCAAAGTGAGGAGGGGGCTTCCAGGTCATAGGTTAATAAGAGATAAATGGTTGCATGCTTTTGAATATCTGATTAGCCTCTCCGAAGGAGGCAATCAGATATGCATTTATCTCAGTGAGCAGAGGGGTGACTGAATAGAATGGGAGGCAAGTTTGCCCTAAGCATTTCCCAGCTTGACTTTTCTCTTTAGCTTAGTGATTTTTGGGGCCCCAAGATTTATTTTCCTTTCACACCGGGCTTTCTTGATAAGTTCACCTGAGTATCCTGCTAATCTCTCACATTTTTTGGTGCAAAGAGGAATTTCTTTCCTTAATCAATTTCTTTCTGTGCTTAAAAGTGTTTTTCACACTTTTTATTTTTTAATGGAGAGACACCATCTTTTAAGTTACCAAAGTTTTAGAAGGTTTCGCACTTCCGTTTCTCCTTCATTACTCTTTCTTTTCTCCTGAGATGAGATCTGGCTCTGTCGCCCAGGCTGGAGTGCAGTGGCATGATCTCGGCTCGCTGCAACCTCTGTCTCCCAAGTTCAAGCGATTCTCCCGCCTCAGCCTCCTGAGTAGCTGGGATTGCAGGTGCCCGCCACCACGCCCAGGTAATTTTTGTATTTTTGGTAGAGACAGGGTTTTGCCATGTTGGCCAGGCTGGTCTTGAACTCCTGACCTCAGATGATCCACCCATCTCGGCCTCCCCAAGTGCTGGGACTACAGGCGTAAGCTACTGTGCCTGGCCTGTCCTTCATTACTCTTATAATAATTCAGTAGTCCATTCCCAGCATGAGGGTGGGGGACTTGGAGTAATATTGGTCAAAGAATATAGTTTGACACGAGCAATAACTTCAAGAGGTCTATGGTACAAGGTGATGATTATAGTTAATAACAATTTGGTGTATATTTGAAAATAGCATAGAGAGCAGATTTTAAGTGTTCTTATCACAAATAAATGGTAAATATGTGAGGCAAAAGCACTAATAAATAAAATTTTGCCTCTTAAGAGCCATAGAGTCTAATTGAGAATAGAATGGGAGGCAGGTTGTGTAATAATGATCATGCCCACCCACCTCACCAAGTCCCAGCAGCAACCTTCTCTCTTCAGTTCAATACCCATTGTGTCCATCTCCCCCTTTCTTGTCTCATTACTCCTCTACTCTTTCAGGCTCTCTGATGTCTAGCACGGGCAATTCTAATAAGCCTCAAACTGGCTTACTTTCTTCCGGCCTCCCTCCCCACAAGTCCATTTTTCATGTTAATCTCACTAAAGCACCCTTCTGATCATGTCACGCTCTTGCTCAGGAAAAGCCAATGGCCCACACTGCCTGCTCATTTAACCCCTTGCTGTGGCCTTCAAAGTCCTCTTCAATTTAAATGCAGCCTGTTTGAAAATTCAGTGGCATCACAGCTCTGATTAAAAACCATCTAGCCAAAGGAACCTCTTCACAGTTGTGTCTGCATCATGTTTTTAGGACTTTGCTGTAGCTGTTCTCTCTTCTACAAATGGCTTTCTAACAATTTTTACATGCCTCAAACATGGTAATTCAAGGCCTAGCTCAAATGCAACCTGTTTGTCAAATCTTTCCCTGATCCACTTCTCATCCCCATCAAGACATATTTTTCTATGAATTTATGAATGTATCTGTACCTGATATATTAGTTATAATTTTCTGTTGTCTTAGTCCCTTCCCCAACCACCCCAGGCCGCCGGACCACAGCTTCCTTGAAAGCAACATCTGGATCTCTTTTGGGACTGACACATAGTAGATGCTCTGTAAATGTTATTATTTCTTTGTACAATGTTTTTCACAAAATGGTTGTACAACTAATTTTTATTAAATGACTAGAAAATATAAAACTTAAGACAATGAACATAACAAAGAGTTTGAAATAGTCCCAGTTCTTTTTTTTTTTTTTTTTTGACACAAGGTCTTACTCAGTCACCTAGGCTAGAATGCAGTGATACATTCACGATTCCCTGCAGCCTCAAACTCCTGGGCTCGAGCAATCCTTCCACCTCAGCCTCCTGAATAAGTGGTACTACAGGCATGTACCAACACACCTGGATACTTTTTTGATTTTTTGTAGAGACGGAGTCTCCCTGTGTTACCCAGGCTGATCTTGAACTCCTGAGCTCAAGGGATCCTCCCTGGATGGCCTCCCAAAGGGCTGAGATTACAGGTGTGAGTCACTTGCCTGGCCCCCAGTTCTTATTATGTCCGTTGATTTGACTAGAAGTCTTACAAAATGACATAAGACAATTTGAAAAACAGTTCATACAGCCTGCATTATAAAGTTGGTAAGGTAAGCTGCAGCTCTGTGTCTTTTTTTTTTTTTTTTTTTTTTTTTTTTTTTTTTTTTTTTTGAGATGGAGTCTTGCTCTGCCACCCAGGCTGGAGTACAGTGGCTCCATCTCGGCTCACTGCAAGCTCCGCCTCCCAGGTTCACACCATTCTCCTGCCTCAGCCTCCCGAGTAGCTGGGACTACAGGCATGCACCACCACATCCATCTAATTTTTGTATTTTTAGTAGAGACAGGGTTTCACCATGTTAGCCGGGATGGTCTCGATCTCCTGATCTTGTGATCCGCCCGCCTTGGCCTACCAAAGTGCTGGGATTACAGGCGTGAGCCCCTGCGCCCGGCAGCTCTGTGTCCTTTTGAAGGTCAGTTAAAGTCAATGCAGCAATATTGTAGAGCTGTATAATTTGGTGCATTATGTGCTGAGTTCCTGAACTGTAGATCGTCTGAATTGAGATGATGCTGTAATTGTAATATACACCCAGGATTTCAAAGGCTTAGTAAGAAATAAAGACTATAAAATGTATTTTCAAGATGTTTTAAAATATTGAATATATGTTGAAATGATAATGTTTTGGAGATATTGGGTTAAATAGCACATATTACTAAGAATTCATTTTACCTGTTTTTTAATGCAGCTTTTAAATTTATGTATGTGATTTGCATTATATTTTTATTAGACAATATTGTCTTAGGGAGAAGATTTAGTCTTATAATCAGCAGCAGATAACTAAAATCCTCCAGCCAATGGCTGAACATAGGACCTTTAGGGATCTAGCCTCCCAGACTCACTAGATTTTCATATTCTGTTTAATCAATGGTGGGGCATGTCTAGAAAATATTTTGACCAATCCTTGTTCATTGAATAACACTAAAGTCACCAGTGGGAGGATATTTCTAACATTCTAATTATGCCAATTATTAAGCCACAGTAAAAGCACATTTCTCACATTCATTAGATTATTTAACAAAGTCTCTGGTGTTGATGAAAAGATAACTGACGCCTTTTCAGTGGCCCATTCTGGAGTTTAGACTTTCTAATTAAATTATAGCTGAACTTCTCTGGAATGTTATACTGGGTTGGGACAAATGTGAACCTCTAGTGTGGTTTGCACACTAGAATATGTGTGTCTTACTGTGACCGTGGCAAGCTTTTCTAGTGGTTAAGGCACTCAAGATAGCAACCTAGCTGTCTCCTTTCTTAGCTTTTCTTTCATAATTCTTCTTTTCCACTTTATAAAAGAAAGTCATACCTCTCACTCTCCCCAAACTTTACTGTGCTGCATTGCTGTGAGATATCAAACAAGAGGACAATTTAAGAATGCAAAACAAGGAACACTCCTTAAAAATTTTTTTAAATGACTGGTGCCTTGTTGTATCCAGGGCAAGGCTTTGTGTCCAGCTGCCTGCCATTCATCCATCCATCCATCCATTCATCCATCCATCCATCCATTCCTCTATCTTAGAATGAGAATTCTGAAGTGAGATGTTATTTGGAAACACCTGTAACATGGTTTTTAAATCCAAAACCAAGTCAGACTCCTCTTGTCAGAAAATAAATCTGCTTTGGCTGATTAGTTTGATAGTGAGGACTACTTTTGCTAATTAGGTACCAGAGGAGGCATTTTCTATTAATTGAATGAGCTAAATTTGCAACTCCTTAACAACATGCTAGAAATTACATCTTTTTTGACGATTTAAATTTATGATAAATATCAATTGTCAACTTTAAAATGTGCACAGAAATTCTTTTAGAGGTTCATGAACAAGAGTGTTTGAAGCTTCTGACTTAAACTAGTTTAACACAAGCATATTACACTTTGTATGTTGAAAGCTTCTAAAGTATATTATAGACATTATATAGGAAGTTTTAAGAAGAGAAACAAAAGATGGAAAAAGACAATCCAGAAGAGAAATGGTAGAAAGAGACTGACCCATATGGTGCAGGGGGCCCAGACTGGTACAGTAGGCAGACTCTGTGGCTGAGAATTCCAAGATGGCGGCCTGTGTCACGACAGGTCCAGAGAAGGGTGTTGAAAAAGAATATTCAACGATGCATGATGGAGGGAGGTTTCAATGTTCGAAAAAGTAGAGCAGGCAGAAGGAGGTGGGTTCTGAAAATGAAGAGGAGAGAAAGAGGGGGAGAGTCTTTGCTCCAGTGATTCTCCAAATGATGGGGTGTAGTAAAGAAGGCTTGGCAGCTTTGTTTGAGGAGATGTTCATTGTGGCCCTTGAGGTTATCTAAAGTTTTGTAGATGTCTAATCCTGATGAGCTGGAGACACTTTTCTTTGACCCATGAGTTTTTCCAGGTTGCGTTGTTCTTTGTTGCCACCTGGGGACTCTCCTGTCTGGCAGAATGGAAAGACCAGTGCCTTAACGTATGTGGATTGTTGTTGTCTGGGTCTTGCCTATCTCAAGGTGTCATATGGGCTCTGACACACAGAGGACTAAATTGAAGTAAGGAAGCAAGCCAAACTATATTGCTGGTCCTTTTGATTCACTGGAGTTGTTGGCTTCAGAATGTTATCATTGGCTTTTGCAGTGCTCATTCACTGCTTGATGCTTTTCCATTTATTATTGAATTATCATATATATTAATTTATATGTGTATCAGTCTGTTTTTATGCTGCTAATAAAGACATGGTGGAGACTAGGTAATTTATAAGGAAAAAGAGGTTTAATGAACTCACAGTTCCACGTGGCTGGGGAGGCCTCACAATTACGGCAGAAGATGAAGGAAGAGCAAAAAGGTCTTTATCAAGGCAGCAGGCAAGAGAGAATGAGAGGCAAAGGAAAGGGGAAACCCCTTGTAAAACCATCAGATCTCGTGAGACTTATTCACTACCACAAGAACAGTATGAGGGAAACCACTCCCATGATTCAGTTACCTCCTACCAGGTTCCTCCCATAACACATGGGAATTATGGGAGCTACAATTCAATGAGATTTGAGTGAGGACACAGACAAACCATATCAATATGTATTCTCTCACAATATAGTTTTTATTTGATTGTGATGACCCAGTGTCATGATCTTAGAAGACACATGGCATACAGTGAAAGGTTTCCTACATTAGCTCTATAGAAAATCATAGCATTCCTGCATATGCATACGGGCAGATATTTAGATATTTAAAGTGTTGTTCTCTTTTTCTTCGGATATTTTATACATTTTTTTATTTGAAAATTGCTGTTTTTTGGATATTGTTTTATTCTATGAATATATGAGGAAGATCCCTCATAACATGAGGAAAATAATAAAGTAATTAAAGTGAGAAAAATATTATTTGAATAATTAGCAGTCTTGCAAGGACATATTTTTGCTGCTATTTTGACAAGTAGAACTTGTCATGAGAAAGTCTGAAGGTCAAATCACTGGAATGGTTTTTACATTCAAAATGTTTTCCACATTTTTTTCGAGGCTCATACATCTAGAATTATATGTTCATGAAATAATTGCTTTTTCTTGAGATTTCTGTAGACAGTTTGTAGAACATAATAGATGTTTATTTGATAATAATGAAGAGACGAATTTGATTTCATAGAAATTTTCTATCGTAAGGTTAGCCTTTTGTCAATCAATAAAAAAATAGTTTCTGTTGGCTTTTCATGACGGTGACTCATATCATTATGACTAATTCACTGTCTCCTAAATAATCCCTCCTTACTCTATGACATTGCTAGCAATTTTAATGAAAATCTTCACTCCAGGAAAATAATTCAAAGTGAAGTATTTGTATGTAAGGTTTACAGTCTCTACCCCCATAAATGGAGTCTGTTTTTCCACATTTGCAACACATATAATATGGTTGATAGAAAAGGTTTTTTTTTTTTTTTTTTTTTTTTTTTTTGCAAAATATATTTCTAGAGGAAAGGTTTCAAACAGTAGCAGATGCCTGTAAATCTTAGAAACATTCTTTCAGTTTAAGTTTAGCAGCTCTAGAAAGCGAAAGTAGAAGAACATTATCTCCTATATTATCTCCTATATTCCTATACATTGTTTTAAAAAACTTGTTTGTTGAAAAGAAAATAGGTTAAGAAGTAAATAAACTAAAATTAGAAGATGGAATTAATGGTTACATTTAATTCTGAAAATAATTATTTTGAGAGTAAATCAATCATTTGGCAATATGGTATGGATTAAATGTGAAAAAGCAATTTCTGAACCCCAGCTTCTTCAGGTTAGCATGCTGTTAAACTTGAACTCATTCAGAAAGTCTTCAGGAGGTCTCTAAGTTTGGGGGCTTCGTTTGGTAGTTTCTGTTTTCAAAGCCAGTCTTACACTAGGATGGCTATACATTTTTTTTTTTTTTTTTTTTAAAGAAAATAACAAATGTTAGCAAGGATAGGAGAAATTGGAACTCTCATGCATTATAGTGAAAGTGTAAAACGATGCAGCCGCTATGGGAAATAGTTTGCTGGTTCTTCAAAAATCTAAACATAGAATTACCATATATTAACCTAGCAATTTCAACTCCTGCATCTATACCCAAATGAACTGAAATCAGGAACTCAGATACTTGTACACCAGTGTTCATTGTGGCATTGTTCAGAATAGCCAAAAAGTGGTCAACTAGTGCTCCTCTTTAGACGAACGGATAAAGAAACTGTAGTTTATACATACAATGCAACATTTTCCACCCTTAAAAAAGAATGAAGTTCTGATACAAGCTACAACATGGATGAAACCTTGAAAACATTATACTAAATGAAATAAGCCAGACCCAAAATGACAAATATTGTATGATTCCACTTACATGACATATCTTAAATAGGCAAATGCATAGAGATAGAAAGTAGATTAGCTATTACCAGGGGCTGGCGGGAGTGGGGACTTACTGCTTAATGACTGCAGAGTTTCTGTTCAGTGTGATGAAAAATTTTTGGGAATAGATAGTGGTTATGGTTGTATAACATTGTAGGTGTAACTAATGCCACTGAATTGTATGATTTAAAATGGCCGAAATCACAAATATTGTTATATATCTTTTACCACAATTAAAAAATCTATTAATGGGCCCAAAACGATTGAATTGTAAACTTTAATTGGGTGAATTATATGGTAGGTGAATTTAAATGGGTAAACTGCATGATAGGTGAGTTGTATGGTAGGTATGTGGGTGAATTGTATGGTAGGTGAATTTTATACCTTCATAAAACAGTTTTTTAAAAAGAGGCAGTCTTGTGAGTAGGAGGAGAGCTAGGTAAGGAGACATGGATCCTGATTTGATTTATGGCACCATTCAACTGTGTGTCATGAGGGGTAAGCCCCTGACCTCTCTGGTCACAGGACGGGATCCCATCAGGCACCCTCTTACATACTTCCTACTTCTATCCTCTGTGGCTCCGTGATAGTAAGGCGGATAGTTTTGGTGGGTTAGGTTGGTTCTCAGCTGGAACAAACATGATCCTCTGGCCAGGTGCAGTGGCTCACGCCTGTACTCCCAGCACTTTGAGAGGCTGAGGCAGGTGGATCATGAGGTTAGGAGTTCGAGACCAGCCTGGCCAAGATGGTGAAACCCTGTCCCTACTAAAAATACAAAAATTAGCCAGGCGTGGTAGCATGCACCTGTAATCCCAGCTACTCGGGAGGCTGAGGCAGGAGAATCGCATCAACCTGGGAGGCGGAGATTGCAGTGAGCTGAGATCACGCCATTGCACTCGATCCTGGGCAACAAGAGCGAAATTCCGTCTTAAAAAAAAAATTCCTCTGACCTCTGATGCTGAAAATAATGTAAATTCTAAATGCAGTCCAGATGTGGCTGTAGACATTCTAGAACCCCAAGGCTCCATAATTGCCTTCAGTTTTAGGCAGAGTGGATGGGTCACTGGGTCATGCTAGCAGAGCATGTGCTTGCTTAAGGAGGTTGATTTTTTTTTTCAAATAATCTCTATTTTATTACAAGAACATTTTTAAAGCATATATTTTAACTCCATACCCTTCTTCTTTTTTTTATAGGCATAAACAGTTTTCAGGATTGAAAACTTCCTGAAATTTGGATTATCTTAGCCTTATTTTGACATCATTATATGCTATAGCCCTCTGTGTTTTCTTGTAGATACCACGATTATATTAAACATGTTCTTTTTTGTGAGGTATTGAATCTGAGGCTGAAATGAAGAGGTATTGATAAGGTTTGTTTTGTCTAGAATGCCCTTCCCATGTTTGCATGAACTATACTTCGTCTATTATTCAAGATATGTTTTAAAGCTTTCTTTTTTTCATTAAACCCTCTTTAACCTCCTCCTACATGGAAGTGCATTGAACACAGACTCCACAATCAGTTAGACCTAGTTCTGTTTGTGGCCCAGCATTTGCTGGGTGGGTGATGCTGGACAATTCATTTACTTCTGCCTCAGCCTTCTTCTTTGACAAGTGGAGTTGTTTTCTTTTTGCTTCTCACTTCCACCATTTCCACCTCTCCTTGCCTTAGGGCGGAGAGGAGTTACTAGCAAAAAGACTGGCAGGCAGCATTGCCTGCTCTTTCCTGATCACCATTGCTGATGATTGGCATTTGTATTTTAATACGATGTCCACACTCTGGAAAGGAATAATCTGGAAAGAAGACTGGGAAGTAGATGGTTTGCCTGTGTCATCACCACATTTTCCCTGTTCCCTGGGGTGGTGTACCTGCTCTTGTAATCTTCTTTAATTTCTGGAAGAACCTGGCTTCGGAAGGTATTGTGCTGTAGGTTTTCCCAGGAGTTTTGTTTGCTTTAGAGGTTCTTAACAACCATCATTGCCTTGGAGCCTTTGTCAACATTTTAGGCTTCCTTGTACTAAACAGATTTGCTTGTCGGGCCACACTTGTGCCTTTTCCCTTATTCTCACCAGGGACTTCCTTCACTGGGCATCTGGCTGGGATTCTTGTTGCATTAGTGCACACTCAAGGGCCTCTGAAGAGTATCATGGAAGCATGTGCAGGCATTTTTTTCCCCTCCAATTATTTGTTATCCAGGACAATGATACTACTTCAATTGTTCAGGCCAGTCTGGATATCAGGATCATTATCTGTATGGCAGGTCAGGTTGTTATGAAGAAGCACCCAGGAGCTATGATGTATACATAGCAGGACTGAGAGAAGAGGAACAGCTGGCTAGAGCATGAAGAGCCAGCCTCTGGGATCGAGGAAATACCAGGAATAGCTCACTGTCTTGCGGGCTTCTTCTCTCAGAAGAAATGAGACTATAACGGCTTCACAGGTTTGATAGCCAGTGAGGTGGCACAGCATCTTGGGAAGACATGGTCCACTTGTGTTATTATTACTCATCGGATTCGTTCCCCACTCAACTAGTTCATTGTAAACTAAAGCAAAGTATGTTGTTAAAAAAAAATCAACTTGTATTTAGCTTTTTACAGAGTGAAGTGAAAGTCTGTTTTAAATGTGGGTTTTAACTTTAATAACTTCAATGTTTAAATGTGGCAAACTCACAAAAATATCATTTGAAATGTTAATTATCTAAACTTCTTGTACACTTAGGTAGTTTTGACAATTCTGAAAACTACATTTTTAATTTTAGCTTTTTTTAGGTCCTCTGAGGATGTCAGATTTTGAAAGAAACTCAGGGAGGTTAAACATTCTGTTTGAGAGCAGTCTGTCTCATGTTGGCTTTGTTTCTTTGTCTACATATTTATAATATTTTACAGATTATTATATAATATTTATTATTTTCATTTGATATTTTAATACATATTGTTTAAATAAATGAATTAGTGTTTGGGTATGATTGGGTATGATGAAACAAGAGAGCATAATGGCATAACTAAGTGTGAGCAGCAGATTTATATTGGGGGTGATTCACATGTAGGGCCCTCAAAAGGAAGAAATGAGAGTATGATCTGAAATACTTTTGTTGCTTCCAAAATAATCTTCTTTGCTAATGAGAAATTGGCTTTCTAGGGTGTGTTAAATTTTGTGTGTGTGAAAGAGGCCTTGATAAAATCAATCCAAGTTTAAAATCATCCAATAAGAGATTTCTTTCTTGGCTAAAGGTCTAGGTGCTTCTTTTTTAAATAGCTGCACTTTAGGGAACTCATGTTACGTTAGTGCCAGCCAGCTGGACACTCTTAAATTGCTTCAAATGGTGTACTAGAGGATAATGCTTTCTCTCTAATAACAGTGGAGTTTTAGAGATGATTTGTGTCCTTTCATAGGGGAAACAACTCCTAATTTCTCTGCCACATTTCCAGTTTAGGATTTAAATTGAGATATGTTGCTACATTCTGCTAAAACAATTTTCAATACGCATTTGAGCTGGTGAAGTGAAAACATTTTCAAACCAGTTTCCTTGAAGATTTATCAAGCAGTTTTGTTGATGCATCTTGCTTTACTTCTTTTACCTATCAAAGAAATAAAATTCCAGGCTAGGCAGCAGTGAAGGCCTTTGAATCTGTGTGAGCATGTCAAAAGCATTTTAAGAAGAGCAAAATATTTAGAGGAAGAATTTGGAAAAGCAGCCTTAAGGGATTTAACACATTTTTCTTCTTCTAATTCAGTCTCGTGTTCATCCCTCTAATGGAGAAAGGTCATTAATGGATAAGATTTGCTACGCCAGCAAAGGCTTTCAGAAACAAAATGGTTTTCAAAAATCCAAGCCTAAGGAAAACACTGGTTTGAATTTGGAAGCTTGAAAATACATTTGGAGAAGGTTTATGTGCAGTAGAAATTATACTCATTCACTTAATATTATACATATCTATTTATAATCAAATTGTATGTAAGTTTGTTGTATTCTTACACATTTTTGTTTTGGAGAAGTTAAAATAACGAATTGGCTTGATAATGAGGACTGAAATAATTTGAGACTGTGGAAGTTCCATATAACTTTCTAGGCAGACAAAATGGCTGATCAGAATAGCATGACAGAAGTTTAGTTATCCTGTTACCCGTCTGCTATTTTTACGCCCCCCAGATCTAGGCCAAGATTGTTTACCTTAATTGTTGTGATGTGGAGGTTAGTAAGTGTGGCAAGTTTGTTACATTTAAATCTCATAATTGAAAAGCCACAGGCAAATTCTTGTTTTTTTACCAAATTCCTGTCTAGTAGAAAATAATAAGTATGTCTGTTTGTATGTGTGTGTGTCTGAAAAAAGGAAAATGCAAACTAGTCTTTGAAATATGTATACCCTTTCCCCCATTTTTAACTGTATCAAGAGAATGAATGCAGAAGTGTATTTATTAACTTTGAAGTATTTTTGAAACATTTGGATGTTAGAAAATGTATTGTTTACAGACGAATAATTTATCTGTTACTTGGACTTATATTCTGACATTGACTTGACCCATAAAATAAAGACTATTGTTGAAACATTATCTTATTCATTTTTACAAACATAAGAATGGGAATCCATAAATTTGATTTCATTGTATATGTGATAAAATGGAAAGATTATTGTCATTTGATAAGGTAAAAGTGCTCATTTCTTTGTCCACTTTATATCTGGGGAGAAACCTACATAGTATGAGATATTTTAATATGTTTTTGAAATAAGAAAGTTAAATGCTCTGGAAATAGGTTGAGAAAATGTAAAATGTAGTGAGATTTCTTATAATTTTTTCCTTTTTTATGGCCTCAAATTCTTAAGTTGTGTGAATGTTATCAAATTAAGATAATTTAATACTTATTTATGACCTTTCTATATTTGTTATTCATAGGATTAAATAAAACTGCATATAACCAGATTTATAAAAATACATCCTTTTTAAGGTAGTGGGACAAATAATTGGATTTTTCAAATGCCCTAAACAGTGATATTTAATATTAAATTCATTTTGGTGAGGCTGGTATAGCGCCTTCTTCAGGTTGATGTGTGGTGGTAGCCTTGTATTCTGAGTATAATCTCTGCTGTGTCCCTCTTTGATATGAAGATGGCAAAGGGTCATTCAGTGTGTAAGCACTTTCTCTTGGTTAATAAATGGCTTATGTGGCCTTGATCGGATAATATAAAGCTTGAAATAGGGATTGTTGCTGTCTTTGCTGTCCTTTCTTGAAGGAAGGTCACCTCTGAGCACCATTAACATCAAGGAGTTTCTTAAACAGCAGTTTTGTTTTCTATACCACTTGCTCCCTTAGTGTCTTGGAGAAGGTCTCCAATTACCTTTATGGAGTTGTAAATGCGTTTTTTTTTCTTTTTTTTCCTGAAGCTGCTGCTATATTTATTCTGGGAATGACCTTTTAATTACAAACTCTCCTTCCACAAAGGGGTGAGGACCAAAGACCACAAACTGGGTGAAGTGGTAGATGAATGTCTAATGATCCTAGTAGAGGTTTGTGAGCAGGTCTGTATTTAATGTGGAATCGATGCTGGAGGGCCAAGCACACCTGGGCCTCCTCCATTATTATTTTGCTGTTCCGATGTGGGAGGCAGCCCAGCAGTATAAAAGGTGGCAGAGGAGGCAGGACACACATATGGATGGAGCCACACCTTTCTGCACTGTTGTAGATACTCCTTGGACAGCTTTCTGAACAACTGATAGAGATTGTCAAAATGCTGTTTTGTAGGCTTTAAGACAACAATGACTCTTTTACTGGCTTTAACAGAAAATCGAGTGGTGATGGAAGAGAGTATGATCTGAAGAGGTCCAATGGACATTTATCTGCCTTGCTTACACTTTTACTATAATCATTATAACAAGCTGGACACCAGCTCTTTATCAAGTGATTGTCATTTATATTCACTAACCTTTACAGTACTCTTGCAAACTAGATATTATTTATCCCTATTGTACAGATGAGAACCGTGAGGCTAGGCGATGTTATAATGACCCAAGGTCACACAATAAATGGATTGGGACACTGTCTATTTGGTTCTAGAGAAAATCCTTTTCTCTTTTTGTTAGCCACATGGCCTTCTTATGTGTAACCAAATCCTTCTACCCATCTTTAAAAAGTTCAGGGTGGTCAGTCTTTTAAAGTAACTTTTCATTTTTTATGGCTTATAAAATTAATTTGTAATCAAAACCAAAATTGATAATGGTTTTAAATTCTTCTGATTTTTCTACCTGTAAAAGTTTGTATAGATCAAGATCATTAAAACCTCATGTCAATCTTACTACAGGAAAATGGGTTACAAGATTGACCATAAACCTTATGCTGTCATTCTAGAGGGTGTAGGACCAGTATGAAGAGGGAGGAAGTCACGAATTCCTGAGTTTTTATTGGATAACTTTAATTTTTGTTTTGAACATGAAGACATTTTGATTATGCTGAAATTTTACTTCAACAAAATGTAGCAGAAAGTGCTGTGGGTACTAGCTGGAAAGTAGGTCTCTGATTCGATCCCATAAACCTGGATTTGGTCTCTGATGGCAGGACTCCGGGGCTTAGGGTGAGACAGCCTGGTCCCTTGGGAAAGGTGCCCGAGCCTCCCTCTGTTGTAGGCAGTGTTGGGCTCCATAGGTGAACCGGGCAGTCATCACATTCTGCATCAGCTGCGCATCATTGTGCTCCAGGAGCTTGACTAATAGGACTATTTTAAACTCTTCGAGGATAGAGATAACCTTATTTGGTGCTTTACTAAAGGTACAGACTCTCATACTTTTTCCTTCTCTTTCTTTTTCCATTCCACAGATGAACACAATGATGTACAGAAGAAAACCTTTACCAAATGGATAAATGCTCGATTTTCAAAGGTAACCGACACTTTCAAAAACTTTGATGGTTCGGATGCGTCATTCTGATTGAAGGAGTTTGGTTGGAAGTGCAGTAAATTTTCCCCAGGAAATGTTACCTAGCAGAAGTCTTCTAAGTATGCAGATACATTTATTCTTCTTTTATTCTCTCCCAAAATACGTTTAAATGGAAATTCTCACATACATAGTTTATGGGACGCTATTGACTTTTACCTGGCCTTCTCCAGATATTTAAGGCAACAATTAGCTGCTTTCGATTCTGCAAATCCTGGGTACATCTGGGAAAGGATATATCATTGGCAAAATTTTTGTGTTCTCTTGGTTAAGAGGATTATGATTTCATTTTGCCTGGTTAAAACCAAATGTTATCATTCAGGAAGTCTTTCTACCCTGTCAAAAATATTTATGGATTTTTATTCTTGTAGATGTGGCTAATAATATTTATCTGCCTTGTGGTTTTTTTTTTTTCTCGTGTACTTCCTTAATTCCATCCCCCCTCCCCCGCAAAGATCTGCTCTTAGCATTTCTGACTATTTAGAATATAATCAATGCTTTGAGCAATAATTTTTCTTAGGGGCAGACCATGCTGAAGAGAGGAATTGTCAGTGCTATTTTCAAATCTGTTCTAATATGATTATCTCTTAGTTATTGGTGTTGGAATTTTGTGCACTAAGCCTCAGGTGGGAAGAGAGTTTTCAGGGTAACAGATTGTGTTACTCTTCTATAGCAAGATGAAAAATAGAAGTTTCTCAGAGAAACACTGTTATGGTCTTTTAAACAGTATAAAAGCTATTTTAATGAAGACTTGCTTTTCAAAATTTTTGGTTGCTTTTCGAAAGTTGTAAGGTCAGGGAGACAAACATTGGTATTTCCTGAGGAAAAAATGAGGATATCTTAAGGTTAGTTTGAGTAGCAGCATAGTTTAAAAAATGACCCACATCCCAATATTTATAGTTGGTTATTTGATTTCACTGCTTCTTAGGCTTTACAAGTTTATCTTGAGGGATATTTTATCTTGCCTGTGAGTATGTAAGGAATGTGAAAATTAACTTTGACAGAGGTTTAAAAATATAGAGAATTAGAACATAAAGGTGCTTGCATAATTGGCAGTTATATGTGTAGGATTATTCCAAAGCACATGTAGGCATATTTTGGTACATTTTAATTTGTTTTATTCCAGAGACACAGGTAACATATGTGCATCTCGGGCTTAACATGAATAAAAACTTTTGAAGTATTCATCTGCATGTGACCATTTTCCAGAGAATGTAGTTTTAGTAACTGGGAGTCTGGATATGAGGTGCTTTATTCCAGTGGTTTCATGATTGCTCGTATAAGTAAGATTATTCATCCTGGTTATTCATGAGGATAACACGGGAATTGTTTAGATAGAACAAGTGAAGCAGTTTTTAGCAGCTTAATTTAGTCTTTGGGGAAGAATTGCCTTAGAACTAATTTTGAAGATTGTTTTGAAAGCATTAAACTTGGTAGACCTAAGTTTAGAAAGCATTTGAAACTGGGTAAATTACTTTTTACCTATTTATGACAATGGAGAGCAATAGGTAGTACGATAGGACATGGAAAGGGTTTGCAGAGGAAGAGAGATGAGAACTGAGAAAGAATAATTGAAAAGAAAGTTCTCAATGTTTATGGCGGGTCATTGACACCTTTAAAAAGACCTCACATAAAACAAACTCTGGTAGTACCAGACTAGTTTATTAAACGAACTTGATATTTAAATTTGTACATGTATAATGTCTATTATTTTGCAATATAAATGGGGGCTTTAAGTCCCATGTAAATTGTTTGCCCTGGGATATTTGTATTTCTTACCAAACTACTAGAAAAGACTTGGTAATTTTTATCATTTTTAGTAAAAGTTATAGTTATGGAACACAGAACTTTGACCTAAAAGCTTTTAGCTAAAAGTGTCTGTGTTCGTGTTTGGAGATGGTAGTTTCTGAGCTCAGTTTCTGTGTTAGTGTTTGGAGATGGTGTTTGGAGAAAAACTACCAAAAGTGGGATGACTCTGAAAACTTTTATTTTCATCTAGCAAGAAATCAAAACCTAGAAGGAATTTGTCTGAGAAATTATGAATATTTGGAGATGGGAGGCTCATGGCAGTGACACTAAACATTCACATTATTTTTTCTTTCCTCTGGCTGTCTTAAGACCATAAGCTGAACTGCTTCCAATTGGGGATAGTGAAAGAGAGAGTAACACATTTCTAGACCGGGAGATTTCCATAGACTCCCATGTGGCTTAACCCTTGCTGAGCTGGGGAAAGACTGTATTTGTGCCTGGTATTACTAGGTAATGCAGACGCTAGAACAAGAAAAAAAAAATCCCATTGAAGGGAATGAATTTTTTAAAATCCGTGTCCTTTGGCACATTGTGGTGAGCTTTACAATATAATTTTTCAGTGGGTCCACTACTCCCCTACAGTGTGGGTTCCTAAACAGAGCAACAGGGCCCCTGTGCTGAGAAATCCAAACAGACACTGATGGCACCTTCTGCCATTTAGGAATTTGTTTTAAAACAGGCATTTGTCTGGATATTTCCTTTGTGGCTTCCTTCCCATCAAAAGTCTCAATCAAACATCGAGTCTTGTTAATTCCAATATGTACATATATTCAAAATTGTCCACTTACTCTATGTAGAGTGACATGTCTCTTTTCTAAGTCATTGTTATTGGTGTTGGAAAAAATGGTGAGAGACTTTACAATGGGCAAGAAAGACTAGTGGGTGTCCTGTTAGCTCAGGCATCTGAATTATCTCTGCCTTTAATTATTTTTGAGCTACATTACAACTAGGTAAGTTGTGGAAAATAGGTATGCAAGTGATTCTTATCCATAAAAATGAAAATTATTTGGAAAGCAGTTAATTATTGCTCCTTGGATAGACCAGTTTTTGCATCTATTGCAAATCTACTTCAGTTTTCATCTTTCTTATATAAAACATGTGTTTTTAAAAATTTTCCCCTGAACTGTTTGTAACACCTTATTGGGTCCCTCATTAATTAATGAGTTAAATAAAGTCTTTAACACACATTATTATCACATTGGTTTGAGAGTGATAACCTTACCTTGTTTGAAAATTATCGTTGAATACATGGACCACTGTGAGAATCTGCTAATTGGTTCTTCATTCCATGCCCCACCTTCTCCATCTCCCTATCCTTTTTGTTTTCTTTTTTTCTTTTTTTTTTTTTTTTGAGACAGAGTCTCGCTCTGTCGCCCAGTCTGGAGTGCAGTGGTCCAATCTTGGCTCACTGCAGCCTCTGCCTCCCAGGTTGCAGCGATTCTCCTGCCTCAGCCTCCCTAGTAGCTGGGAACATGGGTGCATGTCACCACGCTCAGCTAATTTTTGTATTTTTAGTAGAGATGGGGTGTCACCATGTTCGCTAGGCTGGTCTTGAACTCCTGACCTCAAGTGATCTGCCTGCCTCAACCGCCCAAAGTGCTGGGATTATAGGCGTGAACCACCGCACCCGGCCTCCCCTTCCATTTTCAAGAGAGTATCTATAGTGTTTCTAAAGGGTAAACCTGAATACGTTTTTCTCTTCTGTAAGCTCTTTCATTGGGTGCCCATTGTCCTTTTTTAAAAAAACAAAATTAGAAATTGAAATTGTACATATTTTTGATATATAGTGTGATGTTTTGGTCTTACTTGGTTCTTAACACTCTAAATAGCTACCTTCCAATTTACTCCTAATTTTATTGTACTTTCCTTTCGCTCCCTCTTTATGCTCCAGCCACGCTGTCTCTGCTTACCATCCCGGTGGCCTTCCTGGCCTTTGCACACAGTCCTTTCTCTATCTCTTCCTGGGCAGCTCCTACCCTTCCTTCTTGCCTGAACTTAAATGTTGCTTCCTCAAGGATCTCTTTTCTGAGCTTCCAGACTAGGGTAGAAAAGCTGTATACTATCAAAGTGTTATGATTTGAAGCACTTACCATACTGTAATTTAAATAGTTGCCAGTCTTTTTTCCTAGGTTAGGCATAAGCTCTGTGGGTGCAGGGACTGTCTATTTGCTCATTGGCATATCTTTTGGCATTTAGTAGGTATCCAGTAAGGTATTTGTAGGCTTAATAAATAAATGAATGACAATGACATAGACATACAGTAAATATGCCTAATTCTATATGTTCACAAGCCACTTGGGGATGGTTGCATTGGAAAGAGACAAGAGTAGAGTTTAGGACTGAGTGCAACATGGCATGAATTGTGCTATGTCCTGGATATGAATATAATGCATCAGGGCTTTTGCTGCATTTTTCACAAAAATAAGCAAATCCAGCTATCCAGACTTTCCCTGTTTACCTGATTTCTTGGAGTTGTGCTGCAGTGATTGTTAAATGACCACTTGGACTTAATGTATATTATTGTTTTATTTACCCAGTACAGTTCTTCACATAGGATCTAACTACTACATTCACTGTGAAGAAAAATAAGACTAGAAACTTAAGGCTAGCACAATTCTTTTCTTGATAAGGGATTTGGTAAAGAACTTGACAATAATATTGGTCTAAAACCATCTTTTAATTTGTAACTGTATACGAATATACAGTAGCCAAGACAGCACTCACTCAAAATATGTATTCTTTTTGCCGCAAATCCTTGTTAACATATCATAGAGTATACGGTGCTTTGGAATTCAAGGATCCTGAGAAGTCATAGTGTACAGTGAATTATGGCTCTTGGATTTTTTAAAACTTATGAAGAGCTCAAAAAAGTGATTATCTAAAAAAAGCAAAAAGTTAGGAAATTAAACACTTATTTCTGGATATCCTGCTCATTTATTTATGACCTCGGGCAAATTATTAGTCAAATTTTTCAGGTCACCTGGTCTACATTTCTATAGCCATAAGACACAATTGGTCATTATTACCTGCCTTATATCATGAAGAAATATTGAGGCATTGCTGTGAAGTGTATAGGAGATGATAATTACTTAGGAATGCAAAATAAAAAACCTATCAGGTACCTTGAATTTGTGATATTCCTGATCTGTGGATCTGTGCCACACATATAAACAGAAAAAGGAAAAAGCATTGGCTCATTAAGCCCACGTTCTTCCATTGTATGGTGCATATGACTTGAGTTTTTTGCCCCTTCTAAATTTCAGAGCCTCTGGTTTGTTAGCCGGCCGGTCTCCCAAGGGAGGCAGCAAAGGCCTCATTGCTTTGCTGTTGGGAAATTTGCTCTGACTTTGAGCCTGCATTTTCTTTGGCTGACTTTCAGAGCTGCTCATCTGGCAGAGCTGAAAACATACAAATTGCATAAGTTATTTTATCAATTTGGTGAGACAGTTCTCTAAAGAGGCTTCACAAATAAAGGTTAGGTAGAAAATATGCAAACTTAGAAATGCTGGACTTGAGTTTGTGCAAATTTCTGCTTTTCTCTTTTCTAAGACACAGATGAGCCAAGTTTTCATGTAAGTTACAATTCCAAATTTGAAATTTAAATTGACAGAACCTAAGAGAGAAAAGCTATGAAGCATTTTTTTTTATGGATTCCAATATGGAGAGCTATTAAGGTGCTTTCCTTTAGGAGACAATGAGACATTGCTTTTAGATATTGTTTTTGTACTTTTTTCGTGTTGGAAGTTAATGATCACTAAAATAGGGGTGGGAAAAGATGAGGAGAGAGATTTGTACAGGAGGTGCAATAAAAGGAGCCCAAACCCTTTTCCACCTCTAGGTGTTCAATCTTCTCTTTAGTACTATAAACAGGCTGACAGGCTTCCTATGTGATGATAAATACCATCTGTAGTAGAGGCTTGAGGTTGAAGAGCTACACACTGGGTCTGCCATTGGTTTATTTCATGAGTATGCATATGGCAACTCAACTGATTGTTTTAGGAGCCATTCACATTCAAGTAGTTCCTTAAAAAGAAGTGTGAATTTGTGTCTATTCACTAATACCTCTAAAAAGAAAACAATAAAATATACTCCATATTCTTAAACACCAGCTTCCAGATATACTTTGGCTGTACTTATGCAAGCTTTGTTGTTGTTGCTGTTTGTTTTGTTTTCATTCAGTTTGAATTTTTAAACTTTGATTTTTATCTCAAAATTGTTTATAAAATGAACTTCACCTTGGTTAAAACTAAAAACAAATGATTAAAATTAAAACTGTTAAGTATTATTTAATATGCTATGCTTTGATGAGTACTTAATAAAGGGTTTTGATTCGGCCTATTGGTATTCATAATTGTGAAGCAAATTTGGTAGTCTTTATAATTGATGATCAGTTTAGAAATTGATCAACTGGGAGGAAATGACTATTCACCCTTCACCTAGGAAGGAGTGAGCAGGACCACCTTCCTTGTGCTTTTCCATTCAACCTTTTGTGGCCCCACCATCTCTAGCTTCAGAGATGGGCTCTGGTGGTGCAGGGAAGGGTGGGCTTATGCTGGGGTGGGAAGTAAGGTATCAAGAGGGGATTGCTGAGAGGTAGTGGTTGAGGGGAGAGAAGCTCTACCTATTACACAGAGTAAGGAGACACTGGACCCATTACCAGCCGTATCTGGCCTGGGAAACTTTTAGCTGCAATTGCCACAGGTAACAATTCACCAGCCATAAAGGGAGTCACACTTGGGGAGAAGCTGACATTTATTTTTGTTATTATTTGTTGGAGAAATAAAAAATCCTACCAACACTGGTACCTCTTGGTACCAACATAGAATACAGAGAAAATACAATTTACAATTAAGTGTGCATGTGTGGTTAAGTGCATGCAGGCAGTTGGTTAAAGACGACAAAGTCTAGACAGAATTTCACACAAATATTCAGTAAAGTAGGAGAAAGAACAACGAACACTTGTCTCTGTGAGAGACAACTAGATGTGCCATGTTGTGATGGTTTCTGTCCACCTTCTCAACAACTCCTGTGTTTAACTTAACTTGGAAAACGAGACTGGGTTTATCTATTTCCTGATCACAAAAATTGGGTCTATTTTGTTTTAAGGAGACACCCTAAGGGAAGGGAAGGAGCAGTGTAGCTGCCTCTCCTTTATATATATTGAACAAAGGAACTTTCATTTTATTTACCTTTACACTGTCAGAATCAGTGCATTACCAGTGCCTCACCCTAGTCCCATGGAAGCCTATCTTTTGAAGGACTGCGTTCTTCAAACATTTCTACTGTATTGCCAGTTGTGTATACATGGAATAAGCTGTATTGTTTCCTGAGTTTGCCTACAGACCTTGCCTGGTATGCATGTGCAGTCAGAGCTATTTATTTATTTATTTCATTTCCGTAGGTTTTTGGGGGAACAGATGGTGTTTGGTTACATGAGTAAGTTCTTTAGTGGTGATTCGGTGAGATTTTGCTGCACCCATCACCCGAGCAGTATACACTGTACCCAATTTGTAGAATTTTATCCCTCACCCCCACTTCCACCCACCCCCTCCCACCCCCAGTCCCCAAAGTCCATTGTGTCATTCTTATACCTTTGGATCCTCACAGCTTAACTCCCACTTATGAGTCAGAACATGCAATGTTTGGTTGTCCATTCCTGAATTACTTCACTTAGAATAATGGTCTCTAGTTTCATCCAGGTTGCCGTAAATACCATTATTTCATTCCTTGTTAATGACTGAATAGTATTATTCATATACTATATATACACTATACTATTAGTATATATATAATATATATCTATATTATATATAAAAAAGATGCTTGCACACGCATGTTTATAGCAGCACAATTCACAGTTGCAAAAATATGGAACAGCCCAAATGCCCATCAGAGGTGGGCATTTGGAAAAGGAGCCATTACACAAAAAAGATGCTTGCACACACATGTTTATAGCAGCACAATTTGCAACTGCAAAAATATTATATATTAATATATATTAATTAATATATAATATATAAATATATAAATATATAATATATATAATAGTATATATACTATTTGTATAGTATTAATAGTATATACACACACACATATATATACACACACACTGCAATTTCTTTATTCACTCATTGTTCGATGGGCATTTGGACTGATTCCATATTTTTGCAATTGCGAATTGTGCTGCTATAAACATGTGTGTGCAAGCATCTTTTTTGTATAATGGCTTCTTTTCCTCTGGGTAGATACCCAGTAATGGGATTGCTGGATCAAATGGTAGTTCTACTTTTAGTTCTTTAAGGAATCTCCACACTGTATTCCATAGTGGCTGTACTAGTTTACATTTCCAGCAGTGTTCCCTTTTCACTGCATCTTTGCCAACCTCTATTGTTTTTTGATTTTTTCATTACGGCCATTCATGCAGGAGTGAAGTGGTATCGCATTGTGGTTTTGATTTGCATTTCCCTGATCATTAGTGATGTTGAGCATTTTTTCATATTCTTGTTGGCCATTTGTATATCTTCTTTTGAGAATTGTCTATTCATGTCCTTAGCCCATTTTTTTTTTCTTGCTAATTTGGAGTCAGAGCTTATTCAGCCCCCAGACCTCACCTGATTGTCCATGGAGTACGCTAGTGGCCCCTGCCTCTGGCCACCAGGTATCTGAGCCCCATACTGGTTCCTTATCATTCCAGATTTTATCATCACTATACTGATAACTTACCAAAATCAAGGTAAACATTCTGTTACATGTCTGTGTGACTTGTGATTCCCTGAAAGATATTACTTGGTTTGGCATGTGTTTTACAGTATTTTGTAGTTCTGAAGGTAGGTGCACATTTACTGATTTGGACTGTTCTCTGCACATTTACAGTAAACACTGTAAATCATTGCTCTGTAGTTAATGTGGCATACTCTGTGATGATCTGCAACCGTCTGTTTCTCTTGTCTCTGTCTCTCTCTTCCTCTTCTCTCCCTCCCTCCTTCCAAGCAAGCTTCTAAAAGGAATCTTTTTCAATTCTTAACAACTTGTGCTGACCACCCAGAATTCTTAAAGAGGACGGCTGAGAGATCTGCACTCACTAATTGTTTAAGTGACTGGAGCACATTTTGCTGGTTTTCTGTTGTTGAGGTGTGGAAGGAACTCATTAGGCATTATTTCAGTGCCCTTATTTTGCTTTCAGTCTTCTCTGTGGAAAGCAATGCTGTGTTTATTCTTTTGCCATGGAGTTGAATCATAAAAGTAAATACTAAATACCATACAGTCTTCATTTCATTGATTAAGGTACACATTTTATAATTGAGATGAACCTAATTTTATAATTTTGCTTAATCTTGACTAGAGCCAACATTCTTTTGAAGACTTCTATTATTTAATTTATGCAATAATACATAAACTTTGTAAAAATTAGATAAAAGAGTAAATCCAAAGAAAAATTTTCAAACTACTTTTAATTCCACCACCAAGAGAAAAAGTGTAGCATTTTGTTGTATAATGGCTTAAAAATGTATTATCATATAAATATATTATCATTAACTAAGATGATGTTGTACATAGTGCTTACTGATGCAATATTGATTATTAAAAAATTGAAGAATTACAAGAATGTAAAAGGGTGCTACATTTGTGTCAGTGTTGAGATTGGGGTTCATGAGTTAAAGATTCTAATTTGAAAAGATTGAGAAATATTGAATTAAGTTATTTCTATTGGAATTTTTAAATTAACCAACTTCTTGCAAAAAACAGATGAAGAGGGGGAGAGAGAGAGACCATGAAATTTACAATGTTATCAGATGCTGGGGCATCATTTTGAACTATCAGGGGCATCAGATTAATCTGAGGAGAGTATGAATATATTATGATATGTATACTATGTATGTTTGTGTGTATATATATACTGTATACACACACACACACACACATAGACACACAGTAAATGATGGGACTAGTAATTGAATTAAATAGAGTGTCTCAAATCCTGTTTTGAAAACGGTGTAAATAAATAATAGAATAATCAGTGTCAAAGGGCTCAAATTTGTTATTCGTTTGTAAGATGACACTCATCAGACATATTACTTTTGAAAGCATTTAAAATCTGTTATCTTCCAACTCTTTTTATTATATGCAGTTATAACTTGATTGCTTATAATGGGTTTAGGTAAGTCATAGGACAGATTTTGTCTCCCTGCTATATCTGTTTCTTTGTATAATTTTGGCAGTACCAAGCTAGATTTGCAAATTCACCTTAACATATTTGCCATATTATGTTAGTACTGTTTTTTGTTTATATCTACAGTCATGTGTTGCATAAGGATGTTTTGGACATTGATGGACCACATATATGATGGTGGTCCCAGAAGATGATAATGAAGCTGAAAAATTCCCATAACTTAGTGATGCTGTAACTGTCATAAGGGCATAGCACAATGCCATTTACTCGAGTGTATTAGTCTGTTCTTATGCTGCTACTAAAGACATACTTGAGACTGGGTAATTTATAAAGGAAAGTGGTTTAATTGACCCACAGTTCCGCATGGCTGGGGAGGCCATGGTGAGAAGCAAAAGAGGAGCAAAGTCACGTCTCTCATGGCAGCAAGCAAGAGAGAGAGAGCATGTGCAGGGAACTAACCATCAGATCTCATGAGACTTGTTCACTATCATGAGAACAGCACAGGAAAGACCCACCCCTATGATTCAGTTATCTCCCACTGGGTCCCTCCCATGACATGTGAGAATTATAGGAGCTACAATTCGAGATTTGGGTGGGGACACAGCCAAACCGTATCATCCGGTATTTGTGGTGATGCTGTTGTAAACAAACCTACCATGCTGCCAGTTGTAGAAATAGCTAGCACATACAATTATGTACAGTACATAATACTTGGTAGTGATAACCAACAACTATGTTACTGGTTTATGTGTTTATTATAATTTTATCATTATTTTATTTATTTATTTCTTTTGAGATGGAGTCTTGCTCTGTTGCTCAGGCTGAAGTGCAGTGGTGCAACTATGGCTCACTGCAACCTGTACTTCCCCTGTTCAAGCGATTCTTCTGCCTCAGCTTCCTGAGTAGCTGGGATTACAGGCATGTGCCACCATGCCTGGTTAATTTTTGTATTTTTAGTAGAGACGGGATTTCACCATATTGGCAGGCTGGTCTCAAACTCCTGACTTCATGATCTGCCTGTCTTGGCCCCGCAAAGTGCTGGGATTGCAGGTGTGAGCCACTGTGTCCAGTCCATTATTTTAGAAGGTATTCCGTCTACTCATTAAAAAAAAAAAAGTTAACTATAAAACAGCCTCAGGCAGTTCCTTCAGGAGGTGTCCCAGAAGAAGGCATTGGTATCATAGGAGACGACAGCTCCATGCATGTTATTGCCCCTGAAGACCTTCCAGTGGGACAAGATCTGGAGGTGGAACACAGTGATATTGCTGATCCTGACCCTGTGTAGGCCTAGGCTAATGTGTATGTTTGTGTCTTAGTTTTTAATAAAAAAGTTTAAAAACTAAAAAAATACAGTTTTAAAAATTGAAAAAGGCTGATAGAATAAGGAAAAAATGAAACAATATTCTTGCACAGATGTGTGATGTGTTTGTGTTTTAAGCTGTATGATTATAAAAGAGTCAAAAAGTTAAAGAAATTGAAAAGCTTATAAAGTAAAAAAGTTACTGTAAGCCAAGGTTTATTATTGAAGAAAGAAAAATATTTTTAAAATAAATTTAGTGTAGCCTAAGTGTACAGTGTTTATAAGGTCGACGGTAGTATACAGTAGTGTCCTAGGCCTTCACATTCATTTACCACTCACCCAGAGCAATTTCTAGTCCTGTAAACGCCATTCATGTTAAGTGTCCTATACAGGTGTACTATTTTTGTTTTGTTTTTGTTTTTTTTTTTTGAGATGAAGTCTCTCTCTGTTGCCCAGGCTGGAGGGCAGTGGTGCGGTCTTGGTTCACTGCAACTTCTGCCTCCCAGGTTCAAGCAATTCTCCTGCCTCAGCCTCCTGTGTAGCTGGGATTACAGGTGTGCACCACCACAACCAGCTAATTTTTATGTTCTAGGAGAGATAGGGTTTCACCATGTTGGCCAGGCAGGTCTCCAACTCCCAACCTCAGGTGATCCACCCGCCTCGGCCTCCCAAAGTGCTGGGATTACAGGCGTGAGCCACTGTATCCAGCCTAAAATCTTTTATATCATATTTTTACTGTAACTTTTCTGTGTTTAGAAACATGAATACTTACCGTGTATTACAGTTGCCTGCAGTATTCAGTACAGTAACATGTTCTATAGGTTTGTAGCCTAGCAGTGATATGCTATACCATCTAGCCTAGGTGTGTTGTAGGCTATTCCATCTCGGTTTGTGTAAATATACTTTATGGTGTTTGCACAATGATGGAATCACCTAAGGATGCATTTCTCTGACTGTATCCCTGTCCTTAAGTGACTCATGACTGTATTTGGAGTCTGAGTGCCGTGAAGTCAAGGGCTGCTTTTATCAGCCTTGGTTTTTGCATACTGTACGACAGAAAGTAGGCACTGATCTATCTCCCTACTGGAAAATCCAAGGCCCAATTCTGCTTCTGATTTGTTATTGATACAAAGAATTAGAATTTCACTCTTTTAAGAAATCCAAACTGTACTTTCTAAATCTTACTTCCTTATTCAATCTTTTATAGATTTTTTCCATTACTACTACTGTTGCTGAAAAACATGATCTGTGATAGAAATATTAATAATTGTGCTTTGGGAGTATTGAAGAAGGGTAAGAATAATACAGTATCAGATCAGAGAGAGGGTGGAACCAGATCTCACAAGATTTTTATTTGGAGTTTGGATTGGATTTGCCTATAATGGACTCCCATTAGGGTAAATCAGGGAAATGACACAATGTGGTCTGCACATTAAAACTGGAATTATTCTGGCTCTTACGTAGAAGCAAAGAGATCAGTTGGCTGGAGCTGGAGTTCAGGCAATAGATAATGGCGGTTTGGGCTAGAGTTGACACAATGACCGTGGTAAGAAGTGATCACGTTTGGGATGTGTTTTTGGAAGTGGAAGGACAGGGCTTGTGGGTGGGTTAGAGATGGAGAATAAGTGAAAGGAAATGAATCAGGAATGACTCCCTGTGTTTTTGGCCTGAGCAAGAGTGATTATTTCTTGATATATGATATATTTGCAATTATTCATATTCTATAGTCCATGGATGTGTGAGTGTGTGTGTGTGTGTATGTGCATATTTGTGTGTGGCCTTTCTCCAAAGCTGACCAGTTCCTTAAGGCATTCCTCTTTGATTAATCCTATATTTCACCTATATGTAGTCATGCTGTATGCAGAAATTCCTCATCAGTCACCCTATGACCTGGTGTGCCTGTAGACAAGATCTATTTGTTTAGCACAGTGTTTTAGGAAATTATAGTTATCAGGAGATTATACATATAAATACAGAAATGAGAAGTTCTGCCCACAGTGAACCTGAATTCCCATATGGCCACTCTGGACTAGAACTGAGCAGGAGCTGCCATTTGAGCCTGCAGAGCCAGCTGATTTTCCAGATGTGCCTGGGGCCCATCACGTTTGCTTCCCTCAAATGTGTCATCACTGCAGTTGTTTGCAGCCCCTGCTCCCCACGAGACACCCTGGCTTCTCCCCGTGCATTGTGATGATCGTTTGCCTTTGTGCTCTAACATTTTAAAATCCAGCAGCAGTAGTGTCCCAGCTGCAAGTATGAATGCTGGTCTCACTTGTCCAAATGGTGATGGTAGGGGGAGTTGAGACTTGGGTACAGCCAAAGCTGGCCATGCCAGGGCTGTAGTATCTGTCATCTAGAGTCATGTAATGTGTTTGTTTAATTTTTTTAAAGTTAAATGTGACCCAAGGCTTATATACCTTTCAAGTTCAAGACTGTTCATTTATACCCTTTTGTATTTATTGGAAAACTATGGAAACTGTCTTGAGAATAAGGAGAATGACCTGAACTTGGCATTTCCACAGGGCCAAGCACAAAGGAGGTATTCACTAAATATTTGTCCAAATGCATTATTCAACTGTATTCTCTTTGTCAGAGAAGTCTCTGCAAATGAGTCTTTGCAAAGATTTCAAAATCGAAATAAGAGGTTAACTGTCAGGATAAATCAGTTTTTATTTTTATTCATAGATGACTTCTGACAGTTCCAAGCTGTTTGCCAGAGTGGATCCCAAGTTTACAGCTTGTGATACCAAAGCACCAGACACACTTTAAAGTTGCGTACTAGGAAAAAATAGTCTGCATTTTGAATTCATCAAAATGTAGTATATATCTTGTTGCTCTCTTTGGGAGGCCACTAAATATATCCCACCCACCCCAGTGATTAAATATTTTTTTCCTTATATATCCCAGTCCAGTGATGAAATATTTTCTTCCCTATCTGTCCTAGTCCTGTGCCTTCATAATTTTAGTAGCAGTATAGCACAGATATTGAAAACATAGATTTAGAGTCAGATTTTGTGGTATCAGATCCTGGTTCTGCCTCTCATTTGTTAAGTCACCTCCACATCAGTTTCTTCCCCTGTAGAATGAAGAAGATGATGCTATTTTTCTTGAAATACTATCATAAGGAAATAAATAATACATCTAAATAATACAATTAAATCTTTATAAGTCTCTTAGAACATATCTGATACAGTGAATGCTTGCTATCATTATGTCTAAGAACATTTCATATTTCTACTGCCTGTTTCCGTATGGCCTATGAGCTAAGAATGGTTTTTACAGTTTTAGGTTGTTACAAAAAATCAAAAGAAGAGTAATATTTTGTGAGATGTGGAAATTATGTGAAATTCAAATTTTAGTGTCTACAAATGAAGCTTTATTAGAAGATAGTCATTCCAATTGGTGTATTTGTTTATGTATTGTCTATGGCTGCTTTCATTTTACAACAAAAGGTAGTTAATTGTTTTTGAATGACGTATATTCCTGCAGATCATCATATGACACATTAATGAAACCTCAGACTTGTGAGATCTTTCTCCGTGAATTGACACTACCATGCTCTCATGTTCAGGGCCTGCTTTGCCCTCCTGCCTGAGATGAAGAAGTGCTTATTTGTTGTCTCAGTCCTTTTAGATATTGTTGATATTTTATTATACTTTTCTGCCAATAGAAAACACTAAAGTTATGCTTGTGATATAGTCACATCAACCATTTAATGAACATCTGTCATCTTAGTTTTTAACAGGTAAACAAATAGATGCAGAAAGGCCAAGTAACTTGCCCAAAATTCTACGGCCAATAAGAGGCCTCTTGTTTACAGATGAGGTCATTGATGGATATCTATAATTATTTATAATATGAATAAATATTTATATTTCCTTTATATAATGCTTTTTTGTTGTTTGTTTTTTTGAAATACAGTCTTGCTGTGTTGCCTAGGTTGTAGTGAAGTGGCATGATCTCAGCTCACTGCAGTCTCTGTCTCCTGGGTTCAAGCAATTTTCCTGCCTCAGTCTCTCAAGTAGCTGGGATTACAGGTGTGCACCACCACGCCCAGCCAGTTTTTGTATTTTTAGTAGAGATGGTGTTTTGCCATGTTGGCCAGGCTGGTCTCAAATTCCTGCTCAAGTGATCCTCTAGCCTCGGCCTCCCAAAGTGCTAGGATTACAGGCATGAGCCACCGCGCCCAACCAGTTGTTTTGTATTATATTATTTTTTTGGAAGTGGAGAGTGGATTTGAGAAAGGTTACAGGATGCCCAGGTGTTATATTAGTTGCCCTTGCCATCATCAGTATTTTCTAAGATCCTTTCTATGCCTATATACCCCCATTTGTTTCTCCCATGTGCTTTACCTGTATGATATATTTTTGCTATGCCTAAGACCTGAAAGTGAATTTGGTTATTTGTTGGCTATTTTGCAGAACTGTTCTTCTAGTTGGGTGGGAGAGGGGGATTAGAGGTAGGCAGGTGATGAAGGCCACTTCTGCCCATTGCTTTTACTGACAGTGGGTAGCAAGTCCTCACGGGACTTTCCCCTCAGGGAGACATTACCCCTTGCCTGGCTTCCTGGAGTTCTGCCTCTGGAAAGTGGTTCCTGCATCTTGCACATCTCTGTGTTATTTTGATTGATGGAGAAAATCTCTTTGACCCTGAATCCATTGCTGTCTGTGAAAAAGGCAGCTGGGAATAGAAAAGCAGCTTTGTTTCAGATATGAATAAGTAACAGTGTATTCTTTACTGATTCTGTGGTGAAAACTTTAGTGCACTTTGCCTCATCTGGAGTATATGAACAATGAAGAAGGCACATGCTAAAAATGATAAGTTGACAATACCTAATACTTATTTAAAAACAGATAAAGGGAGGGAGGGGTACAAGGGTTGAAAAACTACCTCCTGGGTACTATGTTCACTACTTGGGCAGTGGGATCATTCGAGACCCAAACCTCAGCATCACACAACATACCCATGTAACAAACCTGCATATGAACTTCCTGAATCTAAATTTTTTAAAAGATAAGTAAATTATGCCTTGTAAAAAACTAAATCAAGTCTAGTTCAAGGGTCAACTCCTGTCTGAAGCCTTTGCCCACTCCCTGGCTTGCAGTGCTCTTGGGGCCTCTCTCTCCTCTGTGCTCCTATAGCACTGGCACACTTCTCGATTCCAGACCTTACACATCGCACTGTAATTATTATTTTCTGAAACAGAGTATCTCTTCCACCGAATGGTAAGCTGTTGAGTGTGCAGAAATGTGGAATCTTTATTCATCTTTGCAATTCAGGTCTCTTCAGGCATGCATGCGCACACCACGCACGCACACACACACACACACAATAAAAACAGATAAGGAATCACGAGGGGAGGAAGGAAGGAGTAATGCCAAATTTTAGGAAGCTTCAGAATGGCTCCTTCTTCCCCCTCCTCCATTTCAAACTCAGGGTAAAGTTTTGCTTCATATAAATGATACATATTTATTTTTTAAAGTGAGAAATGAAGAAGATAAAAGAAGTATTCATTAAAAAATATCTATTATTGACGGGAAGTGGAACTGTTAATCTCTGTGGAGATTTTATTATACAAGGCAGTAATTTGATACAAGATAATACAACATTTATTAAATATTAAATTGTACTCTATAGTTTTCAGCGCATTTTCTTATAATGTTATATTATTTGATCTTTACAGTGACTTTCGATTTAAAAGTTTAGGTAGCTGAGCCAGGTTCACCAGGTAGTTAATGGTCAAACTGGACTTAAAGCCGAGGCTTCCTGATTTTCTATGTGGTGATCGCCCCATTGCACAATAACCCATTGTGTCACAGACAGGCAAGGATCTACCAAACTTACAGTGAATGGAGTGGACTTTTCTGGCATCAGACACTAGAGCAGGATTATCTGTGGGAGTTGAGGCTATTTATCAGGGACAAGAGTTTAGGAATTCTATAAGCTTCAACCGACAAAATCTTGGAGTGGTACTAGTTTTAAGCACAAAAAGTATTTAATTGTTAAGCACAAAGTGCCTTAAGTGTTAAGAAATTAATAACCAGAAATACGGACTGAACACCTCAGCCCTGAAATTGATGACCAAATCACGTGCTCCCATAATGGAAATGCTGGAAGACATTGTCACACTGTGATGTGAAATGCAGTGATGAAGTGACAATCCTCATGCTTTTTGTTGGCCTCTGCACCCGGATGTCGTAGGCTCATTTACATTTTTAATGCATCTCCTTATCATTGCTTTCTCAGGAACATATATTATATTCAAGGTCTATTATTTTGTTGTCATTCATTGTTCTTTCTAACACTTTACTGTATATTTGTGTGAAATTATGTCCAGACTTTGTAGATTTTTTTTTTTTTTGAGATGGAGTCTTGCTATGTTGCCCAGGCTGGAGTGCAGTGGTGAGATCTTGGCTCACTGCAACCTTCACCTCCTGGGTTCAAGCAATTCTCCTGCCTCAGCCTCCCAAGTAGTTGGGATTACAGGTGCCTACCACCACTCCCAGCTAATTTTTGTATTTTTGCTAGAGATGAGGTTTCACCATGTTGGCCAGGCTGGTCTTAAACTCCTGAGCTCGCCTCAGCCTCCCAAGTGCTGAAATTACAGGCATGAACCACGGTGCCCGAAGGCCTATCAATGTTAACAGCAGCTTGATTTGCTTTCTTTATAAGGAAAAATGTAATTTATTTCAGCTTAAAATATTCTTTATGGGATTTGAAAATTTCTGTATTTGTACTTGTTCTTTCTATGAAAGACAAATTTGGATAGTCTGCAGATCATCCACAACATTTTAATTGAGCAAAAAATGAAGCCACTCATTTATTTGCAGGTGTATGTGGAGTTTCTGCTGTTGGCATACCCCATACTTTATTTGTGTTTTTCTTTTACAGAGTGGGAAACCACCAATCAATGATATGTTCACAGACCTCAAAGATGGAAGGAAGCTATTGGATCTTCTAGAAGGCCTCACAGGAACATCACTGGTGAGCAAGTCATCTTTGTAAACAATGGAGTCTCCAGTCATTACTGATACTTGATGACCCACTGTGGGTACCCATTAAAGTGAACGTATCCATTTTACTTTACATTCAAATGTAAAGGCTGAAATTGAGAACATTTTTAATGAAGTGTTTTAATGAGTGCTTTGATGCAACAACATTTCGGTTCTTCTGAGGGCTCTGTTTTTATTGAAGATAAAATTACCTTAACTGTTTATTGCTCTGATACAGCCCAGGATGAGAGAAATTACAAAAAAGAATGGATTTATAGAGAGGGCAGAATGTTTTGAACAGCAGAGTCTGGAGACAAACACATTGAAATTTTAAATATTTTTTAAAACAGTTGTTCAGGCTGGGCACAGTAGCTCACGCCTGTAATCCTAGCACTTTGGGAGGCCAAGGCGGGCGGATTGCCTGAGCTCAGCAGTTCGAGACCAGCCTGGGCGGCGCAGTGAAGCCCCGTCTCTACTAAAATACAAAAAATTAGCTGGGCGTGGCGGCATGCACCTGTAATTCCAGGTATTCGGGAGACTGAGGCCAGGAGAATTGCTTGAACCCGGGAGGCGGAGCTTGCAGTGAGCCGAGATTGCGTCACTGCATTCCAGCCTGGGCAACAGAGCGAGGCTCCGTCTCTAAAAAAACAGAAAAAGTTGTCAAAAACGATGACATCCATTTTTTATTCAGATTTTCAGGATTGTATTTTGTTTATTTATTTTTTAAATACACCTCTATTATTTCATGTGTAGGATACTCCATAGTCATGCAGAAAAAACTGCCAATGAAGAGGATGCATTTATGGGTACAAATGTTAACTCTAGAGGTAGAGGTACTATCACAGGACAGACAGATGCACTCCTGAAGATGAATTTCTTTCTTGCAGAAGTGTGGGGTGTCATTCTCTCCCTTTGCCCTCCAGGTGGTGGGTAGATAACTGTTAGACAGGCTGATCCCTCTCTCAGATAAGGTTCCCTGGCCAGTGAAGTAGAAAGAAGCTGCATAGGTTATCTTTCCCCAGGTGGGGATTCCCCGCCTTCCGAGGGCTCTTGTAATGCTACCTGGAGCCTGGGGATGGTGCCTCTGAATCCTCCTTGCTCTGTTCACATCTGTGCAGAATAAAGAGGCCACAGCTTCTCTAAAATCCTTCTGCAGCCATACCAATTGAGAGACAGGAAGCTTTGTTCATAGAGCACTGTTTTCCAAACTTGTCTGCACATTAGAACTATAGGCAATCTTTTAAAAATCCCAAGTCCAGACCACACCCTAGACCCATTAAGCCACACTCTTTGGGGGTGGGGTTGGACTGAGGGATTGGTGTTTTTATGAAGCTGCCTAGGACATTTCAATGTGCTTGCAAGTTAGGGAACTGGTATCTTAAGATGTTGTTAGTTGAGGGATTTACATACTGTGAACACCAGCTTCTAGGGTGGTAACCTGAGACTTCAGCCAGAGCTCCTGCCTCTGAGGGGCCCTGCACGCTGAGCTGCTCTTCTGTGTGTATCTCAATGTTAGTGTTTGTCAGACATATGGAGGGACAATCAGTTTTACTTGCTTTTGTGTTTTATTTTCCAGCCAAAGGAACGTGGTTCCACAAGGGTACATGCCTTAAATAACGTCAACAGAGTGCTGCAGGTTTTACATCAGAACAATGTAAGCTTGTAATGTGAGTTTTGGGGGTCTGTGCTGCCATCAGCATTATTTATTGTGAAACTCGCCAACTGCTTGATGCATTGGCATCCACTGATTCTTGCAAACATTTTTTATTATGAGAAATATTGAACTTTTTCTGTGAGTGAAGAAACAGTCATGTGCTTTTTCTGATGGCTATGTTGATCTGTGGTATAAATAATACATTTTTGAGATTTAGGTTCACCTGATTCTCTAAAATGAAATTTCTCTTATCTCTCACTTATACTGCTATCCAAATGTGCTAAAATGAAAACCTGGAGTTCTGTGAATAAATTGTCTTAAAAGTGTTTTTTTGTTTTGTTTTTTTGTTTTGTTTTTTTTCTTTCTTAATAGGTGGAATTAGTGAATATAGGGGGAACTGACATTGTGGATGGAAATCACAAACTGACTTTGGGTTTACTTTGGAGCATCATTTTGCACTGGCAGGTGGGGAAATTTCCAATCACTTTTTAATAGAGATGGAAAATGTATTGTTTGTCTTTTGGTTTCTTAGGGCTGCCATAACCAAGTACCACAAGCTGCTTGGTTTGAACACAGAAATTTGTTGTCTCCCAGTTCTGGAGGCTGGAAGTCCAAAATCAAGGCATCAGCAGGGTTGGTTTTTCCTGAAGTCTCTGAGGGAGACTCTGATCCATGCCTTGCCCCCAAATTCTGGTGGTTTGTCTGCAATCTTTGCGGTTCCTTGGCCTGTGATAAGATAGCTCCAGTGTTGCCGTGGTGTTCTCCCTGTGTGCATATCTGTGTCAAATATCCTCTTTTTGTAAAGACATCAGTCATATTGGATTTAGGGCCCACCTTACTCCTGTGTGACCTCATTCTAACTCGTGACATCTGCAATTACCTTATTTCCAAATAGAGCCCCTCTCTGAAGTACTCAACATATTAATTTTAGAGAACATAATTCAACTCATAACAATTTTCAATGGAAGAGACTGACAAAATGCCCTATTTTTGTGGTCTAGGGAAAAAAGTACGTACCTTTCTTATGTTAAATTTTAAAAATTGACATAATTTCCTGTCCAGAAAAGTTGCAGGAATAGTTCAAAGAATTCCCAAGTACCTTTCACTCACATTTCCTAAATGTTACCAGTTGTCAATATTGCATTTGTACTCTCTCCCTCTCTGCCTAAAATATTTACTGTGTATTTTCTAAAACCATGGCATTCTCCTAAAAACAAGAACTCTCATATGTAAACACAATAGCATACTGGTATAATAATATGAAATGTGAAATACTGATATTTAAAATGCCAATCATTGATTATTAAATATGAAAACTTAATATACAATTATTAAAATCAAGAAAATAACATTGAAATAATACAATTATGTAATCTACAGATCTTAGATTTTTGTCAGTTGTCCCAGTAATATCCTTAGTAGTGAAAGAAAATCTGAGATCATGCATTACATTTATTTTTCATGTCTCTTTAGTCCTCCTTAATCTGGAAGTTTTTGAGTCTTTGTATTTCATGATATTGATATTTTTGAAGAGTGCTGGCCAGTTATTTTGTAGAATATCTCTCTAGGTGGGCTTGGGCTTGGCTGAGGTTTCCTTATGATTAAGTTCAGGTTGTTCACTTTTGGCAGGGACGTCACAAAAGTGACGTGAGTTCTTCTTAGTGCATCATATCGGGGATAGGTGATGTCCGTCAGTTCTTTTTCTGGCAATGTTAACTTTGATTGTTTGGCTAAGGTGGTATTTACCAAGTTTCTTCCCTGTGATTTGACTACCCTTTGTTATTAAAAGTATCGGGTGGGGATATACTTTGAGACTGTATAAATATTTAGTTTTTATCGAAGTTTTATTCGTTAGTTTTAGCACCCATTCATACTTTTTGCCTGGACCAGCTATTATTATGATGCTTGATAGATGATGATTTTCTAATTTCATGATTCCTTCTACATTAGTTGGCTTTCTACTTGTAAGGAAGAGCTTCCCCTTATTTCTTGTTTCTCTGTCTATCTTATCTCTCTCTCCATTCATTTAGTCATTTACATATCAGTATAGATTCATGGACATTTGCATAGGTTTATAATCTTTTACTAGTATTCATTTGAGTGTTCAAGTCATCCTAGATTTGGCCAGTGTGAGCCTCTTAAATTGGCTCCTGTGTCCCTTAGATAGATCTGTGTCATTCTTTGAGCACTTTCTTGAAACATGTTTACTAATTTAGAATAATAATTTAAAATGTTAGTTCTAGAGTATAATTGTGATTGCAATCAGGAAAGATACTTTATTTTTACGTACTCAAAAGTTTTTCCTTTCTAATTTTTGTAGAAAATAAACTTTTTTAAATTGAAAAGGTCTTTGTAAACACATAAACTATGACTTTCTATGACTATGAAAGTAGTGTTCATTGTAACCAAACATAGTATAAGTGTTGCTTAAGATATAGAAAACACAGTAATGTATAACAGTGAGGTAAAAATCACCTCAAATTTTGTCCCCCAAAATAATCACTGTTAAAATTTATTGCTCCAGTGTCTACAGAAAAATCTGAAGTAAAATGAATGCCAGTTACCTGATCCATAATGGTTAATTAGTGCAATATTGCTTTCTCAAAGACTTCATTGAATTAAATAGAAGTAAATGATTGAAGTATTAGTTATAGACAGGCCTGGTTTCTCTTACATAGGTGAAAGATGTCATGAAGGATGTCATGTCGGACCTGCAGCAGACCAACAGTGAAAAGATCCTGCTCAGCTGGGTGCGTCAGACCACCAGGCCCTATAGCCAAGTCAACGTCCTCAACTTCACCACCAGCTGGACAGATGGACTCGCCTTTAATGCTGTCCTCCACCGACATAAGTGAGACATTACTCTCTCTAGAAGTGGGCTTTACAAATTCATGTTTCTTCTCTGCCCCTTTGCTGCCACCACTACTCTCTGAAGCCCCTTCTCCAGTCCCACTGCTCTCCTTTCTGCACATGTTCTACCAAAACCTTAAGAAAAGAAATATCATGGAAGAAAACTACCCATCAAGTCTTTATTTCCTTAGGACTTAAATGCCACAATACAAGGTCCATAGTTTCTCCTGCATATTTATGAATTGAAAAAATATGAAATAACTCACATAGTTCAACCCCAGTCATTCAGCACTAACTGATAATATATACAAAAAATTGTGTTAGCTTTTCTTCTCATACCGAAAGTAAAACTCTGTAAATTCAATGCATTCCCAATTAAAATTAAAAGTAGCCAAATTGTCTTTAATGAAACTTGTGAACAGATTCTAGTTATATAAAAGACGAGGCCCAAGAATAGCCAGTAGACTTCTGAAGAAGAACCAGGCTAAAATACTTTCCAAAAAGAAAGTATGAAGCTATATTAATTAAGACTATGCAGTACTATCAATACACACACCAATGTAAGCTGAACCATATGAAATTGCCTATGTGACTGTTTTGCTGTATAAGAGTGGTGTTTTCATATGGTTCAACCTAATAAAATTAAGAACTCAGAAATGGCTCCATTACACAGGAAAATCTGATATATGCTTGAGCTGACATTGCAGATTAATAGATGGTTTGGACAATTGATTACCCATATATAAATAAATGCATTGGATCTTTACTTCACCACACTAAAAAAAAAAATAATAATAATTTCTACATGAATCAGGGATTGAAATGCCAAAGGCAAAATTTGTTATGTTTTATTGTTGTTGTAAATGATTACTTTTCTCAAGTCTCATTTCCTCTATTTTTTTTTGCTGGTATATAAAAGTGCAATAGACGTTTCTACATCTTATATCTGGAAACTTAATCAGTTCTTACACATTTTAGTAAGTTTGTCTCTGTAGATTGTAGGTTTTTTGGGAGAGGAGGGATTAGAATGTCCTAGAATTATGATCCTTTTATTTCTTCTGTTTTCTTTTTTGTTCTCTATTGTGCCTTGTCCTTCAATGCAGTGTTGATTTGAATTGGTGATAGTGGGTAGAATTTTTGTTGTTGATAACAAAAGGAGTGTTTTTAGTGTTTTACCATAAGAACAATGTTTTTTGTAGCTTTTTGGGTACACTTTTTATGAGGTTAAAGAATCCCTCCCTGCCAGTATTCATCCACTCCTCCTTTGTCAGTTTAAGAAGGTTGCCCTAGGTTTCTACTTGGTTAAGGGATTTTATCAAGAAAGTGTAGAGTTTTAGCCAATATGCCTTTCAATTTATTAATTAATTGATTCAACAAATATGTGTGGAGTGCCTTTTACGTGCTAGACACAGGGTATACGGCAGAGAACAAAACGGGCAAAAGTCTTAGTTCTCCTTGAGCTTATGTTCCAACAGAGGGAGGTAGACAATAATAAAGTTGTGTAGTATATAGAAATAGTACACACACTGAAGAAAAATACGTCAGACAAGAACAGAGGAGGCACCTGGGATAAGAGAGGCCAGTGGCTGCAGTGACCTGAGTTGGGGGAGTAATGGGAGATGAATTCAGGGAGGGAAGTGGGGGAAGTGCATCTCAGAAGGTGGGTGGATCTAACATGCAAGAACAGATACAGAATAAAGAAAATGATGAACTTTTGGATAAGTCAAAGCACCAATAATGTCCAATTTGTGGTATTAAAAGAAAACCAAGATAGAAATGAAATACAGTACTAGACAATATAGTAGCATGGAAGCGGGGCATTGGAGGGAAACTCTTCCAAGGCTTTTGTTTTAGGAATATCCTGAGAACAGAGTAGAGCTGGATTTTGTGTTCTGCTAATCTTGATCTTTTAATTGAAGAATTTAGTCCATTAACATTGATTGTGATAATTTATATATTTAGGTTCATTTTTACAACATAGTGTGAGCTGCTCATTTGTCTTATCTTTTCTGTGTTTTTTAAATTTTTTATTTTTACTTTCTTATCTCTTTTTGTATCGGTAGGTTCCCCCTTACCCCCTTTTCTTCTGTTCTTTGGGAAATATTACATACTACTTCTAGTCTTAATGGTTACCACAGAAAATAGAAGTCCTATTTAGCTAATACAAGATCCTTGGAAAGTATTATCTGTTATTTTCATATTTGTGAATTAATTTCAAGTATATATTTGACAAGTTTTTGGAATATAAAAATAAACTCAAAAAATCCTCACAAATAAAAATAATCTAAAACTAAAATGTATTATAGTATAACAATGCCTACTTTGTTTCCACATATTTCATCTTCATTGCATTTTATTTGCATGGTTTTCAGACCTGATCTCTTCAGCTGGGATAAAGTTGTCAAAATGTCACCAATTGAGAGACTTGAACACGCCTTCAGCAAGGCTCAAACTTATTTGGGAATTGAAAAGCTGTTAGATCCTGAAGGTATTGTTCAGTGTTGAATTTCAAGCTTGATTTTACTTTATAGTTTTGCATTCTTGAAAAGCAGTGTCTCTTTGTCCTTTTAAAAATGAATTATGAGACTTGAAGAACCTTTTCCTTTTTGGAGTATAGGTGCAAGTCATTTCATTACTGACAGTTATTAATACTTTTGTACTTAGCAATTTGTAGGATCCTTTAGGTAGAAATTTAACTACAGCACTGGGCAATAATTAATCTAAATTAAGTGAGAATTAAAGTTTTA
This sequence comes from Theropithecus gelada, assembly GCF_003255815.1. Taxonomy (NCBI): domain Eukaryota; kingdom Metazoa; phylum Chordata; class Mammalia; order Primates; family Cercopithecidae; genus Theropithecus; species Theropithecus gelada. Next base: position 169,332,569 of record NC_037671.1, read on the forward strand.
AGAAAAATGTAATTATTAGATAAATTCAGTATCTGGTTAGTCCATTAAAAAGCATTTTTATGTGAGCTTCTTGCATGTGATGTAAAGACTTTAGTTATAAATGTTGCAGGATTGAATTCGAGACTTATTTTCATAGTATGAATAAAGTCTGTATCTTTATCTTAAATGGTAACATATGGTAGCTTATCTTTGACCATTTTGGGGAAGCTTTTAGGGAGGACTTTAAAAAATGATATACTGAACAAAAATAAGTAATCCCTTTTGCCTTTGTCTCATGTATTTTGAAGTGGCAATTTACTGAGCTGTGGTATTGCAAAGATTATGTATTAGGTATTGTTTATGGGTACTAAGGAGAGTTATTTTATATCTAATATTGAGCAATTCACGTATTTTGGACACCTAATTTAAGCTGGTTCTTATATTCTTCCACTTTTAGATGTTGCCGTTCAGCTTCCTGACAAGAAATCCATAATTATGTATTTAACATCTTTGTTTGAGGTGCTACCTCAGCAAGTCACTATAGATGCCATCCGTGAGGTAGAGACACTCCCAAGGAAATATAAGAAAGAATGTGAGGAAGAAGCAATTAATATACAGGTACAGATAACATTTTATTAAAGTGTTTGGCTCGCCCTATTTGTTTTCTCCTAGGCAGTAGATAAAAACACTTTCAGAGGGTTTTTTTCTTGACTGAGAACATCTTGGTTTCTCAGCTTACATTTGCATAAGAAGTTCAGTTTAGCAGTTAGCATTCTGTCACATTCATGTAGAAAAACCATAACTTAATAAAGTCAATGGACTTTATTAAGAAGGAAAATACCTTATTTCACCCAGAAAAACTGGGCTGTTGATCATGCTGCTGCATGACATGCTGAAAATCTATGTTTTTACATCATCTGGTTGCTAGCTTTTATTTCTGTCATGTGCTAAGGATAGTTTTTCTCATATCAGCCTAGTTTTTGTTCTAAGTACTAATTGTCTTTCTTTTTTCACCATTGAAAAAAAGATTTTTTTTTTCCGTTATATATCTCACAAGGGCTATCAAAATGTAAGCCTTATTTTCCCTTTCCTTTAGGAGCAGTAATGTATGGTAAACTACTGGTGAGCTTTTCATGAAGGGATTATGATGATTTCATTCATCAGGATATAAATGAATATATATATATATATATATATATAAAATCATAATAAAATCATAATTTATTTTCTTACTTAGTTATACTGTTTGAATGAATCCATATTTAATCTCATTCTGTTTTAGTCCAACCAGTCCTTGTAATTCATAAGATGAGAGTCTTAAGAGTTGGACCTTAGAAGTCACTTGGTTCAATATTCTGGTGACCAAGCAACCAAGACATACATGTAGATTTCAAAATTATAAGAAATACATTTCAGAGAGAAAGCAAGCTTGGGCTCCAGACCTTAAATTAATCCTGTTGCTACTTGTTTTGGGTTGTTACTTAAACTCTCAATCACAGTTTTGTCTGCAAAATGTGGTTAAAACCACCTACTTCATAAAGATAATGAATCCAAAGTATCTAAAATGACATTGATAAGCACTCAACAAGTAACAGCTATCATTATTATCATTTTTCTTCTGGATTTGTTTTGGCATTCTCATTTAACAGATTTCTTTAAAAAATTATTTAATTCTCATATTATGATACTAGTCTTGAATTGACACAGCATCCTTTTCCTTCCTCTGAGATTCAGAGAATTTACTTATTATTTTAAATTTTATTTGGGTAGTGTGTACCAATCCTTTTATTTCCCCCATTTCAAAAATAGAGTGATATATAGAAAAAGAAAAAAACATTTATTGAAAAGAAAGGATTGAGAAATGAGGCCTGATTGTGAACCCACTCTTTTGAAGTGAATATCAAATGATGCTGACGAAAATTCCTAACTTACTGTAATTGAAAAAAGTGCTAGGAAGCATTTGCCTCTACAAGTGTAGTTATTATTCTACATTAATGATGCACCTCTTTAGTTGGCTCAGATGATCTTCTGGGTTTGTTTTGGGGTTTTAGATTCATTTCCTTATTGCATTTTGTTAGAAGGTGGAGATATTTAGCTCTTCTAGTTAAGGACCTTCTCTCTTAAAAAGGAGGGAGACTTCATTTACTTTTCATGATGTGCAGAAAAAATAATCACTTATGTTTAGGGCTCAGGGTGGCATGATAAGAACTTCAGAAAACATTTGCTATCTGATTAAGTGCAAGTGTATTAACACTAACGTCATCATTTGCAAGCTTTCATTAGTGCCTTAGAGGCTGAATTACGCTAATTGAAAACTAAAATGTGATCAAGGTTTTTTTTTTTTTTTTTTTTGAGACGGAGTCTCGCTCTGTCGCCCAGGCTGTAGTGCAGTGGCGGATCTCAGCTCACTGCAAGCTCCGCCTCCTGGGTTCACGCCATTCTCCTACCTCAGCCTCCCGAGTAGCTGGGACTACAGGCGTCCGCCACCTCGCCCAGCTAGTTTTTTGTATTTTTTTTAGTAGAGACGGGGTTTCACCGTGTTAGCCAGGATGGTCTCGATCTCCTGACCTCGTGAATCGCCAGTCTCGGCCTCCCAAAGTGCTGGGATTACAGGCTTGAGCCACCGCGCCCAGCCGTGATCAAGTTTTAATCATCTCCCTGACATAGCTTGCCGTCCACTACTCTCCTAAAAGCCAGACTTCTTCTGCCCTGTTCTTTCTACAAACATACGCTGGTGGTCAGTGAATAATTCCTGCATTCAGATATTCACTCTTTAAATATCTGCCAGTTGAAAGTTTCCTCATGTGTTTGAATTAATACCATCTGGACATTTGTGTTTAGATAATGCCTTCCTTCTCGACCTCATGGATACTGGTGCCTATCTCAGTGACTTTTGGCTGGTCACTAACTTTCCTGGTTCTTAGATATTCTCATTTTAGTATAGAGGTTTGTAGTTAAATGATCTCCAGGGGTTATTTTAATTCTGCAGTTTTAGGATTTTTGGTCCATAACTTAACTCATTTTTATTTCTCTGTCTTTGGCACCATCTGTCTTTCAATTATCCATGGTTTCAACTCTGTGCTGACTGGCTCATTTCTTAACTCATATATTCAGTTTCCTGGATTCTTCAAGTCTTCCTCCAAAATGTCTTTTGTGTGTGTTTTCATTCTATTCCAGCCTTCATACTAATTAAAGACTTCATTTTCTCCTATAGTTTACAAGATGTGGCCTACCTCTGCCACTCTGCCCTGCAGTTAGAGTGGACTTTTTCCACTTTTTCCCCAAGATTCTTGTTCGTGCAGGTTCCCATCTGTTAAATGCTTCTCCACCCACCATTATATGGCAGGCTGCACATTTTTCCTCAGTTTAAATGGAGCCTTTTCAGAGAAGTCTTTTCTGATTAATCTATCAAAATACAACTCTCTGTCTGCCTCTCTCTTTCTGTCTCTCTATCTTGGTTTCTTGCTATCACAGTATTTTTGTAAACTGTGCTAAGAATTTTAAATTATATCTTAAGAGCATTGGGAAAGCCAGCGAAAGGTTTTCAGCAGGTACGTCTTATGATGGGATTACATTTTTGAAAGATCATTCTGGCTGCTGTGTGAGAAAAGGACTGTGGATTATGAAGGTGAGAGTGTTGGGTGGGGGAAAACAGTAAAGTAAAGGCAGTTGTTAGCAGGTATTCCGGTTCAGAAGATGGATGTAGGTGGTCGTGGTAAGGGAAAGGTCTGGATGGATTTGAGATAAGTTTTGAAGGAAGGTCAGAATTACTTACATATTAAATGTGGAAGGTGAAGGAGAGAAGCCGGACTGGCTCCCAGGTTTGTAGCTGGAGTACCTAGTTGTAGGGAGGAGCTTCTACTGAGATGGAGAAGCCTGAGGAGGAACAATTGGAATAAAGTGAAGGGTTTGAATATGAACATGGTTTAATATTCCTAGGAGGCATTGAAGTAGAGATATGAAGATTAGTGGGATATGAGAGTTTGGAATCCAGACTCCTAGGTGGTTCTAGATGGTTCTTTAAATCCAATAAGAGTAGATGAGATTACTCAGAGTATAAAGAGGGGAGAAAAAAGAGCCCAGGGCTTAATTTGGGGGAGACTCATTACTTATGAGTCAGCAGCTGCTGTTGAACCAGCAAGAAACCAGGGCAGTGTCGCAGAAGCAGGGAAAGAAGCTTCCGGAAGCTGAGGTTGCTCAGCCTTGAGGAATGCTACTGAGGGCTGAAGCAAGGAACGTGGGTGGCCAGCTCTCTGGGCTTTCTTGGGCAGTTCTGATTTAGATTTGTTGTTCGAGCACCGTTATTATCAAAAATTAGTTTGTTGGTTAATTATATGGTCACTGTGAAGATGATGCTGGAAAGGTCTGTTTGGCAATGGGAAGGTTATTGGTGACATTGGCAAAAGCCTTTTCAGTTGAGTCATGGGGCAAATAGCAAGTTGAAGTTAGAGGGAATGTTAACAAACCGTAGCTGTTAAATACCTGAGCATTTTTTGTGTTGTTCTCTATACATTTCTGTACGTTTGAAATATTCTACTTAAAAATTATGCATGAGAGTTGATAAAGTAGAGACGGAATGTAGGCAAGTCTTAAAGAACTCTTGCTCTGAAAGGGAATAAAAGAACTAGGGAGAGTCAATTTGGTTATAAGCTCTTAAAGTATATAAGGAAATACTCAGTTGTTTAGAAAGAAGTTGAAAGAAATTTATTCCATGAGCCCTAAAAGGCCATCAAATAAACCAGAGGGCAATTGCCTAAGAAAAATACAATCAGTACAACAGCCTGTGTGGCTGTCTTTTAGTGTCTAAAATGCAATGATAGAATGCAGTTCAGCAAAAACAATTTACCTAAGGGTCAAAGCAGAAGTCTCACTTTTCTTTTTCCTTAAATTACAGAAAAGGCCCGACATGCTGTAGCTCCTCTATGAAACTTTCCTGACTGTTTTAGCCTTTGTTGAACTCAAATATCATGCCTTGTTGGGACCATGGCATTTACAACTTTTCTAATAGCTGTTTTTTAATTTCTGTTCAGCAGTGATTCATGTAGGTTCTCTGTCCCTGACTATATTAGAATCTCCTTGAGTACAGAATTCATGAGTGCATGCTGCTTTTATACTCTTTGCTACCCTAGTGCACTTACTCAATGCTTCAGACTCATTCATGGATGTGCCCACCTGGCTCCTGAGAATTGGATTAGTGCCTAAGACAGAGTGGTGTCTACTTTGGGTTTGCCATACAGTGTGAGTTTGCTGAACACCTCTTGCTTTCATGGTAAGTGTGGGTTTTTCTTGACTTTGTTGTTACAGAGTACAGCGCCCGAGGAAAAGCATGAGATTCCCCGAGCTGAGACCCCCAGCACTGTCACTGAGGTTGACGCAGATCTGGACAGCTATCAGATAGCATTGGAGGAAGTGCTGACCTGGTTGCTTTCTGCCGAGGACACTTTCCAGGAGCAGGATGATATTTCTGATGATGTTGAAGAAGTCAAAGACCAGTTTGCAACCCATGAAGTAAATATCTGTAGTTTCTTAGCAGGGTGTGTCCCCCACGGGACCTGAGTCTTAATTAGGGACTCTACTCTCCTATTTGTTATCTACTGAATTCTGTTCTTTGGAAAGGTCAATGGTTTATTTCAGGAACTGTGATATTTAAATAGTGCTTTGTTACATAATTGGTATGGGTGATTAAACTGTGCCTCAGAATTAGATTTTAGATTTTAGTCTCCTTGTATGTTTTGGAGAGCCACTGATGAAAATCATTGCATAGTACTGCTCAGTTCTGAAGTGCATTGTTATATTTGAAAAGCGAAGGAGTGAACCAGTACACCAAATCTTTAAGATCTGAGTGTTCCCTAGGAAATGATTATTCTTTTTAATTGCATGATTAGAAAAATGTTATACCCAGGGTTCCTGTATTTTTTTATATCTTAAAAGTTTCCTGCTCCTTTGAGGACATACTATATTGCAGCATAGTGAATTTCACTATATGGAGATTTCTTTTGGTTAAATTTTTCTTTTGTATAAGTATGTTAATTGACAGATCTTATTTGTCGTTTTGGATAGAAAATAATATAAGTGGTAACATCTCTTAAATAATTCCTCTTGGGTGAGTATGGTATTTTATTTTATATATATATATATATATATATATATATTTTTTAAATAGAGTCTTACTTTGTCGCCCAGGCTGGAGTACAGCGGCGTGATCTCGGCTCACTGCAACTTCTACCTCCTGGCTTCAAGCGATTCTCTTGCCTCAGCCTCCAAAGTAGCTGGGACCATAAACATGTGCCACCACACCCAGCTAATTTTTTGTATTTTTAGTGGAGATGGGGTTTCACCATGTTGTCCAGGCTGGTCTTGAACTCCTGGCCTAAGTGATACACCCACCTCAGCCTTCCAAAGTGCTGGGATTACAGGTGTGAGCCACTATGCCCGGCCTTTTATTTATTGTATTTATTTAGAATTTCATGTCCATGGTCTATGAGTAGCGTAGTCAGCATTTACTTTAAAATAGCTGGTATTATCAGGTGCAACATTGCTTGCTTTTAGCTATGTCTCTTTTAAGTTATGGCAGGTGATTATTCCTATTTTCAGAGCTTAAAAAATGGGGTCAATGTCTGCACTGTTTGCACTCTACTAGGCTACCTTTTTTTGCATCACTGACATTTAGGTTAGGCATTAGCAATTTGTTCAGTTTTTTTTTTTTTTTTTGCACTGAGTAACTCACAAATTATACCAAATGTCCCTTTCTAGGCTTTTATGATGGAACTGACTGCACACCAGAGCAGTGTGGGCAGCGTCCTGCAGGCAGGCAACCAACTGATAACACAAGGAACTCTATCAGACGAAGAGGAATTTGAGATTCAGGAACAGATGACCCTGCTGAATGCTAGATGGGAGGCTCTTAGGGTGGAGAGTATGGACAGACAGTCCCGGTGAGTGGAAAGCCAAGAAATGCACTTAATTCCACAGGCTGCTTTGCACAGTTGAGCTCTAGGAGATGTCTGCATGTCTGTGAAAGCAAGATGATTACAGAACTTGCCTCGGAAAAGTAAGACTCTTTTCTATGGGTAATATTGCTGGAATTTTGCATGATCTTTGTTTCCCCTTTGGTGTGCTAGCCATACCAGAAGGTAAAAGTTGGAATACAGAACTTAACAAAAAGGGAAAAGAGGACAGGCCTGATGGCTCATGCCTGTAATTCCAGCACTTGGGAGGCTGACGCGGGTGGATCACTTGAGGCCAGGAGTTCGATACCAGCTTGGGCAACATGGTGAAACTCTGTCTCTATTAAAAATACAAAAATTAGCTGGGCATGGTGGGCCACGCTTGTAACCCTAGCTATTTGGGAGGTTGAGGTTTGAGAATTCCTTGAACCAGGAGTTAGAGGTTGCAGTGAGCTGAGATTCAGCCACTGCACTCCAGCCTGGGCAACAAAGTGAGACTGTCTCCAAAAAAAGGAAAAGACATTTCATATGGGCAGTTACTTATTTGCAATATTAAAATCAGCTAAACATTAACTTGGTGTGAAGACAGGACTATGTAGTATTGATCTACTTTTCCATTTTGTAACTTTTATTTTAAAGCTTTCTCATGGTTTATTTTATTTCATGTATTGTATCTTCTGGAGCAAACTTCCACCTATTTAATAAGTAGGAATTCCTGACTGAAGAAATAATGATTCTGATATGAATACAGGGTGCTGTTATTTGCATTCTTTGTCTGCATTTAATGAACTCCATTTAGGAAAAAATAAAAGTTTACTTTCCTGGCTTCTATATTTAAAGACTAAATGCTACCTAGAATGTTTAGACAAGGGTGTTTTCCCTTGCCCTGTGTCTCTGGTGCCCAGAATGTGTATTTGACTTTGCAAAGGGAAAAGGCTTGTAGGAATAATGCTGTGCTCCCCACGGGCAGGCTGCACGACGTGCTGATGGAACTACAGAAGAAGCAACTGCAGCAGCTCTCCACCTGGTTAACACTCACAGAGGAGCGCATTCAGAAGATGGAAACTTGCCCCCTGGATGATGATGTAAAATCCCTACAAAAGCTGCTAGAAGAACATAAAGTAAATCTGTCTCGTATTTCTTTGATACCTTATCAAATATGAAAGAGCAGCACTTAGCATCTCAGAGGCTGATGATGTTTATCATTAACATGAAGTTGCAACACTTCTTCAGGGTTCTCTTCATTTAGTAGCTCACGGTGGAATTGATGGGGATGAGACTTTTCTGAGCCAGGGATAAAAGGGCAGGGTAAAATTTTATATGTGATGTACAGTTTTCTTATGAAAGTACATAGCTTTCATACAACTGGAGAAGGGTTCTTTTGACCCTGTAAGTGGTGAAGAACCCTACCATTGCTGGCGTTCACACGGTGTGTGGGTGAAGAGCAAATTCTGAGAGGTGTCTGTACCTAAACCTTTAAGGAGAGCTGTTTCTTTGTCTGTGATCCAGGAAAGCATCAGGCGTTACGGGAGGAACTGATATTAGTTGGGCTTTTAATTTGGTCACAAGCTTAGGAGATAAACTTTTCATAGTTAAGATAAGGAAAGGTAGAATAAAATATGCTCTCTGTAAACTGAAGACTTTTATTGATCAGTGAAACACCGAGGTAACTGATGCGTAAAATTTTAGGAATACATTAAGCACACCTCTGAGAAGCTTGTGAGAACACTATTGATAGTGTTTAAATACATTTTCTTTCTTTTCTTTTTTTTCTTTTTTTTTTTTTTTGAGATGGAGTCTTGCTCTATCACCTAGGCTGGAGTGCAATGGCAAAATCTCAGCTCCCCCCTGGGTTCAAGCGATTCTCCCACCTCAGCGTCCCAAGTAGCTAGGACTATAGGCATGTGCCACCACGGCTAATTTTTTTTGTATTTTTAGTAAAGTTGGGGTTTCACCATGTTGGCCAGGCTGGTCTTGAACTCCTGACCTCAAGTGATCCACCTGCCTTGGCTTCCCAAAGTGCTGGGATTACAGATGTGAGCCACCATGTCCAGCCTATAAATTTTCTATACACATGTATCCAATGACTATGCTCTTCCCATGGAAAAGGTGAGAGAATCTAAGGTGTCCATACTTCCTTAGCCACTTTGTTGGGTAGCTAATCAGAGTAACTTTTGACTATCATGTAGCATTCTACTTATCTCTTTATACCGTCCTACACTAGATAAAATGATTTCTGACTTGGTATATTTAAGCTCTGGACTTTTTTGCTTTACCACCTCTACATTTTTGTCTTAATTCTTAGTATGGACACTCAACTCCTTTATGCTATAAATTCTGAGGGAGGGTCAGAACTTGAATAAAAGTGGTGGTATGAATAAAAGTGGTGGTATCTCCATTTGCAGTCTGTTATAACATTGCATCCTCAAACTGCCTTTGTTGATAATGGAATGTAAAGATGTAAGATAGGATTAGTTTCATTAGTAGAACACTTGGGGTACTGACTGGAAATTTAAATACGATGCCTCATAACTGTCCTTAATTACTATTGACAACTGAGTGCATTTTAAATAGGTAAATGTGAAAAAGTAGAAATAATGGTTTATCTTAATTTTTTTCTCTAGAGTTTGCAAAGTGATCTTGAGGCTGAACAGGTGAAAGTAAATTCGCTAACTCACATGGTGGTCATTGTTGATGAAAACAGTGGTGAGAGTGCTACAGCTATCCTAGAAGACCAGTTACAGGTAAGGGCCCTATAAAGTTGGATAATCCTGAGGGGCCTGTGATCTGAGACCCAATTACATATTGCTCTTGTTCTTCATGTACTTTCTCATTCTTTATCCAGAAGGGTAGAAAAACCTACCTTTGGTTGTATTTCCCAGTTGGGATTCTACAGTGTGTGGGCTACAGGAGTACCCAGGTATTGATTCCTTTACTTAAGCTCTTGGGGTGAATGAGTGAGACTGGTTGCAGTCCCCAGCTTCCTTGTGCATAATGACAAGATTTAGAAGCACCGTATACTAGTCCGTTTTCACACTGCTGATAAAGACACACCTGAGACTGGGAAGAAAAAGAGGTTTAATAGACTTACAGTTCCATGTGGCTGGGGAGACCTCACAATCATATCGGAAGGGAAGGAGGAGCAAGTCATATTTTACATGGATGGTGGCAGGCAAAGAGAGAGCGCTTGTGTAGGGAAACTCCCTTTTTTAAAACCATCAGATCTCGTGAGACTTATTCACTGTCACAAGAACAGCAAGAAAAAGACCTGCCCCCATGAATCAATTACCTCCCACTGGGTTCCTCCCTTGAAATGTGGAAATTGTGGGAGTTACAATTCAAGATGAGACTTGGATGGAGACACAAGCAAACCATATCATTCTGCCCCTGGCCCCTCCCAAATCTTGCGTCCTCACATTTCACAACCAATCATGCTTTCCCAACAGCACCCCCAAAGTCTTAACTCATTTCAGCATTAACTCAAAAGTCCACAGTCCAAAGTCTCATCTGAGACAAGGCAAATCCCTTGTGCCTATGAGCCTGCAAAGTCAAAAGCAAGTTAGTTACTTCCTAGATACAATGGGGATACAGGTAAAGAGTAAATAAATCTGTTCCAAATGGGAGAAATTGGCCAAAACAAAAGGGCTACAGTCCCCATTCAAGTATGAAATCTGGTGGGGCAGTCAAATCTTAAAGCTCCATAATGATCTCCTTTGACTTCATGTTTCACATCCAGGTCACACCTATGCAAGATGTAGGTTCCCATGGTCTTGGGCAGCTCTGCCCCTGTGGCTTTGCAGGAAATACCCCCCCCTGACTGCTTTCATGGGCCAGTGTTAAGTGTCTGCGGCTTTTCCAGGTGCACGGTGCAAGCTGTCAGTGGATCTACCACCCTGGGGTCTGGAGGACAGTGGCGCTCTTCTCACAGCTCCACTAGGTGGTGCCCCAGTAGGGATTCAGTTTGGGTCACATTTCCCTTCTGCACTGCCCTGGCAGAGGTTCTCCATGAGAGCCCCACCCCTGCAGCAAACTTCTGCCTGGACGTCTAGGTGTTTCCATACATCCTCTGAAATCTAGGTGGATGTTCCCAAATCTCAATTCTTGACTTCTGTGTATCTGCAGGCTCAACACCACAAGCCAAGGCTTGTGGCTTGCACCTTCTGAAGCCATGGGCTGAGCTGTGCTTTTGCCCCTTTAGTCATTGCTGGAGCAGCTGGGATGCAGGGCGTCAAGTACCTAGGTACAAGGCATGGGGACCCTGAGCCCAACCCACGAAACCATTTTTCCCTCCTAGGCTTCTGGGCTTGTGATAGGAGGGACTGATGTGAAGCCCTCTGACATGCCATGGAGATGTTTTCCCCATTGTCTTTGTGATTAACTTTTGCCTCCTTGCTGCTTATGCAAATTTCTGCAGCCAGCTTGAATTTCTCCTTAGTAAATGAGATTTTCTTTTCTATTGCATTGTCAGGCTGCAAATTTCTCAAACTTTTATGCTCTGTTTCCCTTATAAAACTGAATGCCTTTAACAGCACCCAAGTCACCTCCTGAATGCTTTGCTGCTTAGAAATTTCTTCCACCAGATACCCTAAATCATCTCTCTCAAGTTCAGAGTTCCACACATTTCTAGTATAGGGGCAAAATGCTGCCAGCCTTTTTGCTAAAACATAACAAGAGTCACCTTTGCTCCAGTTCCCAGGAAGTTCCCCATCTCCATTTGAGACCACCTCAGCCTGTATTTTTTTGTTTATATTGCTATCAGCATTTTTTTGCAAAGCCATTCAACAAGCCTCTGGGAAGTTTCAAACTTTCCAACATTTGTCTCTCTTCTTCTGAGGCCTCCAAATGTTTCTAACCTCTGCCTGTTATGCAGTTCCAAAGTCACTTCCACATTTTGGGGTACCTTTTCAACAGCACCCCACTCTACTGGTACCAATGTACTATATTAGTCCATTTTCACACTGCTGATAAAGACATACCTGAGACTGGGAAGAAAAAAAGGTTTAATGGACTTAAGTTCCATGTGGCTAGGGAGGTCTCACAATCATGGCAGAAAGGAAGGAGGAGCAAGTCACATCTTACATGCATGGCGGCAGGCAAAGAGAGAGAGCTTGTGCAGGGAAACTCCCCTTAATAAAACCATCAGATCTTGTGAGACTTACTCACTATAACGAGAACAGCACAGGAAAGACCTGCCCCCATGCTTAAATTACCTCCCACCAAGTTCCTCTCAAAAAATGTGGGAATTGTGGTAGTTATAATGCAAGATGAGATTTGGATGGAGACACAGGCAAACCATATCACACAGGAACTGATCTTATTAAGTGGTCCACTGACTTCTTCTCAGAAGCACTTGAGGAGTTTGTTAAAATGTGGATTTCTAGGCTCTACCCAGAACCTAAATCTAAGTGAGGGAGGGGTGCAGTGAATTTGCAATGTAAGAAAAATTATGTGCATACTAAAATTTGAGAATTTCATCTAGTAGAATTCACTATCTCACTGTTTTCAGTAGATTAATATGTGAATTTCAACACATATTATTTCAACACATATATTCAACACATAGTTTTGTAAACCCCCCAAAAGTGTTTCTTTTTGCACAAGGCAATAGTGGATCTTTATAAGTCTTTAACAAATAAATTTATTGGTATTTCATTTGAACAATACTTAGATTTCCTGATAAGACATTGCCAATTTATTTAAATGTGATGCCTCATTAAGTGAGGCAATCCAAAGTGTAATTTCATCACACGAGGTCCTTTTGCTTTTGTAATCTTTAAAGTCAGCCAGTGTTTCCAAGACTTGTATGTGGTAGTTAGTTATTATAACCTGAGAGCTAAGTATTCATGCCTTGACTATTTAGCAGTAAGGAATCTGAGATTCAGAGAGGTTAAGTAGTCCTCCTGAGATTTAAATAGACAATGAGTAATCATGCTGAGACTAGAAATCTATCTTCTGGTTCTTAAGTTTTCTACCCTTTGCACTATGAAAAGCTTATTCTCGTATTAAGTATCAAAATAGTATAATATGAATTAAATAATTCTTGTTCACATATATATAGTACAAAAATAAATTTTAATATTTGTTAATCATTTATAAAATTGTAATAAAATGATTTTGCCAGAAAAAATCATGAAGAGTGATTTTTTATAATTAATAACATTTATCTATTTAGTATTGCTGATACTAATAAGATTCTGTTGCTAGTTTATGTAACTTATGGGGAATTTTTTTATGGATCACATAATGTAAACAGAACAAATCATTTGATGTTTTTATTGTCTCATAAAAATTCTCTTATTCAAAACAATTTTTGTAAGTTAAACATTTTTCATAATTTTGGTACTACAGATGAAAATTTTCTTGTCATGTAAAAGAGAGTTAAGGAATATAACGGACATGCTGGATTTTTTAGGTAAAAATGGTAAAAATTGGAAAAATTTGAAGCACAAAAAGTAGATATATTTGCTGTATTTTTTTAATAATACGTAAAAATGTCATATTGTCATAAAAACAATTCAGACAATAGTTCAGACAATAGTTCAGACAATAGTTCTAGTTATGCTAGTTTCTAGCTATGTGAAATCATTTGTTTAATTCTATGGAAATTAGTTTTTCTAATTCATACATTTATAGGCCTAGTCTGTGTTATTTTAAAGAAACTTTTATAAAAATACTTTTTATAAGTTGCTATGCTATAATAAAGAACAATGGAAATCATGAATTCCTTCAAGGATTGTGATAACTCTCTCTTAAGGCTGTGTTGACAAAGGATGGTTTCTCCCTTTCCTAGAAACTTGGTGAGCGCTGGACAGCAGTATGCCGTTGGACTGAAGAACGTTGGAATAGGTTACAAGAAATCAATATATTGTGGCAGGAATTATTGGAAGAACAGGTATGAAACTGTTTTCCATAAGGGGCAAAATAAATGGTGAAAAGTAACCCATCTTTTATTGTGACATTAGAATAAAGTTGCCTTGTTTACTTTTCTTTGAAAGGGAAATATATAAATAATTATTTTAAAGATCAAATTTCTATCCAGTTGGTAGCTGATCATGAAGCTTATTCATAGAGATTATGTCATTTGACTCCATTAATTTGACCTGTTTTCATTACTTGGAATGTTAGTACTTGGATATGCTATTTTCATGATTTGTTTGACATTATAGTTGTTAGTGAATTTGTGTTGGGTGATGTGTTTGAATTTGTGTCGACACAAGGCCTAGCATATAATTTGTGCTCAATAAATAATGAATTATGAACCCACTCAATACATTATGAACTTTAATTCCCTAGATTTTTTCTTGATTTTTAACAAATATTGAAATTAATGAGAAAATATTATTTAGCAAAACCTTTGATTTAACACTGGGTTAATTGCATATTTTTTCCACTAAATGTTACCCCAGCAAGTGAGCCTGTTGTACAAAGCTGCCACTTTAATTTTTCAATAGGAGTGGTGGCTCTTTGCCCGCTCTCTGGCCTTCTAGAAAAGCAACCATCGAAACAAAATACAAATAAGCAAAACTTTTCTCCCCAAATGCCAAACAGTTGTGGTTTAAAAAATAAGCAGATACTGGCAGGGCAGGATGACTCACGCCTGTAATCCCAGCACTTTGGGAGGCCGAGGCGGGCAGATCCCTTGAAGTCAGGAGTTCAAGACCAGCCTGGCCAACGTAGTGAGACCTTGTCTCCACTAAAAATATAAAAATTAGCCAGGCGTGGTGGCAAGCACCTGTAATCCCAGATACTCAGGAGGCTGAGGCAAGAGAATCACTGGAACCTGGGAGGCGGAGGTTGCAGTGAGCCGAGATTGCGCCATTTTACTCCAGTCTGGGAGACGAGAGCAAGACTCCCTCTCAAAGAAAAAAAAAAAAAAAAGCAGATACTCTATTCCCACATCTCTCAGTGTCCATTTTGATTCTTTTAAATACTTTTCATTTCCGTCTATAAGAAGCAACTATATTCTCTTCAGGGGAAAAAACCCAAGTGTATGATGTTTTGTGGCTTACTAAATATGGTGGCAGATAGTACATCTTAAAAAGTAGGTTGCAGAATTTGTCCAAATATAAATTGGTAATGACTACTTCCCCCTCCCTCAATCTGTGGTCAGATTTATCTTGTTAAGAATCACAAAAGGGACCTGATTCTGATTTCTGAAATATTTACATTTCACTTTACAAACATTTACATTTCACTTTATAAATATTTACGTTTATTGTGAACCTTGTATTTAGGCTGAAGAGCCTCATAGAATAATTAAAATTTTACTTCAATAATGACAGTAGAAAGGCCGGGCGCAGTGGCTCACGCCTGTAATCCCAGCGCTTTGGGAGGCCGAGGCGGGCGGATCACTTGAGGTCAGACCAACATGGTGAAACCCGTCTCTACTAAAAATACAAAAAATTAGCCAGGTGTGTGGTGAGCACCTGTAATCCCAGCCACTTGGGAGGCCCTGGAGGCAGGAGAATTGCTTGAACCCAGGAGGCAGAGGTTGCAGTGATCCCAGATGGCACCACTGCACTCCAGTCTAGGTGACAGAGTGAGACTCTGTCTCAAAAAATAAAAATAATAGTAATAATAATAATTGCAGTAGAAGACATCGATTACTAGAGAAAACCATTGTGTTACTCTTCTATCCAGTAAAACAATTGCAAATTTGGAAATAATTTTAATTTGATGATAAAATATAGTTTAAAAGTAGAGTGGCTGACCTTTCAATCATGTTCTATAATGATGTGACATTTTAACTATGCATTTTGTGTGTGCATGTAGTATCTACATGTTCTGTCTTACGGCATCATTATTTATGTGCATATTTTACCAGCCTCACTAGACTGAGGACAGTATCCATATTTGTCTCTTATTTTCCCAATGTTCATTATTTTGGGGGGTGAAATATAGAGGCAAGGAATAGTTGTTAAATATTTAATTGATAAATAAAATCACTGAGAAAGAATTGATTCCATTGCAAATACAGAACCAGTTTTTTTCCCTCCCTACTAAATAGAAAAGGGTTTCTGCCCTAAATGCTACATTTTGGGAAAAATTATCACAATGTAGCTAGAATTGTTTTCCATCCCTTCTTCAGGATTATCTCTCTACATAATTGAATATCCTCTGCTTAGAAAACACGCATTGTTGGCCAGTGAAGTTTAAAAATTTTACATGGGCTTTGGGCGATCTTCAAACTCCCTCCTTTAATCATAATCGCTGTTAAACCTTGAATGCTAGGGTGGATTTCCTACATGATGCCATGGAAAGACCATTGGTTTTGGGGTGTGAACCCTTGACCCAGCTCTGCTGTTAACTAGCCAAGTGATCTGGGACATGTAACTTGACTTCTCTTTCCTCCCTCTCTAAAATGAAGGGCTGGGACAAGACAATCTCCCAGCTTTCTTCTGCCTCTAGAAAGTTATAATGTAACTCCTTTGGAGACTTGCATAGTTGGATTTTCCCTTTTCCCTCTACTTATCTCCTTGAGAATTAGGTTTAATTCCCTAGGTATGAGGCTAATGTCAGATTGTTCTGTTACAAATCTGAGAAGGATAATATTTTAAAGAAAGGTGTCTTTCTGGGTCATTTGTGCCTCAGACTTAGGTGTTTGAAGGCCTTCTTATCCCCAGGTAAGGGTGAAGACTCTAATAAAATAAAAGTTAGAAATCTGGATGCATGATTTAATTGAATTATCAAATGATTCTGCAGATAAAGTTCAATTTTTTTTGTTACTTGTAGTGCTTGTTGAAAGCTTGGTTAACTGAAAAAGAAGAGGCTTTAAATAAAGTCCAGACAAGCAACTTCAAAGACCAAAAGGAACTGAGTGTCAGTGTTCGACGTTTGGCTGTAAGTCATGGGCTTGTCAGCATCTGTGTTGTAAGCCTATAATATCTTAATGTTTTCTAGCTAATGGTTAATACAATTTAGTGAATACAGATTACAGCTCATTACCTAGCATTAGACTGCTGCCCTGTAACAATCTGGAACTACAAGTCTTACCTTTTAGCATAGTGAGCTGCAAAGCACGTACATTTTACTATAAAATATACATGTTTAAAATTTTTGGCTGAGGAAGGGAAGATAAAGTCCTGTTAAAAAGAGTCATCTAATAAACATCTGATATACTAGATTTTGAAGGAAGACATGGAAATGAAGCGTCAAACATTGGATCAGCTGAGTGAGATTGGCCAGGATGTGAGACAATTACTTGATAATTCCAAGGCATCTAAGAAGATCAATAGTGACTCAGAGGAACTGACTCAAAGATGGGATTCTTTGGTTCAGAGACTAGAAGATTCCTCCAACCAGGTACTTTTTGATTTAGATGGTATGTTGTACCATGAAGTAAACATTTAAAATTTAAATGTTCAGGTTAGTTTTAATTTGTATGAAATAAAAGAGTAGTAGACAAACTAAAAAGTTGGTTCCTTATACCTGATGAAAAATTGACATGTGAAAATTGCCTTCAGTTTTCTAAAGTAAGTTTTAATAGATTCTCTTAATATCCTGTAATTTAATTCATAGTAACTGATTACACTTAGCCAATAAATAATTTAAACATCTTAAATCTTAAGTAATCTTATTAATCTTAAAAATATTTTAATGAATTAGTCAAACATAAAACATTGGTTTGTAGACAGATGTTCTTAGCAGCATTATTTATAATAGCCAAAAAGTGGAACAACTCAAATATCCATACACAGATGAATGGATAAACAAAATGGGGTGTATGCATACAATACAATATTATCTGATAATACAAAATAATGAAGTATTTACACATGCTACAACATAGATGAACCTTGAAAACACTATGCTAAGTAGAAGCAGCCAATAACAAGATTATATGCGCTATGATTCCATTCACAGGAAATGTCTACAAGGGGAAAATCCACAGAGACAGAAAGTAGATGTGTGGTTGCCACTGGTGGAAGTGGGGAATGGAGAGTGATGGTTTATGGGTATGGGATTTCTTTTTGGGAGTGATAAAATGTTCTGGAGACAGAGTGTGAGGATGATTATACAACTGTATAAATATACTAATAACCATTAAATTATATATTTCAAAGAAAATTTTATAGCATGTGAATTATATCTCAATGAAGTTGCTATAAAAATTGAAATTTTGGATGGCTTTTATTTCAGGTGACTCAGGCTGTAGCAAAGCTGGGGATGTCTCAGATTCCTCAGAAGGACCTTTTGGAGACTGTTCGTGTAAGAGAACAAGCAACTACAAAAAAATCTAAGCAGGAACTGCCTCCTCCTCCTCCCCCAAAGAAGAGACAGATCCATGTGGATATTGAAGCTAAGAAAAAGTGAGAAGAGATAGAGTAATTGTTCAAACTCAATATTGTACATACTGTATTTTCTACTTGGTGCCTATTTCGTACTAATCATTAATCATAGGCAAGTCTAGACATAATAATTATCATTATTATGAAAAGTCAACTACTGAACCACCCACCGCCCCTGTCTTCTGAATATTCTACTTGGCACCAGCTAAGCATCTACTTGGATAATTTTATTTATCCTGTGTTCAATTGGGAGAACTCTGTGATCAAACCTTTCTTCCTTTCCCGTCATTCTCCTTGGAAGGATATGATTGTCCATGACTGTCTTTTTATTCTTTCTTTCACTGTTCACAACTTGACAGTTTTGCTTTAGGTAGACATCTGTATTTTTGGTGAACCTCTTTCCTCCTCTCACCATTAAAAAAATCCTTAATTCAGGGAAATAATTCATTTCTAGTGTCCTTTTTTCTCCCCTTTCTCCCTTATTCTTTTTCATGTTTTGTTGTTTCCTTTATTAATTTCTTTGTCAGATTAATTAACATATTCTTTGTATTTGGCTTAAAGATCCATCTTTGTCATAAAATATTTCTTTTAGTCTTATTGATTCAAAAGAAAACTCAGGATTTCTTGAAGAAGAATAATCACAGCTGACATATATCGAGCTTTTACTGATGTCAGCTATTCTATTCAACTCTACTGTGTGCAGGTACTGTACCTGACATGAACCACAGCAGGTAATCCTCAAAGCAGTCTTTGAGTAGTAGTGTTATTCTCTGCCTCTTATAGTAGAATCCTATGCTTGGGTAAATGGGCAATTATTTTGGGCCTGAATAAAAATTATACGTTTCTCCAACTTAGCTTTTGTTAAGAAAGCAGCATTCCAGTGTTACCAGATGGTTTTTATTTTGATAATAAGGCTATGTTTCTGCCTCCTAATAGCATCTCCTTGTAGGACAAGCGTACCTCTGAGTTGCAAGCAGCAGTTGTGGAACCTTTACTTTTGGAGCCAAGACAGCACAGGAAAAAGATGCTTCTAATGTTAATATTAGCATAGATCTCACATTTCCTCAGTGGATATTATCTGCCAGGTGTATCTGGCAGTGTATCTCTCCAATACTGACTTTGTGCATTTGGAAGCACAGAAGGTTGTCGAAGACTAGAGTACATAACTGTGAAATCTTAAACATGACTGTATTGTATAGGGTACTTTGTGCTGCAAGAAACAGAATACCGTGCCCAAAGTGTCTTAAACAATGAGATCATTGGTAATCCCATATTACAAAAGTTCTGGAGGTAGGGAAGTTCTGTTTTAATGGAAGGGTGTGGTTCAGCAACCCTTCATCTGCAGTTTCTTGTCATTCTTGTCATTCTTGTCATTCTAAGGCTTTTACCCTTACCCTTGTCTTCTTAGCAGACTTCTGCCCTGCTCTCCCTGATCCCCTGGTGCATGGGAAGTTGAAACTATCTGGCCTTTTGAGTCTCTGTAGTTGTGTTTTGGGGACTCCAACTGCAAGGAAGAATTATGGAGAGAGGGTGTCTGTCGTGTGGGCAACCAGCTGCGAGGATGCCAGTTATCAACTCCACCACTTGACTGATGCAAACATTCCTTCAGTGAATTCTTGGATGAATAGAGGCTTGAATATATCCATTCATTACAGTTAAATCTCATTATTATAGAAAGGTCATTTTCATGCTCAAATTCTGCCACCTCTAAGTCTACCTACATGTGTTAGCTGTTTTGGAATGATAGGGAGAGCCACATAGCCTTTTTCAATATGTGACCTCCTGAGCCTTTTATATCCCAGTTTTTATTGTCATAAAGTGCAGGAGATCCTTAACCATTACTATTAAAATGGTTTCCAGACCCTTTTATATCTTCTGTCTGCTCTGGAAATCACTGTTAGTTTGCCTTAAAATGGACTACCCCAATAATCGAGGGCCTTAAATGACTGCTTAATGCAGTGCCTAGTTTAAAATATATGCTTAAAAAATGGCGGCTCATTTCCACTTCTCTTTGCTTGGTGCTGCTGTGGTGGTGGTTTTTACCAGCTCAGGGTACAGTGGGACAATCATTTCCTAGAATGTAGATACCTGTTCCTGTGACCTGCGATCATTGCGTCACTCTTGCCTGTATTCAAAGCAGTTGCTGACTGAGTCTCCAAGGTCATTGTAAATGTGTGATTTTTAGATGACCGTCTCTTCTCTGAAAGATTAAATAGGAAGCTGCTGCTAAGATGACAGGAGGAACATATCCCTGTTTGAGCAGTACCTTGACCCCAGTTATTTATCTAGAGCATCACAAAATCCCTCACATATTACAGGGAAAATCTACCTTGATGAAAAGATAAAATATTCATAATTCACCGGAAACACTTTAAGCAAAGTTTCTCACAAGAATCAGCAGTAACGACTTGTGCTTAACATACCGAGAAGCTCTGTGGGGAGGGTACTAGTTAAGAAGACAGATAGTCTTGGTTTGAATCCCAGCCTCACCCTTTGTTAGCTTTGTGACATGGGACAGTTATTGAAAACCTCTGTGAGTACAGTGCCTTCATCTCTAAAGGGGATCATAATAGTGTATACTTCATAGGGTGCTGGTGAGGATTCCTTGAGTTAATAATAGACATAAAACACTTCGATCACATCAGTGATCGTGGCTCCTCTTGTTCCTCCTTGCTGTGGTTTTGACCAACCTTCTCAACACCTGTCAAACCTGTCCCTTCGTCTTCCTTCCCACTGTTACTATCTTAATTGTGACTCCTGTTGCTTCACAGCCTGTTCTCGGCTCTTATCTCTCTTTAATGCTTTCTCCTTGGTGAACAGTAAAGGATAAATAGAATCATGTCAGTTCCATGCATAGAACTCTTCCTAAGCTCTCAGCTGCCTTTGGGTTAAGTCCAAACTCCTTAATACATCCTGCAGGGCCTTCCTGTAGCTGGTCCATGTGATTCTTGGCCACATCGTCAATTGTCCCTCCCTTGTGAGTTCAGTACTCATTATTCCAGACACGCCTAACTAATACTTGCAGTTTGCAAGATGTGATCTTCCCTTTGTTTCCTTTCCCTTGGCAAGGGAAATTCCTCAGTATAATGCTGTCGTTCTCCTCTAGGAAGCCATCTGTGCCCCGATTGGATTAGAAGCCACTCCTGTGAATTCCTGGAAATAGCATCCAGCAAATTCTTTTGTTATTGCCTGTTACTTTCCATTGCTTACTAGACTAGAAGCTCCTTGGGAGCCGAGATTTTTATCTGGTCCACTTTCATATCAAGAGTCCAACCCAATGCCTGACATTTAGTAAGGCTCAATCATTACATATTGAACAAAAGAAGATGTTAACCTTAGGAATGTCTGTACTTGTTCTTTGCTGACGATCTAACCAAATCTGGTTTTTATTATCTACAAGCATTTATAAAAATACAAGTGATTCTTTGTAAAGGTAAACATTGTTTTAATATATAAAGTTTTAAAAACTGTTATTTAAGGCCAGGCATGGTGGGTCATGACTGTAATCACAGCACTTTGGGAGGCCAAGGCAGGCGGATCATGAGGTCAACCTGGCCAACATGGTGAAACTCTGTCTTTACTAAAAATACAAAAATTAGCTGGGCATGGTGGCGGGCACCTGTTATCCTAGCTACTCGGGGGGCTGAGGCAGAAGAATCGTTTGAATCTGGGAGGCGGAGGTTGCAGTGAGCCGAGAAGCCATTGTACTCAAGCCTGGGTGAAAGGGCGAGATTCCATCTCGAAAAAACAACAACAACAGCAACAACAAATTATTTAATTATTTTCTTCAATTATTTATTAACCCTATAATATTATTACTTTTTTCATATTTTTAATTGGAAATATATTATCTTATTTTGCATCATTACCCTATTTATGGGTTGCTGTTTTTGGGGGAGTGATAAAAATTATTCCTGATGAGCATTTGGGTTGCTCTTTCTGGGGTCAAGTAAAACAATAGAAGAAAACATGACAAATGGTCACCTCTGAATCTTCAAACAGGTTTGATGCTGTAAGTGCCGAGCTGTTGAACTGGATTTTGAAATCAAAACCTGCCATTCAGACCACGGAGATAAAAGAGTATATGAAGATGCAAGACACTTCCGAAATGAAAAAGAAGTTGAAGGTAAAAAACATAAACCACATATATCCTACTGCAAAAATAGTTCATCATGCTGGATTTTCTGCTGGTATAAAGACATTATGGAATTCAAAAGCCTCTTGTAAAATAAATGTAGGCAGAAGGTAGCTTTTAGTACATTGTAGTGAATTTTGAATCCATTCATGCTAGCTGTCATCAGATCCCTATTTGGAGGAGGGTTTTGTTTTCATCTTTATCACTCATGGAGATGTATAGTGAGGAACACTTCTTATGGTGATCCAGTTAGTGGTACTACTTTTTAGTTAGTTTAGATCACTCTTAATCTAGTATCTAATAATTTATGACTTTATATTAACGTTATGCTGAAGATGTTTTGCCTTCAGAATACAACAGACTATTTTAAATCAAAAAGTGTCTTCAATATATTTTCTTTAGAGTTGTAAAAAATAAATACAATTAAAAGGTGTGGGATCTTAGCCCTGCCGCTTTCCATGCTTATGTGTGTTTCTGAAGAGTGTGATGGGAGCTTGTAGAACTTTTTTGTCCTTGGTGCTCATACGTCTCCTACACATTACTACAGTAACTATTTGGGCACCTGGTGTAAGTCTGCAATGGTTTTTGTATCAACAGTGGAGTTTCATTTTTAAATAGTTTGGAGGATATTTTAAAAACAAGATGTGCATAAATATCTAAGGTTTAAGTTGGAAAGTGGTGGGTGAAATGGGTATTGAGATGAGGCTGGCATTGCGGGTGTCTCCCTGCAATCACAAAGTCCAGAGGGCGAGGTGGTCTGAGCTCGAACTTGCAAGAAGGCTTAGGGCACACCAAGCACAGGGAGCTGTTTTCTTTGTCCAGAATGACGCACCTTTCTGTGTGGTTGAAATGTCCCCACTGCAGGAGGCTTCCCTTAACCTCACTAGAAAGAGTTCAGTGATTAATCTTTTGACTTCATGTGGCTTTGGCCATGTCTCCATGAAAGCCCTTGCATTTATGCTGTTGTTTGTTTATATGTCTGCCTGTTTATATGTCTGCCTGTGAGGGCTTAGAAATTGAAGATAATTTTCCATTGCACCCTTTTTATTCAGCACTTGATAAAGCTCTTGTAGCTCATGGAAGCGGAGTGTGATGATTGTGGGTAGGCGGGGGAATGGGGATGTTGGTTGTGCAGGGAGCAACTTTATCAGAGCCCTCTCTGCACAGAGAGTTGGGAAAGCCAGAAGTGGGGCCTGTGTTACATCATTTCATATGCTTCTCACAGTTCTGAAAGATGGATAGATGATTTTAATGATCACTGACCACCCAATTCTAAAAGATATTCAGGTGGCAGAAAATTTAGTAGTAACGGATCTTCATGGAACAAGTTCCACAAAATATTGATAAAGTCAAGTCTATCCTGTGACCCAGGAAAATTTTATTGGCAGAAGTTGTTACTATATTTGGGGGGATAAAGTATGTAAGGCGTGATTGGCGTTCCTTTGTGTTTCATTTAATATTTATCTAGAAGTTCATTTATTTTGTTTCAGACGAGTAGTAACAGATGCCAAAGATTTGGAAAAAAATATATAAAACAAAGAAAATTTCAGCATTATTCTAATCCCCTATTTTTCTTGCAAACTGAGGAAAGATCAACTTATTTTTCTTCTTATTTTTATTATTTAGTGAAGGAGTATCTTGTTCCAACAGATGAATTACCTGGGTGGAGAATCTGTAGTCTAGTCTCTTGCCATCTTAAGAGGAAGCAAAATATCTACTTGTAAAAAGGAGACAATTGCCTTTTTCTCGAGTTTGATGGTGACTTTTACATTGATCCTTAGTTAGACAAAAGTAAATGGTGTTTCTTAGAATCTCTTGCTAATATTCCTTGATCTTTGACTATAAGAAGGTTGTTCTACCTAGTCACAATAAACTCTGTGAAAATCAAAGTAGGATAGCTGAATTTATTTGATAGCACTTACATGTAAAGAATTTAGAATTGGGATTCTTCTCTGGATTGTCTGGTTGAGGTAATATGGGTTCTCAGAAATTTTGATTTTGTTATGATGGATACTATTTGAATAGTTAATATATAAATATCAGTTGAGGATGGAGGAATGGGAGAAAATTCAAATACTGAGTTGTGTGCACATATACTTGTGTTTGTGCATGTATACCTGATTTTACTTGCTTCATTCTTACTAGTTCTGGAAAGAATTTTGTCTTGGGAATATCAAACTATAGAGATAAAAAAATGAAATTAAGAAGCATTTCTCAAACATAAAGAACAGAATGTGGGCTGGGCTTGCCATGGCTCACGCTTGTAATTCCAGCACAAGGAGGGAGGATTGCTTGAGCCCAGGAGTTTGAGACCAGCCTGGGCAACATAGGGAGACCACCGTCTCTACAAAAAGTAAAAAAAAAAAAAAAAATTAGCGGGGCATGAGCTTGCACTTATAACTCCAACTACTCCGGAGGCTGAGGTGGGAGGATCCCTTGAGTCCAGGAGGTTGAGGCTGCAGTGATCCACGATTGTGCCACTGCACTCCAGCCTGGGTGACAGAGTGGGAAACTGCCTCAAAGGAAAAAAAAATGCTTTGGTTTGGGTTCTAAAGCATATTTTCTATTTTCATTATTTAAAAATTATGTATGAAATATGATTGTGTTTGAAGTTTACATTAAACCCTAGACTTAATATAATGCAAACAAATAATGCTGAGCCTCAAAATATTTCTATCCATTTTTCCTGTTTTCTTTCTTTTGAGATGGGAGTTTTTCTCTGTTGCCCAGGCTGGAGTGCAGTGGTGCGATCTTGGCTCACTGCAACCTCTGCCTCCCGGGTTCAAGCAATTCTCATGCCTAAGCCTCCCAAGCAGCTGGGATTATAGACAAGCACCACCATGCTTTGCTAACTTTTGTATTTTTAGTAGAGATGGGGTTTCACCATGTTGGCCAGGCTGGTCTCAAACTCCTGACCTCCAGTGATCCACCCCGCTCAGCCTTCCAAAGTGTGGAATTACAAGTGTGAGCCACCATGCCCGCCTATTCTTTTGCTTGTTAGTTAATTTTTGTTCAGCAACCTCTGTCATAACACATTCAATTCTTTTGACTCAAATCATTATTTTTATGGCATGGAGAACTCAGTGTATGTATGTAAATAGATATACTGGATCTAAAACATAATTTTAATTATTTCCTTCTGATAGGAGCTTATAATTATCATGTACATTTTTTTCTCATAAAAGAAACCAAAGTCTTTTAGTTGCTATGATTACTGTTTGAATTTACCTTTTCAGATTTAAAAAGAATGTAGGAGGGACATTAAACCTAAACATTTAAAACAGCAATATTATATTGAGAAGAAAGTTTTCAATATTCTTATGTTGGGACTTCATTTGCAGGCATTAGAAAAAGAACAGAGAGAAAGAATCCCCAGAGCAGATGAATTAAATCAAACGGGACAAATCCTTTTGGAGCAAATGGGAAAAGGTAAAATCCTTGATTTTTTTTTCCCCATATTTTTCAGATGGTGGCATCGAATAATATTACAGTTTGCCCTGTTAACTATTTTGCTTTAACATTCTAATCCTCTTTTGGCTAGATAAATGTTTTCAAAAATGTTTTTAGGCAGCAGAATCTTTTAAAAAATGAAATTTTATTCTGAAGCTGATTGTAAAAAAACAGATAAAAGCAAAGTTTTTCTGATTTTATATGGGGTCGGGGCTGGACACCCTGATACCTTAGCAGAACAGTTAAAACCCACTAGCATAGTAGATTTTAAAACTGTATCCTTTGGGATTATATATTGGGAATTTGTTTTGCAGGGGGGTAGCAAAAGAGAACTTTATTTGGCAACATTTGGGAAATGAAGTTATATTAAATTCATCAAGAGTTTTTGATTTTTGGTAATGTTTAATGCATTATATTTACTATATTTATTTACTACAGTATTTTTATAGTTAAGTTTGATAAGGTGTTACTTGTATATGAAATTTTTAACTGTGTCCAAGACTTTTTTTTTTTTTTTGGCTGTAGCTCCCAGTGGCTTAGAATAAGCTAAAAATTAATATTCTTGCTGTGCAGTTTTGCATGTGAATCTCTCTTTGTTCTAGAGTAATGTTGAAAGACATTTCTTGCATTCCATGTACCTTGGTCTAATAATAGTTAGCACTTTGGAAGGCTGCTGCAGCTCTCCTTGACACTGGTACAGATATCTGTATAGAATTAGGAATATTAGTTTGACAAGAGTCTTCAAAGCAGTAGCATTTAATTTTTTATTGTTTGACTTTTTGTTATGGAAAATATAACTACATAAAAGCAAATAGAATACTATAATGAACTTCCTTGTATCAGTTACCTAGTTCAATAATTGACAATTCTGCCGTTCTTGAATTATCTATACCTTTACTCGTTCCTCAGCCTCTCAAGTATTACTGTTTTTACAGTTTCCTTGGAAATAAATTTACTTACATTGAAATACATGACTTAGCTGTGCTGTTTTGATAAATAGATATACCTGTGTAACCTACACACACACATCACTATGTAGAAAATGTCCACCTTTCCAGAAAGTTCTCTTTCGGGTTAGTCTCCTTCCTCCCTCCAGAAAACAACTGTTGATGTTGTTTTGACCTTAGATTATTTTGCTTCCAGCCTTTAACAGATATGTTTATTTATTTAGTAGGTATACTGGATGTGTATATACACACACACACACACACACACAAACATATATACAAACACAAACATATATAGATACATACACATACACATAAAATACGGAATGTAAACCATGTGGACAGTGTATGTCCATTTATTTTGAAATTATGCAAATGTATTGTCAATCCATATATTATTAATAAAGGTTAATTTCTTCCTTAAATAAATTAAATAGAATAGTATTTAATACTTTCTTTCAAAATCCATTCTAGCAAACTGTCTTAGTTGTCCTGCCTGTGGGCATCCCACTTGGAGGTTTCTCTTTCTAGTATTTACTTAAAGAGATCCAGAGACACAAACAGATGATAACTTCCCTTGAGATGCTGGTTCATTCAATAATTATAATGCATTGGATGTTGAATTTATTTCCTTTACAAGCATAATTTTTTTTACTTCTACCTCAGCAAGTGACTCTGACTTTATCTGATGTGAATATGGGATAACTTCTTGAATCTGTGCACTGAATTTACTCCCATTTCTGTCAGGTTTTCAGCAGTGTGGCAGAATTATGAAGATGGGGGAGACTTGATGTAGATGAGAAGTTGGTGCAAGGTGATGTTACAGTGAGAATAACAGTGATTGGGGGAAGGACGAACTTGGATTGTCCTGTCCTTTTCTAGTTTCTTATCCTTGGGAAAGTCTTGGAACCCTTGCGTTTCTTTGCCTTGGTGTCTGGAAAGTGAGGGAGTTTATTAGCTGACTCTTAGCTATTAGTTTATCCGCTGACTATTAGTTTATTAGCTGACTATAGGCTTTGGTCCATAAAATTTTACCATAAACGGGTCCTAAACAGACACATTCTGGACATTGAATTCACATGAAAGTGCTACTTGCAAAAGGCCAAAGGCAACACTGGAGAATAGATGACATGGGGCTTTTGTCACCTAATATATACTTGTACAATTTCACAGGAAACATTTTATATTTTGTATTATCAATTGTTTTTCAAGCATTGGTGAAATTAGAAATACATTCCTTAGAGGACCCTAATTCTTTTTTGTTTTAAAGATGCATCTGTTTAAAAAAATTTTTTTAGGACAACAGTAGCAAGCTGAGAAATGGGGGAGCTGAACTGAATAAACTCTGTATGTTCCAGTTCAGTTAGGGAGGCATGTCAAATTCTTCAGTAGAACCCATGTTTGAATAATCATGTCACTGTTTTTCTGAAACCAGTTCCATCAAACAGCCCACCATAGCCAATTCTGATAGGTCTTTCCTGCCTAATGCATTTTAGGTAAGTTTTGAGATATGTCATCGAGCATAAAAATGTTTTTAGAAAATAAAATAGCATGAGGCTGGGCGCAGTGGCTCATGCCTGTAATCCCAGCACTTTGGGAGGCTGAGGTGGGTGGATCATGTGGTCAGGAGATCAACACCATCCTGGCCAACATGGTGAAACCCCGTCTCTACTAAAAATACAAAAATTAGCTGGGCATGGTGGTGCGTGCCTGTGATCTCAGCTACTCAGGAGGCTGAGGCAGGAGAATCGCTTGAACCAGGGAGTTGGAGGTTGCAGTCAGCTGAGATCGCACCACTACACTCCATTCCAGTGACAGAGCAAGACTCTGTCTCAAAAATAAATAAATAAATAAATAAATAAATAAAAATAATTAAAATAAAATAATGTGTTTCATTTGACTTTCACAGCTGATATACTTGGTTTTCTTTGTTTAGCTTATCTTGTTCCTAGAGATCCTCATCTAATAAAATACAGTAGTTGGACATCTGGCTAACATGGCTTTATGAGTTGATACTCATTGTGTTTGCCTAAGCATATAAGCCCATGAAGTTTGGTGAAGGTTCTATGTTTTGTAAACATTTCCCTTGATTCCAATAGTGATAGACTGAGAAATGTAAAGTCAAGTGAGACTAAGTGGCAGGAATGTGTTCTATTTTCTCTCTTTTAGATAATTAATAAAGTGATATGCTGTTGATTTTGCCTTTTGACTAGTTGTTGTCTAAGAACTCTGTGTTTTATAGAAATAGAAAATTTTAAACTCTGGATCTCTGGGAGTAAAACAACTATTTTTAAAGACAATGGCAGTTTTCCTTTTATAAGATGTAAATTGTGTTTGAATCATTACTGGACATCACTGTAACCAGCAATATCTCAGGATTAGAGAAGGGGAGATTCAGATGTTTAAAATCAGTTTAAAGAGGCAAAATGAATGGCTTATAAGACATTGTCAGTGAAAAAATACCTGAAGTTGTTTTAACTGCCCTTGTTCTTGAAGTGAGCACCTCTTTCCAGTTTTCTAGATGAGTAGTGATAATTTTCCATCTCAGAAATTTTATTTACCTACTTAATTTTCTTCCTGGATTAGTATAAATTGTCCAACCTAAAGATGATGTGGCTGGTGTTACTATTCCTTTGCCTAACTAGGATAGAAATGATAGGGTAAAGGCACAGCCCATATCTCCATTGTTCAGATTGTTAGGAAAATGGTGATTTATTTTGTATACTCTCCCCATTAACAGGGATAATGCAGCATGGCTTATGGTGTGAATGCTTTGTTTATGTCTCATATTCTCTTACCTGAGAGATAGTGGTGAACAGTGAGCTTCTGCAATTGACATAGGTGACACATTCAAATTACAGCATGATATGCCCTCATTTATAATTTTTAGTGGACACAGTGTATTATAAAATTTTCAAAGTTTCATTGTCTGTGGATCATACATGACTTTTTGCTTTTATGCCTTTTTTTTTTTTAGTTCAAGCTCTCATTATCCTAGGTTTTGATTATATATGTTTATAAAGCAGGATTGTTTATTGCCTTCCTACTCAGTAAAAATGTGAAGCCATCCTTTCAGTACGCATGTTCTCCTCTTAATAGAAAGATTCCTTTGAAGATTTCCCAGACTTTTTCATAGTCATTTTAGAGGATTTGAAGGTATTTTAGATTAAGGGAAGGACTATGATAAAATCTATTATAATATATAACTTTATTATTTTTAGGAACATTCTCTAATTTTCAAAAATATCGGACAAATAACATGATAAGATTTCAGTAATAAAAATGGTGGCATTGTTTTCCCTGATGTGTTTCTAAAGTAGATCATCTTATTGCTGCCTCAGTCTTTTGGTATTTGCTTATTTATGTGCAAGGTCTCCAATGGGCTTATGATGCTTCTAGAGCCTGGCTGCTGGCTTAATATTCCTGGACTCACCAGGTTGCTTCCCAGCATAAGGCATTCTCGCCATTCATTTCTTAATTTATACGACACTATGCTTGGGTCACCAAGACTTGAACTGCCTCCTAGTTTTTCTAGCCAGCTGTTTTTTTTTTCTTAGGACAAAGGGTCTTCTTTCTGAAGTCAGGGGCCTAGGCAGATCAAGGTAGTTGATCTTATTTCAGTGGCTCAGGTGATAAACTAGCAGAGTGGAAGGATGGTATGGATGGAAACATATATTACCTAGAAAAGGCAGTGGCTGAAGTTCTACTGATGTGCCCTTTGCAATAGCCGCACTGCTCCTGAATTGTTATTTTAAAATGTCTTCCTTCTTTGGTCAAGGAATTGAAATAAGCGTAATTATTTTTAAGTGCATCATTATACATTTTTGTTGTTGTATTAAAAGGGACTTAAGAAAGTGATCATTATGTGTGACATTGCCTCACTATTCTGAATGTTAGAATGTTTAGAATAAATTCAAGACGCATTTTGTAATATATAGACTGTTTGCTTGTTTTTCATGACTGCATAGAAGGCCTTCCTACTGAAGAGATAAAAAATGTTCTGGAGAGGGTTTTATCAGAATGGAAGAATGTATCTCAACATTTGGAAGATCTGGAAAGAAAAATTCAGCTACAGGAAGATATAAATGCTTATTTCAAGCAGCTCGATGAGCTTGAAAAGGTCATCAAGACAAAGGAGGAGTGGGTAAAACACACTTCCGTTTCTGAATCTTCCTGGCAGTCCTTGCCAAGCTTGAAGGATTCCTGTCAGGTAAGGAGCCAACTGTCTGGAACATGGAGGAATTCTGTGTGCAGTCCCAGAGTTAAGGAGGGCTTCTTGTATCATGAACTTCAAATTAATGCTGCCCTGATTAACTTCCTGTGAGGATGTTCATCTTCAGTGAGTTATGTGACCATATTTTCTCTTCCTTAGCGGGAATTGACAAATCTTCTTGGCCTCCACCCTAAAATTGAAATGGCGCGTGCAAGCTGCTCGGCCCTGAAGTCTCAGCCTTCTTCCCCAGATTTTGTCCAGCGGGGCTTCGATAGCTTTCTGGGCCGCTACCAAGCTGTACAACAGGCTTTAAAGGATCGTCAACAACAGCTAGAGAATGGTAAACCCAACAATTTTAATATCTCCTCTCTCAGTTTGCCTTAATGTAAACATGACTCCCGACATTTAGAACTTGAGTACGCTTGCTTGCTTTGCACCAACCTTCTCCATTTTCCGTTGTGCCTGTATTGTTCAAAGTCTTAAAGTCTCCTGTATTCAGATTCTTTTCCAGATTCACACCTTTTTGTAAATATATAGACAAGTTTCATGTGCTCTAAAATTGTGTCAGTAGGATACACTCCGTCATCCAGGCTGGAGTACAGTGGTGCAATCATAGCTGCAGTCTTGACCTCCTGGGCTTCAGTGGTCCTTCCGCCTCAGCCTACTGAGTAGCTGGGACTACAGGCATGCACCACCATGCCTGGCTGGTTTTTTATTTTTAGTAGAGCCAGGGTCTAGCTATGTTGCTCATGCTGGTCTAGAACTCCTGGGCTCAAGTGATCTTCCCACCTCAGCCTCCCAAAATAACAGGTGTTAGCCATTATAACAGGTGTTATAACAGCCTCCCAAAATAACAGGTATTAGCCAAATTAACAGGTGTTAGTCTCCCAAAATAACAGGGATAACAGGTGTCAGTCAGCCATTGTACCTGACCTGGATGTAATGATTTGTAAATAGTTGTTTTTTTTGTTGTTGTTTTTTTTAAAGAAACAGGTGCAATTTCTTCCTTTGGCTGAGGAGGCCACTTAATATCATTGCTAGGAGGATTAAAATGAATGATCCCTTACTTCTGTTTCCTCAAAATAGTTAAAGTTTTAGCAGTCCCATAGTCTCTTTTAAAAGAAATCGTATTCCACTATCAAATTCAGAAAAATTTTAGAGTTCTTACTTTTGGAATACACTTGGTTTTGGAAGGTTCACTGTTAAAGGTTTTGAAAGCTCTTTCCTCTTACGTTACACTGTTTACTTCCTAGCTGCCATTTGAGTTAGGAACTGTGTTGCATTGTGCATTATTATTTTGGGTAGTGCACACTGAAAAGCTCCACATGTAACCCAGCCTAACTTCAGCAATTGTAGATTGTGTGACGACTGGAAGTACCTGTATGTGTACATGCTAGGCAAATGTGTTGTGTTGCCTTTCTTCAGAAAGTGCATCAGGACAGTGTGTCTTTGTTCCTTGAATTCAGTTATGTGAAGTAAATCTTTTGAGGGTACCTCTTTCTCCACTTATTGGTACAAACTATGCTTTCACTTTTGACAAGGATCAGTAGGCAGTTTAACTTTTGCTGCTAGTTGATTTCACCTCTTTGTGCTTCAAGAGAACTCACTTTCTTTCCACACAAGTGTTACTTCTACGAGATTTTTACGTTACTGACTCAGGTAGGCACTGTTCCAGCTGGCTGTTCAGTCATTATTTCTCAGGGTACCTGGGTAGCATGGTGGCAGTATTTCCATATAATCTCCTCCACTCCATAGATGGGTTTGTCTACATGGCGGAGCTTAACAGCAAGACTGGTTGACGGGATCTTTGCTTTCTTTTATTCTTTGTGTAGCTGTTAAGGAAGAGGAGATTATATGGGACAAAAGGGACATTGTTGTTCCATCTTCAGAGAGACATTTCATCATAAAGAAATGAAGAAAAATTATAGTGGGTTAGTTAATATTTCAAATGTCAACATCTGCAGGAATGAAGTCACTGTCTGACTCTCAGAAATGCCAATGGAATGATCTATGTTATTAACAGAGATCCTTTTACATTTTAATCATGGGGTCTCCTTTGCCATGTATTGGAATTCATTTAGGATAATGGTCTATGTAATAATATTGGGTTCCTAACATGATTTTCTCAAATTAAATATTTTTAAATCAACAGAACTGAAGGGCCAACCTGGACATGCATATCTGGAAACATTGAAAACACTGAAAGTTGTGCTAAATGATTCTGAAAATAAGGCCCAGGCATCTCTGAGTGTCCTTAATGATCCTGCCAAGGTGGAGAAGGCCCTGCAAGAAAAAAAGGTAACATATATTTTCCATGTTAGAACTCTAGTGCTTCTTCTAATATCTCCTCTTACATATTTTGAAATGTTTTTTCAGAGATTAAAAACAGTTGGTCAGTTTTGTTCATCATTGGTCCAAAAATTTATGTATGATTTGAGGGTTAGTTTGACCTTACATAAAAGAAAATACAGTTGTTAAATATTTTTTCATAGAAGAAAAGCATATTTTCTCCTTCTGCTGTGATTAGCTTAAAGTTCTCAACCTGTTCATAATCTGCTAAACTATCTTTAATGAAATGAGGACTATCAGTCAATGTGTTGATGTATACTTTTTCTGCATCGAATAGGAATATTTCCCTGGTCATTTAGTTGAGCAGCTTTATGGCTCTGCACTATTTTATCAGATGAAAAGGAGAGCAGCCATTGAGCACTGCACACTTGGCCCACACTTGCTGTGCCATTCCCTTGGTGTTTAGTGTTGAGAATACATTGTATTGCTCACACACAACTCATGAAGAAAAAGCTTTAATTTTTATGATTATGCCTATTTTTTTGTGAGCTGTTCATGTTTTGTTTTGTTTTTTGATTTCCAACTTTTATTTTAAGTTCAGGGGTACTTGTGCAGGATGTGCAGGTTTGTTACATGGGTAAACGTGTTGTCACGGTAGTTTGCTGCACTCCGTATCAAGCCCAGGATCTATTAGCTCTTCTTCCTGATGCTTTCCCTCCTACCATACCCCACCCTCCAACAGACCCCAGTGTGTATTGTTCCCCACCATGTGTCCATGTGCACTCATCATTCAGCTCCCACTTATAAGTGAGAATATGCAGTATTTGGTTTTTTTGTTTGCTTGTTTCTGCATTAGTTTGCTGAGGATCATGGCTTCCAGCTCTATCCATATCCCTGCAAAAGACATGATCTTGTTCCTTTTTATGGCTACCTAGTATTCCATGGTGTATATGTACCATATTTTCTTTAACTAGTCTATCATTGATGGGCATTTGGGTTGATTCCTTGTCTTTGCTATTGTGAATTGTGCTGCAATGAACATAGTGTGCATGTATCTTTATAAGAGAATGATTTGTATTCCTTTGGATATATACCCAGTAAGATTGCTGGGTCATATGGTATTTCTGGTTTGGGTTCTAGGTCTTTGAGGAATCACCACACTGTCTTCCACAATGGTTGAACTAATTTACACTCCTACCCACTGTTCTTTTTAGATAAAAATTCTTTCTAATGCATTTTAAAGTGACTTTTGACTTTATATAGCCCATTTTGCTATTATCTGTGCAGACACATTGTTGTGCATTTTTTTAACATTTTAAAACATTTTCCAGGCCCTTGATGAAATCCTTGAGAATCAGAAACCTACATTACATAAACTTGCAGAAGAAACAAAGGCTCTGGAGAAAAATGTTCATCCTGATGTAGAAAAATTATATAAACAAGAATTTGATGATGTGCAAGGAAAGTGGAACAAGCTAAAGGTCTTGGTTTCCAAAGATCTGCATTTGCTTGAAGAAATTACTCTCAAACTCAGAGCTTTTGAGGTAAATCCAGAGGCCACTGGGAGTTTAAGTTTATTGCAGAGTAAATAGTAATTATCTTGTAAGATTCACATATTTATTATTTGAATATTTTACATTCTTTCTAGACCCACATTTATTATGTATTTAAGTTGGGACTTATCAAAGATGTACTTTTAATGTGCTGGAGAGCACATTTATTTCCTTTTGCCTGGAAGCAAAGTCAAAAGTAGAGTAAACTGGACCTTGAAGATAAGAGAAAATAGCTTAAAAATAGTCAGAATAATGTTTCAGGCATGGAGGGTCTGTGTGAAATACAGACTGTTGATTAGATTATAGTGGTAACTTGATTGGGGTGGTAGAAATAGCCCAAGTAGTAGTAAATTGCTGAGAACTTTAAACTACTTTTTGTAGGTTTTTGACATTTGAAGTCAAAAGTCAGAGAGAGTGGGAAGGCAAATAGTTCCAGGGACATGAAAATGCAGAAGCAGGATCCTTCACTACACCTGAAAATGTCGACAGATGCAGCAGTGATAAAGTTTAAGAGGAAGGGATAAATGTGAGGACATATAAGGAGAGAGTCAATGTCAATAGAAGTCAGTGTCAGATAGGACAGGTTGGATTTTAACATTCTGCCCATAAGAAAAATGGAGAAGCAGAGTTTCCAGGTCACCTGGTATTTTAATAGGAAAGCTCTGGGTGGAGAATGAACCAATCACACTCTCTCCCTGCAAGGCTTCCTATCCTCCCAGTGACTCCTTACCTTGGTCTTTTTTTTTTTTTTTCGCCATCAGTCAGGGATCTTTGTCTTTTTGAAATTTCTTATTCACTGATCTATACCAAGATGTACTCTTAATGAGAGCAATGCCTGGCACAGAGAAGGCATCCAATCAATATTTTTCAATGAATGAAATGAAATTAGCAAGAGGAGATTTAGATTTAGTTATATCTCTATATATCTATATACTGAGAGAGAGAGATTCCCTTGGAAGCTAAATCCAAATATGTGTAGCTATATCTCTCTCTATATAGATCCAAATATAGAGCTATATCTCTCTCTCTGTATATAGACGTATATGTATGTATGTATATGTATATGTATGTATGTATATGTCTCTATATATAGACGTATATGTATGTGTGTATACATGTATATACGTCTATATATAGAGAGAATCTAAATCCAAATCTATATATATGTTTAGATGTAGATCCAAATATATGTAGATACAACATATATATCTACATATATTTGGATCTACATCTAAATATTATATCTACATATATTTGGATCTACATGTAAATATATATAGATTTGGATTTAGATGCTAAGCAAATTTGCAGAAGGAATGTTGCCCCCCAAAAAGTGCAAAGATTGAAAGTGAAGACAAAATTAATGAAAATGTATGTTTGAAAATCAAAGTCAGAGAACACGTGGTAGAAGAGGAGCTGGAAGACCTCACAGATTAGTGTGGAAGGGATCCAGCCAGATTCCCTGAGTGGTCACCACTGAATTTGGAGGAGCGTTCTTTGACTTAGGAACTAATGGGTAGTTCCAATGAATGATCAGCAGAAGACACTGATGGAGGAGTTGTGTGTATGTGTGGGTAGCTGTGTGTGATTGTAGTGACAGGAGGTAGTTTTTCTCTAGGTGTAACCTGCAGTTCTTGATGGAGATCTCATTCAAATAAACCAGTAATTAGGGAGAGAAATGTGTTTTGTGTGGCTTAGTATTTTTGACTCATTTACTTATTTATTTTTTTAAGATGGAATTTTACTCTGTTGCCCCACGCTGGAGTGCCATGGTGCGATCTTGGCTCACTACAACCTCAGCCTCCCGGGTTCAAGCAATTCTCCTGCCTCAGCCTCCCGAGTAACTGGGACTACAGGCACATGCCACTACACCTGGCTAAAGTTTTATTTTTAGTAGAGACGAGGTTTCACCGTGTTGGCCAGGCTGGTCTCAAACTCCTGACCTCAGGTGATCTGCCCTCCTCAGCCTCCCAAAATGCTGGGATTACAGACATGAGCCACCGCGCCTGGCCCATTATGCTTTGTGATGGTCTCACTTCTCATCGTGTATTATCAGTTGTAATTGTTTCCAGCTTTTAAAATGAGCATTGACCTTTTCTATAATTCTAAAGTTTTTGGTTATGGTCCCAGCATTGGATTATCAGTGATTCTCAACTGGGGTGATTTTACCTTCCAGAGGATACTTGTAAATTTCTGGAGACATTTCTGCTGTCGGAACTCTGGGAAAAGGCTTCCAGTGGGTAGAGACCAGGGATGCAGCTAAACATCCCACCATGCACAGGACAGCCTCCCACCAAAATAATCATCTGGTCCCAAATGTCAGTAGTGCCAACGTTTAGCAATGCCGCTTAAACATTTCCCATCTTTTCAAAAGATCATCTCTTTGTTTTCAGATTTAAGTCCCAAGTGTAAATGGAGTTTAACCTCAGGGTTAGTCTTCTGCCTCTTAAAAGTGTATCTGAGGGTCAGCTAAATGTATGCTAATATTTCAATATGGAGCTTAATGAGAATAAATATTCTCCCAAAACACAAAAGAGTCCTGTGGTTATAGTAATCCAGCTTTAGGCTTTGGTAGGTTGTTGCTATTAATGTAGCAAATCCAGGCATGAAAAGTGGTCACTTGGAGTGTGTGCTAAATATTTATTTCCATTAAAAATATCCAACATAAACTATGCGTCTGGATATTTAAGTGTGTGTTGTTACAATAGCAGATTTGTAATGTCCAGTTATTTTTTTATTTGCTTCTTGTGTGCTAACTGCAAGATTATAGTTAAGGAATACAGTGTCTGTATTTCTTAATTGTATAACTCTTTCATTGAAATACATGTTTTATTTTAAATTCATAAGAAAACTCCTTTTTTTTGCTTTACAGGAATTGCTGGTTACTTAACTACTCATGATTTACTTGGGAAAACTTTAAGCTCCAGCCCTCAAATTATTAGATAATTACAATAAATATTTACTTGCTGATTATCATTGTTTTCCCTTTTTCAATGACCTGATAGATAATTTTTTAGGCATTTAATTATTTTTGTCTTTAAGGCATGAAGCACAGTAGGTTTTAGATTCAATGCCAATTCATAATAAAGTTTCATAGGAATAAAATAGTTGACTTGTTTATTTTTAAAATGCATTTTTCATATATGAGTAGCGTTTGAAGCCTACACATTGGGAAGAAATTGAATAACATAGAAATACTTACAGCGAACATTTAGAGTTCCTATTCTTCCCCAATACCATTTTCTTTCCTGGGGGCAGCTAATATTAACAGTGGATCCTTGTACATTGAAATTGGACAAGAAAAATGGACAAATATTGCTAATTCTTATAATTTTTCCCCACACTATGGAAACAAATGATATTGGAACTCTGTGAGGTACATTTAAATCTATAGTCCAGATAGAATTCGGAAGTGAATCCCACTACTTAATAACATCTTTCATTGATACAGCACATTTAAACTTTGAAGGTGTTTTCGTGGCTATGTGCTTGCTTTTTTCTACTATCCTTCAATGTTTGTAAGTGGCTGTTAGTTGTGTGCAAATTTTAGTTTTCTGTTATTTGTTGGCATCATAGTGTTTTTCCTCTTTTGCCTGCATTTCCTTTGTCTCCATGGCTGGTTCCTTTTGTGCATGTAGCGATTGGACCTACATATTCTTACTCATTGTGTCATGCCCAAATACATTCTTAAATTATTTTTATTTGTGCCATGCCAAAGCAATAACCTCCATTCCGGTACTTACGAGGTAAAATATTCATTGTTACTTTTATAAACTACTGTACCCCTTCCAGGTGACAAAACATTTGAAAATACATGAAATGGGTATTTCTTTTTTCCATTATTGATTTTACTGACTGGATTTTCCTGTGAATCATAGGGATAAAATATTATAAAATCCCAAGAGGCTACTTATAGATCTCTCCTCACCAGCAGTAATATCTTTGGAATTAGGGGCTGCAAGGTATTTCATATTACATATTTCCTTTTCCTTATTCAAGAGCTTCTGCCGTGTGTATAACTGGGAAATCATGAAAGATGCCCCCAAGGCACACACCAAACTGTCTTCTATTTTCCAGCGCTCCTGTCTTTTCAGGCTCCTTCTCCAACCCCTTCCTTCTGGGTTCAGGCTCTCCTGCAATCTCTTGCCCTGACAATTTCATTACCCTTTAAATCCGACCCCCACTTCCTGTCTCTTCTCTCTAGAATTCATCTTTCACACCAATACAAGAGGTGTACTTCTGAAAGGATCTGGTTGTCTTCACTATTAATACAAGTTAATACAAAGTGCCATTAATACAAAATGTCCCTTTCTTGCCCTGAAGCCCTCCCTGCATCTCCACTGTGAGCTGAATCAGGTGGGGAGAATACAGTGGGTCACCAAAGATCACCCTAGACTATAGCCTTTCTCTGGAAATGTCACATACTTGCTAGGAATTCACATCCTCCTCCTCCTCTCTGCTCATCTGTCTTCAGCCCAGCTCATCACTACACCCACAGCTAGATAATCATTCCCTCCTCTGTGATTCAACTGCGTGTCATTTACACCTTCACGACACATCTCAGGCTGTCTTTTATTATGGTGAGAAGTGTGTGTCTCTCCTCCCACGAGGCATGAGCTCTTTGAGGGTTGGCTCCCCGTCAGGCATAGAGCAAGTTAGCAGATGTGAATGTAATTGATGTGTCGGGCCTCTCTAGTGAGAGTGGATTGATACAGTCTAAATGCCTGGTTATCCTAAGTGGCAGGACACCTGTGTAGTCATGCCTCTTCCTTCGATTGTTGAGCAGTCAAAGGCACACATGAATGGACTTGCTCTGACCCGGAATCTGGAAGCGGGGGTGCTGGAGCTCCAACAGGCAGAACCAGGTTTTAAAAGTACTTTGGAAAGCATTTTAGGGTAAAAATGCAATACTTTCTAAGAGTAATATTAGTACAGATGATTTAACCCTGTTTAGGTAATATATAATTGATTTCTCATAAGGGTTTTTTTTTTTCTTATTTGTGAACACATTTTACTTTACTGAAGGGAATATTCATATATTCCCTACCTTAGATTTAAGGACTTTATTAGTTTTTGATAAATAAGTGTAGTAGCAATGTCATTGTTTGTCTTCCCTACTAAGTGAGAGAGCACATTTTCAAGGTTGTGATTTTGAGGTTATTGAATATTAAAAAGTGAAACAAAATAGGAACCTTGCAACCTTAAATTACTGTTTTAATTCTGGCTTCACAGTATTTTTTTTTTTTTTTTTTTTCTGGTCTATATCTTAAAAAGCTGTGGACATTCCAACAGATGGGGGAGGAGCAAAAAAAATTCCAAGAATTTAGCTGTAATCAAGTCTCCGGAGGTAGTTGTGTACCTTGGAATCTTACTGTCTTAAATCCAGATTTACCAAGCTTTAAATTACCTCCATCCTTAGCTGACAGGATTGGGGGTGGGAGACGATGTGAGTTAGGATCAAAGGAATTGTTTTAATGACCTTGCAGTTCCTTTTCTGTGATCCCATAGCAGGGTGTTGCCCAGGTGAAATGCTTAGAAATCATTGCTTTTGAGCAGTAGTGGTCGGTGTAGACTTTGACCTTTCCAAACTAGAATATTTGATATTTTGATTTTCAAAAAATACTGTATTAGTAATTTTATATTTATTTGAATATTTGTGAGTAAAAACAGGAATGAGAAATGGCTGCCCCAGATTAGTACTTAGTTTATTTTTTTTTGCATGTGAAATAATGACATTTGCTTTAGAAATTTACTAGCAGTTTTTATATTTTGTTTTGATTTATAAGAACTGAAGTCCCTTAAAGAAGTGTGTGTGTTGGCCGGGCGCGGTGGCTCAAGCCTGTAATCCCAGCACTTTGGGAGGCCGAGACGAGCGGATCACGAGGTCAGGAGATCGAGACCATCCTGGCTAACGCGGTGAAACCCCCCGTCTCTACTAAGGAATACAAAAAAATTAGCCGGGCGTGGTGGCGGGTGCCTGTAGTCCCAGCTACTCGGGAGGCTGAGGCAGGAGAATGGCGTGAACTTGCAATGAGTTCACGCCAGGAGGCGGAGCATGCAATGAGCCGAGATCGCGCCACTGCACTCCAGCCTGGGCCACTGACTGAGACTCCGTCTCAAAAAAAAAAGAAAAAAAAAAAAAAAAGTGTGTGTGTGTTCTGTAAGCAGATGGAGGTGAAGAAAAAAAATCATCATTATTGTAGATTAGAAGCCTTTAAGTGCATCAGCTGAGTAATTTTTAAATGGACAGAGAAACACTATTTTCATGTGAGCTGTTCCACGATCTTTGTAACCAACCTCTTTGCTGTGGAATTGTCTTAAAGATGAACTGCCTTTTGGTATGTTTGAAAAGCACAGGAAACATCTGCTACAGGTTGACTGTGACAATATTTTGCTCAGGGAAAGAGGAGATAGGATAGGGAGAATGGAAGGCAGAGCAGAGCTCCCTGTCTCCTGCCTTCACCCTCACAGCATTGATTTTCGGGACTTATAACCCTTCCCGCGCCGTGTGCCACGAGGTGGAAACGCCCAGTGAATCTGCAGCTGCCAAGCACTTCTGAAGGGTGGGCCTTTCCTTCTGTACCGATTCCTTCCCATGAGCTATATTTGGCCAGGTCTGGCCAGATATATAAGCAGTAGCGGTTTGAAGCAGTTACAGGATAGAACAAGCATTAATGTTGGCAGCAATTAAAAAGGTGAAATCTATGCTTACGCAAACACGTGCTCATCTTGTCCGTTCATTCCTGTGGTTCCTCTGATGGGACATAAACACCAAAACTTGGATGTGGTA
Source organism: Theropithecus gelada (assembly GCF_003255815.1). Classification (NCBI taxonomy): domain Eukaryota; kingdom Metazoa; phylum Chordata; class Mammalia; order Primates; family Cercopithecidae; genus Theropithecus; species Theropithecus gelada. The sequence continues at coordinate 169,374,160 of NC_037671.1, forward strand.
ACTCTTATGGTCTTAATCTTGGTAATAATAAAGGAGTTAGTTTTGTAGATCTTAGTATAATAATCGCTACCATTTAGTGCATTCTTCTATGTGGGAATCTCTGTTTTTCAGAACAACCAGACAAGATAGTTGTTATGATTCTAATTTTACAGATGAGTTACTAAGGGTCAAAGAAAAATTAGTTTCTCAAAGCCCCATGGCTAGGCAGGTGTTGAGCTTGGTAGTCAGACCTTAGAATTTCTTTATTTGGGCACACTGTCTCTTTTAGAACACAGCATGGTCAGAATTACATGCAGGATTTTTAGTAGTGAAAATATTACAGTGTGTACAGATTCCCTTCTATTCCTTTCCTCACTGTTGGGATGATCCATTGGCCTACATGGCTTGTCTGTCTGTTGCTTTTCTCTTTCTTTTTTCTCACGTCGAAGTTTAAGAGGGAGAGAAGGAACAGATACATGTGAAATGTGTGTTCCCTCATGGGTCTGTGTGTGTCAGAGAGAGTGTGGGAAGGAGGGAGGAAGGAAGGCAGTCAAGTCCATAAAACTTCCTCATATGCCAGTGACTGGAGTAGTTAAGGCCATTTTCTCAAGTCAAAGCCAATTGTGGTTAAAACCTCCTTGAAATATAATGCTTCCATATACACTTTGAAAATTTTTGGCTGAGGAGACCATCAGTTTTCCTTATTCAAAGTACAGTTAATGAATTTCCCAGTTATATAGCAGTAATGCATTTTTAAATTTTATTTTATTTTTTATTTTTTATTTTTTATTTTTTGTGACAGAGTCTTGCTCTGTTGCCCAGGCTTGAGTGCAGTGGCGTGATCTCGGCTTACTGCAAGCTGCGCCTCCCAGGTTCACGCCATTCTCCTGCCTCAGCCTCCCAAGTAGCTGGGACTACAGGCACCGCCACCATGCCTGGCTCATTTTTTTTTGTATTTTTAGTCAAGGTGGTGTTTCACCATGTTAGCCAGGATGGTCTCGATCTCCTGACCTCGTGATCTGCCTGCCTCAGCCTCCCAAAGTGCTGGGATTACAGGCATGAGCCACCACGCCTGGCCCCAGTAATGCATTCTTTAACAGTGCAGAATGGAGATTAGCAGTGCAGGAATCTGTGGTGACAAGTTAAGTGAGAATTTTTAAAGTCGTATTTTATGAACTCTATGAATGTCTTCACACTTTCTCTCTTTTTGCACTTCTGTCTTTTTTTGGATGCCCCACTCTACCCGCTCTGAGCATGTCTTCCCAAGATGCCTTCTATGCTAAGATCTTGAAATGCTGGAGCAAACACAGAAATGACCTGTAACCAACTGAAAATATATAAGGGTAGCATGGACCTATGGAATCATGTCAGACAGACTGGAGAAGAGAGGAGGAAGCAGCTTGGGGAAAGTGTGCAATGGGACTGAAATGGCTTTCAAAACTGTGCCAAGAATAAACTAGATGCAGAAGTGCTTAAACAGGATGGTGTAATATTAATGGAGGACACACAGAGAAACCTAGCTGGATAAGCACTTTTTACTTGCCATCTTCAACAGAGAATGGCTTTCAAAACTAGAAAGTATGGAATAGTCATTACTGAGAGTGCTTTAGAGCCTGAACTAAGGACCACAGGCAAAAGCACTCAGAGTTCCTCCAGATGCATAAATCTGCATCCCAAGTGGAATTTTTACCCATGATCTCAGGGTCAGTCATGTCATAAACTTGTGAGAAATTACCAGAAAAATGGAGATGGAGAAATGTCCTAATTAAGAGGACACATTAGTTTTTAGAAGCTGAAGCTATAAAGTAAGTTTGATGTCAGTTCCTAGCCAAACTGTAAGATAAATAACCGACTAGAGATCTTATATGTGCTTAGGAAAGAATGTGGTGGTCACCAGGAATCAACAGGGATACCACTAATAGGCCTTGTCCAGACTCATTTCCTTTAAGTACTACTTTTCTTTTCTTTTCTTTTCTTTTTCTTTTTCTTTTTTTTGAGGAGGAAGACTAGATTATTGGATGCATAGAGTGATAACATCTCACATTTGGAGATGCTCTCTCATTTAGTTCAAATAATGCTCACAAATGAACATTCTTGGCAAGTCTTGATTTCACCAAAGTGTTTGAGATAATCTCTCATAACCTTGTATAAAGTAGTTAGATCTTTGTGATCAATTCAAACATTATAAGGATCAGAATAGGTGGTTCTGGGTGGCATATTTTAAGGACATTAAAAATCTGATGTAGATTCCAGAGCATGTTGATCAGAGTAGTGAGCAATACCTAGATGTCATGTCCTGCAGACATCATGGAAGGAATTGGGAACATGTCATCAGCAGAAGACTGGAGAAAAACATGGCAGTTGCCCACCTATGGAAAGAAATGACTTTGGTATTAGAGCTCAAAAGCTCAAATTATATCTACTTATTTGCATTCTCTTTTTATTTTTCTTTTTTTTGGGGGGGGGTGCAGAGTCTTGCTCTGTTGCCAGGCTGGAGTGCAGTGGTGTGATCTTGGCTCACTGCAACCTCTGCCTCCCAGGTTCAAGCAATTCTCCTGCCTCAGCCCCCTGAGTAGCTGGGATTACAGGCGCCCCACCATGCCCAGCTAATTTTTGTGTTTTTAGTAGAGATGGGGTTTTACCTTGTTGTCCAGGATGGTCTCAATCTCTTGACCTCGTGATCCATGGCCTGGGTCTCCCAAAGTGTTAGGATTACAGGCGTGAGCTACTATGCCTGACCCTTATTTGCATTCTTTAAGGCCCAGTTCCAATGTTACTTTCTCTCTAAAGCCTCTTTCTCTTTGCAAAATGTTTTCACATTTGTCTTTGAACCCTTATCACCATACACAGTAACTAGATTATGTATACAGTAGCTGCTTAATAAATGTTGGATGAAAGAATGGAGCAGAGCAGTGACTGTCCTGAGTTCTCAGATAAAAAGGCATCCAACGGCAGAAATGAGAGCCATCTATTGTATTCCCTCCACCGTGCTATTTGTTCATTCCTGCTCTGAGTTACTAACTTTAAAGAAAAATTGTTCTAAATTATATCAGAGAAAAATATTTTATAGCTGATTAAACTTAGAAATGCATTTTTTCCCTGTAATTTGCATTTTAAATCATACCTATTGTTTGCATTTAAGCAAAAAGAGCTAGTGTTTGGAAATTTTTAGAATGGTTACTAGCCTGTCGTCTCTTGAGGATTTTAGTCAAGAATGAAGAAAGTAATCATTTTCAAAGTTGGAAGCCTTAAAAAAAGAAATAAACTAAGCGAAAATGATACCATCGGAGCTTTAAAAAGTTGCCTTTGTTCCAGTGGCGGTAGATCTTGAGATGTAGTAGACTGAACGTCATGGAGTAATATCCCTCTCCGTTATCGTGTTCGATTTAGGCTGATTCAACAGTCATTGAGAAGTGGATGGATGGCGTGAAAGACTTCTTAATGAAACAGCAGGCTGCCCGAGGAAACGACGCGGATCTACAGAGGCAGTTAGACCAGTGCTCTGTGAGTTTTGCTGATCTGGGGAATTTGTCATAAATAATGTTTTGTTCTTTTTCTATGTTTTTCGCTGCTATTATTAAAATTGTGAGAATATAACATAGCATTAAATCTAGATAAAATATCTTTCATCATAAAGCTTTTATGACTTTATAGCTAATAAAAGAATGAAAGATTCATCATGTTTTTACTTCTGGCCACGGTTATAGAATTTTGAGAAGTTATAGAATAGAGAACAAGAACAATTTTAGTTCATTAGAAGTCATTTTATATTGCATTTCTTGTGCCACATGGTAAGGATTTAAAAAAAAATGTACAAATGAATTTGAGAAGTGTCTGTTCATCAAATTCATTTGTTAAGTATGTTTTTCTTAAATCCTCACCATGTGGCACAAGAAAAGCAATATACAATGACTCCACGTTGTGCACATGTATCCTAGAACTTAAAGTATAAAGAAAAAACAACCCCCCCAAAAAAAATGAATTTGCTAGTAATAGTGCATGCAGTTTATATTTGGTTAAATCATTAGGCTTCTCTACATTAATTAAAAGACTGTTGCCTGCTGAGAGTCAAGTATTTCTGATCTAATTTGTCAGATGGCTATATCAAGCACCCAGGTGAAATGAGTTTCTTATGGCACAATATTTCTTAAGTAGTTAGAAGTAATGACTCTTAAGCAGTCTGCTTCTATAATATTTGCAGGGAGATAAGCAGACAAACTATAATTATGGCATCCACTTATATAGTAATGAACTCAACATGCATCTTTTATGTGTTTAGGCATTTGTTAATGAAATAGAAACAATTGAATCATCTCTGAAAAACATGAAGGAAATAGAGACTAATCTTCGAAGTGGTCCCGTTGCTGGAATAAAAACTTGGGTGCAGACAAGACTAAGTGACTACCAAACCCAACTGGAGAAACTTAGCAAGGAGGTGAGTTTCTCAACGTTGCTATCTGTGGTTTTCAAGAGATGTAGACTATAGCTGCTCTTAACTGACTAAATGTATTATGACCCATCCAGTTTGAAAAACAATGGTCTAAAATAACTCCAGCGTGGGTAGCGAGCTGGGGCAAAAAAAGGACATCATTTTTTGAATTAAGAGAGGGTGCTGATTGTGCAGTTTGGCTCAGGGCTTACCCATTCTTGTCTTAAACCTGTCTTGAAACACATTTATGACACTTGCTTTACCCCTAAAACATTTGAGTGTGATCATTTATTTACTTAGCAAATATTTCTTAATCAGTTGCCAACTGTCAAGCATCATTCTAGGCACTGCAGGTACAGCATTGAACAAGGAAGAAGAAACTCCTCTTAAGGAGCTTACATTCTAGTGAGGCAGATGGATAACAAATAATATCATGGAGGAGTAGCAAGGAGTTAGGGCTAGGTGGGTTATTTCAAATAGGAGGGTCAGGGAAGGACTTTCTGAGATGGGGACATTTGAATAAAGAACTGAGTAAAGTAAGAGATTAACCTTGTAAGGTTCAGATAAGAACATTCAGGCATGGAGAATAGCAAGTTTTAAAACTCTGTGGTGGGAATGAACTTTGTCTGTTTAATAGAGAATGAAGGCAGTGTAGAGAGGAGTTAGTGAGTTGGAGAATAGGAATATTGGAGGTTAGAGGTAGGCAGAGGATGGATTAGCTATGGCCTTGGAGGAAAGGACTTGGGATTTATTTCAAGTATGATATTACACAGAAAGGAATTTGAAGGGTTTGAACAGGGAAGTGACGTGTGATATAGATCTTTCAAGGTCACTCTGGCTTTTTGTTTTGTTTCCTTTTTTTAGCAACACTATCTTGCTCTGTCACCCAGGCTGGAGTGCAGTGGCAGGATCCTTGCTTATTGCAGGCTTGAACTCCTGGGCTCAAGCAATCCTCCTGCCTCCTGGGTAGCTGGGACTATAGGTTTTCACCACCATGACTAGATAATTTTATAAATACTTTTGAGCCAGATGCAGTGGTGCATGCTTGTAATCCCAGTACTTTGGGAGGCTGAGGTGGGTGGATTGCCTGAGCTCAGGAGTTTGAGACCAGCCTGGGCAACATGACAAAACCTTATCTCTATAAAAATTACAAAAATTAGCCGGGCATGGTGGTATGTGCCTATAGTCCCAGCTACTTAGGAGGCTAAGGTGGGAGAGTGGCTTGAGCCCAGGGGATGGAGGTTACAGTGAGCTGAGATTGCCCCACTGCACTCCAGCCTGGGTGAAAGAGCCAGACCCTGTCTAAAAAAAAAAAAAAAAAATTGTACAGATGGGGTTCTGGCTCAATGTTTTGGGACGCTGAGGCAAGAGGATGGCTTGAAGTCAGCAGTTTGAGACCAGATGCCAGTCTGGTCAGATGCTGCTGACTTCAAGCCATCCTCCTGCCTCAGCCTCCCAAAGCATGGAGATCACAGGCATGGGCCACTGCACTCGGCCTTTCTCTGGTTTTCATGTGAGTAGTTTGCTCGGGGAAGGCAAGAATGAAAATAGAAAGAATCCTTATAAGGTTACTGCAATCTTGGAGAGAGAGGATGGCCCCATGTACTAGAGAGGCTAGAGAAGTAGTGATGGAGGGCATGAGAAATACTAGGTTTGAAAATAAAGAAGAGACCTAAGGAAAGAATTGGATGTGTGATAGGAGAAAAAGTGAACGGTCAAGCATGACTCAGAATTTTTGCAAAGCTTCCACTTTGTGTGAATTGTGGTGTCATTTACTGCAATAACGAAGGAAAAGCTTTTGTGGGTGTAGGTGAAATGATGACTACCATTCTGGAAGGGTTAAATTTGATGCTAGAAGCTAAGGAGGAAAAATCAGTAACAGGGAATGTGGGGTCCCAGATGCTAGGTGGAGAAAACTTCACAGTGCCTAATGCTGAGGATTGCAGGGGCCAATCAAAACAGAAAATCAAGCTTTAAATTTTATAAGAAGGAGGCATTTAATAACCTTGAGTAAGTAGGGTCAGTGATCTGGTGGGAAAAATAATCATAGTGGAGAGTGTCAAGGAGGGTATGGGAACTGAGGAACTGGGACACCAAGCATAACCAACTTTGAGAAATTTCTCTTCAGGGGAGCAGATAAATGGGTGGGTACTGGTGATGGGAATCCAAAGAGGTGGTTTTGTTATTTTTTATAATGAGAGATATTAAATGAGAGATATTAATGAGAGGACCTCTCATTTAGAAAAAAATGATGGTGCAGAAAGAGATTGAGATAGGAGAATTTCTCAAGTGAAGTCTGTGATTATGTAAGGGTGAGATCCACGATCTAAGTGAAGATGTTGCTAGAGATATGGTTTCTCTATGGTAATGGAAGGGAGGAAATGATATGGAACAGTAGAACTGGGAGGTATTCTGTCTCGATTGTTTTGATTTTTATTAGTGGAATAATACTGAGGCTATATATAGCTGAAGTGAGTGACAAAGCAGTGAAAAATAAAAGTCAATGTGAAATATAGGTATACCCCACAGTCATGTGGATAGTACATATTTCTTAATAAAATGCTTTTGGCTAATGTTTGTATCAGAAAAATTTATATTTGCATAACTGAATATTTTGCTTTGTTTTTGTTGTTTTACCCAACTAACTTATTTTGAACACGTTCAAATGTAAGGAAAAGTTAAAAGAATGATAAAAGGAGCAGCTGTATAGCCATCCATTCAGAGACTCGCTAATGTTTTATCACCTTTGCTTTCTCTCTCTCTGCCCTTCTCTTTACACACACACACACACACACACACACCCTTTTTTTGGGTACTTTTGAACAGGAAATTGAAAACATCATGACACTTCAGCCCTAAATACTCTAGCATGATTCTCCAAGCATGAAGGTATTCTTCTGCAAAATCACAATACCATGATCACACTTAAGAAACTAATAATGTTGTACTCTCATCTCTTATCCTAGCTAAATTCAAATTTTTCTCAATATGCTGTAATCTGATGGCATGTGCCTTGAGGAACTGGGGTTTTTGAGGAAATAAATAGAGAATGGTTTGGAAGTGGCAGTGAGGATCAAGGAAGGTGATAATTAGAAGTTTGTATCTTTATCGATCGATCGATCCATCCATCCATCCATCCATCCATCCATCCATCCATCCATCCACCCACATAAATATGACAACAAAGAATTCATTGTGAATTGCTGATTCAAAATACAGGAATAAATATATGGGAAATTTAAAGTGTCCTTAGGAAGGAGGTGTGAAAATTATCTAGAGCATTTCCAGACTATTGCATTGCATTGACTAGTACAAATGTTGAAGTAGTTTTGGACAAACACAATTTTGTCAAATTTTCATTTTGTGAAAAGAACAGGCATATAAAACAAATCAACAACAAAGATAGTTTATTTTGTCTATTATATTCGTGATATCCTGTAAAACAGGAACATTTAAATGCCAAAAAATAGAAAGTATATATTCTCAGGATAATTAAAGATAATTTTGAGGATGTTTTGTTGTTGTTGTGGTAGTGTCTTTATTTTCTTCATTTGTGTTTGGATCTGTGAAAATTATATTGCTGACTAGTGTTCAAAAAGTACACATACAGAGAATTTTCTGGAAGTGAGGCCCAAGAATCTTTCTCTCTCTCTCTTTGTCTTTCTGTGTGTGTGCATGTATTTTAATGAAAAGCTTACCAGGTTAACCTGATGATCAGCCAGGCTTGGGAATGGGATTGTGAGTGTTGCTGGCACCAGTTCCTTGGTTACCCTGTGGGGACAGTGGAAGAAAAGCTCTTGTTTGGTCCTGTCTATTTTTATGCCAGAGATCCTATTTGGAGAGAGGGACTGGAGCCTCTATCTCTTGCTTAACTTTAACTTCCGTGAGAACCATCCAGTTCCTGTGCTGGCCTTTGGTTACTATCAGCCTAGCAGCCAAGCAGGCCCTGGCAGTGTGGCCACTACTGCAGCATTTAATTTTAGCATAAGGCTGAACTTGTCACGTAGGGGTTGGACTGTGACTGCAGAACGATGCCTTCTCTCACAGTAGAAGTCAGTTTGTTGTTATGGGGAGGAGTGCTCTGAAAATATTTCTTGACTTCTCTGAAATTTTTAACTAAGTTACTGAATCAGAATCAGACAACTATTTATTTTTTACTGTAACTTTTTTGTGTCTGTGTGGCATATACAAATATAGTAGATATCAAAACCAAAATTTTATAGAGCAGTGTTTTATGACATCTTTAATAGCAGCCTATCCCTCGCTGCTTTTTAAAAGTGAAATCTTAATGGGAAGTGCAGTTAAAAAGAAGAAAATGGATATTTTGGTTGCTTCTAGGCTTTTTTTTTTTTTTGAGACGGAGTTTTGCTCTGTTCCCCGGGTTGGAGTACAGTGGTGTGATCTCGGCTCACTGCAACCTCTGCCTCCCAGGTTCAGGCAATTCTCCTGCCTCCACCTCCTGGGACTACAGGCATGTGCCACCATGCCTGGTTAATTTTTGTATTTTTAGTAGAGATGGGGTTTTGCCATGTTGGCCATGCTGATCTCAAACTCCTAACCTCAGGTGATCCCCCTGCCTTGGCCTCCCAAAGTGCTGCAATGACAGGCGTGAGCCACCAAACCTGACTGGCTTCTAGGTTTTTTGTTTTTCCTTTTTTTGTTTTTCATTATAAACAGTGCTACATTAAATTTACTTCATATATGTGCTTTTACTGTTATAGATTCCTACATCTGGGATTACAGTCAACAGTTATGCGTTTTCAAAATTATAATAGATATTTCGAGATAAGAGTATTATCCAAATGTGTAGAATTCCAGTCATAAGATTATTTTCATTATTGCTTATATTCCACAGCATTAGCACGAAGTGCATGACATTTTATCTGAATTTTAAAGCATGCAATTTGTTGTGGAAAGTTATCACGTGCCTTTAAATATTAAGAGCTAAAACTTGATATTGAACACGTTAACATTTGTTTATTTGGGGGAATGGTTTTTCCTTTGTAGATCGTTACTCAAAAAAGTAGGTTGTCTGAAAGTCAAGAAAAAGCTGCGAACCTAAAGAAAGACTTGGCAGAGATGCAGGAATGGATGACCCAGGCTGAGGAAGAATACCTGGAGCGGGATTTTGAGTACAAGTCACCAGAAGAGCTTGAGAGTGCTGTGGAAGAGATGAAGGTGAGGCGGGGACAACCAGTGCCAACAGACTTCATGCCTCCCTCCTCCCTTTAAAACCAGCCCATCAATTGTCTCTCCAACTGTCAAGCACTGTGTGCACATAGCATCTTTCACAGTAGGTTTTTGAATTAAAAAAGTGTAACAGGGTAGCTGCTCTGATTTTAGCAGGGGAAGGAAGCCAGGAGTCCGCATGTATGGCTTGGCCCATGAGTTGAGTCCATGAGGGCCTGTGAGACAGGCTCTTAAGTTAGACCTCTGGGAGGCTATAGAGAATGATTTAAAACCCTATGGTAGTGGGTGTGAGGAAGAATGATCATTTTTTTAAATTGGGGTAAATACATATAACATTGGCCATTTTAATTTTTAAGTGCACAATCCAGTGGCATTAATTGCATTCATTACTATTTCCAAAAATTTTCACGAAGAATTGTTCTTTGCAAGGGGAACAAAAGAGACCTCCCAAGTTGTCTGAGGTTTGTTATTATTTTCCTTGTACTGATCTTCCAGGTAATACTTACGGCACATATGAAGACCGACGTTTCATTAGAGCAGGTAGGAGTAGCGGTAGGAATGCATCAAGGGAGTTCTTATTAGTTGGATTCACTGGATACATTTCCTGTAAATTTGTACTCCTATGTTGAGAGTCTTGAACACTCTCTTTTTATATATAATAAAAGAACTGGGCATCATTCCCAAATTTCTAACACAGCTTCAACTGTCCTTGAGTGTTCAAGCCAAAGGAGATTGTGTTTTCAAAGCTTTTTTCCCCTATAAGCTTAAGCAACACAGTGACTGTTTTACCTCAAAGTTAACTTGCCTAGAAGTGTAACTAAAGCAAAAATCTCTGTGCAGAGTTTTTTTCAAAAAAGGGATTATGTGACATTCATACATTATTATACATGAATCAAAGTGAATATGACAGGAGACTTGTTGTAAGTGCAGCTCTTTTTGAAAGATGTAAAAATACTCAGTACATAGGTATTTTAAAATAGGCTACCATGTTAAGAATTGTCTCATTTATTATCTTTCTTTACATTATTGGCATTGTAGTTCTTTGGATTTTAAAAGTTGCTATAGATGAGATTTGAGAAAAATGATATTTAAATATTTGATTGGGCAACATTTTATTTATTTTTATTCTTTCAAACAGCCATTAAGACTTACAAAACCACTACACCTAATTACTTTCCCCCAAAGTAAGGAAGTTCAAAACCATTAAATAGTAGAGAAAAGTAAAGGGGAAAGTGAAAGACTATTTTATTTTTATTTATTGCCATTAAAAATAATGGCATAAACTGCAATTACGTTTGCACCAACCTAATAGGTTGATTTTCCTGAATGTCAGATTGTTTATCTTGAGCACTGAGAAACAGCTATTTCTGGATCAGATCATCTCAGTCTAACTTTATAATTGAAATGCTATTAATTAGCAGAAGGATACATGTACCTGTGTTCTAGAATTTTTAAAAAAGTTTAAATTATTTAGAGAACCTTTAAAGATACTTCTACCATAGTGTACCTCAATTTTTGTGAAAATGTATTTATCGCAGTGTAATCTGCTCAGCCCTCCAGTGATAATCAAAATTCACTCACTTAAATTCTGATCTTGGACCCAGACTTTGAAAATGCTTCATGTCAGTAAACATAATTGGGATAACTTATGTTAACACTGCTGTTATGAAATGAAAACATTTGTGGGGGCTGAGTACATTGGATGCATGAATGAAATTTTAGAGTTAGCATTCTTATTTCAAAAACACTCACTGGGCTGGGTGCAGTGGCTCACGCCTGTAATCCCAGCACTTTGGGAGTCCGAGGTGGGTGGATCACCTGAGGTCAGGAGTTTGAGACCAGCCCGGCCAACATGGTGAAGCCTCGTCTCTACTAAAAATATGAAAATTAGGTAGGCGTAGTGGTGGGCGCCTGTAATCCCAGCTACTCGGGAGGCTGAAGCAGGATAATTTCTTGAACCGGGAGGCAGAGGTTGCAGTGAGCAAGACTCCATCTCAAAACCAAAGGCAAAACCCCACGAAGAACCATTCACTGTTACCTATATAATGTAGTGTTTTGATAGTTAAAATCATCCAGATGTTTTAACTTTGGTTTAATTCTTGAAAAAAAAAAAAAAAAAGAAAAGAAAAGAAATTGGTTACTGAGAAAGGGAGACTTTTTTCAAGTTCATCCATCCTTTCTTGGAACAGAGGGCAAAAGAGGATGTGTTGCAGAAGGAGGTGAGAGTGAAGATTCTCAAGGACAACATCAAGTTATTAGCTGCCAAGATGCCCTCTGGTGGCCAGGAGTTGACGTCTGAGCTGAATGTTGTGCTGGAGAATTACCAACTTCTTTGTAACAGAATTCGAGGAAAGTGCCACACACTAGAGGTACATTATTATTATTTTTCAGTGATGTATTTCTGAGATCCAAACTCTGTAATGTTTTGGCCATTTTCTTTCTTTTTTTTTTTTTTTTTTTTTTTGAGACAGAGTCTCGCTCTGTCGCCCAGGCTGGAGTGCAGTGGCGCGATCTCGGCTCACTGCAAGCTCCGCCTCCCGGGTTCACGCCATTCTCCTGCCTCAGCCTCCGGCTCCCACAACTGCGCCCGGCTAATTTTTTGTATTTTTAGTAGAGACGGGGTTTCACCGTGGTCTCGATCTCCTGACCTTGTGATCCGCCCGCCTCGGCCTCCCAAAGTGCTGGGATTACAGGCGTGAGCCACCGCGCCCGGCCAGCCATTTTCAAATCTTGGAGAAAACTTCACTTTTCTTTCAAATTCTGGATCATAAAGGAAAAATAGTTCTTGGGAAATAGTTTGATAAAAATGAAAGAGGGGTTAAAAATAGGAGACCAAAATCTGTCCCTAATTATCGGAAGGTTCTTGGGCAAGTCATTTTATATCTTCAAACTTTACTTTATTTATATGTGCAATCCAGGTTTTCATGTAGCAGATGATCTGTAGGGCCTGTTCCAGTCCAAAAACTACAGAGCACATTACAAGCCTCTCTTTTGTTTTGTTTTGTCTTGTCTGGTTGAGTACACAGAGAGGAATTATTTTCTTTTGAGTGGTATTAAAGTTCGAGAGTCATCTGAAGGAAAAACAGTACTTAAATATGTGACCGTTTTATTGGGCCTTAGATAAAATACCTTTTTTTTTTTTTTCTTCCTGGCCATTACATGTAAAATGTAGATGATTCTATGAAATTTTTTTAAACTAACAGTAAGGTTTTGCTTGTTTGTTTTTATAGTAGTATGATTGTTATTGCTTGTTGGAAGATTTAAGAAGGCTTTCAATTTACAACAGTTTAATTTACATTCAATTTAATGTAAAACAAATATTTGTATTGTGGTAAATCCTGAAATGGTAAAAAATGGCAACTGCAATATTTAACCTAAATTCATTCATTACTTTGATCATTCATTCATTTGTAAATTAATTCATTGCTTGTTCTAAACCAATTTTGTGCTAAAATCAATATGTATCATTGAGGCAAATTAGTAAGAAAGCTACTTGTTTTGGGATCCATCTGCTTCTTGGGAGTGATCTTCTTTGAGTCATCTTTGCTTTCCCATTAGAAAAGAGGTCATGCTTGCAACTGAGCAGATTTTTGGTCTGCTTTTTGCTTGTAGAAATAGGGGAATAGAAACTCTTTTCTTTTATTCTAATTCAGTGGTTGGCGAATTATGGCTGAGGATTTTGTTTTGTTTTGTTTGAGACAAGGTCTTGCTCTGTCACCTGTGCTGGAGTGCAGTGGTGTGATCACAGCTCATTGTAACCTCAAGTGACTCTCCTGTCCCCGCTTCCTGAGTAGCTATGACTACAGCTTTGCAACGCCACACCTGGCTAATTATTTTTTAATGTTTTCATAGAGATGGGGGTCTCGCTATGTTGCCCAAGCTGGTGTTGAACTCTTGGGTTCAAGCCATCCTCCTGCCTTGGCCTACCAAAGTGCTGGGATTACAGGCATGAGCCACTGCACCTGGACTGGCTGAGGGATTAAATCTAACTTGTAGGTTGGTTTTTGGATACCTGGTTAACTAAGAGTAGTGTATACATTTCTCAAGTGTTGTACAACACATAACCCCCTCCAAGAAGAATCTGTGATGGGAACCAAATGTGTCCCCCAAATCTAAAATATTTACTGTCTGGCCCTTTGTAGAAAAATGTACTGCCCCCGATCTGGTAAGCATACTTCATATGGAGTGTGGACCAGCAGGTGCCTTCACTCATTTATGTAGACCAGCAGATGCCTTCACTCATTTAGTACATTCAAGACGACAAGCCCAGGAGGCATCCAGCTGAATTCTTTCTCCTAAACTTACCACTCAAATAAGTTCCTCTTATAAGGGATTATAAATTTATAAATGTATCCACCCACTACACAACCCCTGGGTCCCTGCTCTGGAAACCTTAGAGGGGAATGAGTGATCAAAACCAATATAGTAAGAACAGTATAACTCCAGTTTTGGTAAAATGTGGCTTTCTTCTTATATTGATATGGCCTCATGAACTTAGAAAAAAGTTGGGAAGGCTACATTGCAAACTTTTTCAGTTAGCTCTGAGTTGGAATTGGATGGGGCCCAGGAGATTTCAATTTTCTATGAGATAATTTTTAAAAAATTTACAGTTGTGAGTAATTTTTTTCTTTTGTTCAAAAAACAATTTTATTTTATTTTATTTTATTTTTGAGAGAGAGTTTCACTCTTGTTGCCCAGGCTGGAGGGCAGTGGTGTGGTCTGGGCTCACTGTAACCTCCACCTCCCAGGTTCAAGCGATTCTCCTGCCTCAGCCTCCTGAGTAGCTGGGATTACAGGTGCCTGCCACCACACCCGGCTAATTTTTGTATATTTAGTAGAGATGGGGTTTCACCATGTTGGCCAGGCTAGTCTTGAACTCCTGACCTCAGGTGATCCACCTGCCTTGGCCTCCCAAAATGCTGGGATTACAGGTGTGAACTTGGCCTTTACAAAACAAACTAAATAATGTTTCTCTCTTGTTTTTCCTACTAACTATATAGTTGTATTTTTGACATTTAAATCAGATCATGGAATTTATTTTAAAGAGTGAGGCAGCCTCTTGCCCACTCTTTGCTCCACACCCCTCACCAGTTGGTCTAATATGATTTTTTTTGGATTATTTTATTTTATTTTTGAAGTTTCAACTCCATCAGTTTTTGAATTCCTAGATATACTCACATTCAGATGAAATTATTAGTGATTAAAGAGAATGTGTAGCACTACATACACGATATATGAAATGGCTTTTTGTCTAATTTAAACTTTTTCATGCTTTAGGAGGTCTGGTCTTGTTGGATTGAACTGCTTCACTATTTGGATCTTGAAACCACCTGGTTAAACACTTTGGAAGAGCGGATGAAGAGCACAGAGGTCCTGCCTGAGAAGACGGACACTGTCAACGAAGCCCTGGAGGTTGGAACCCACAGTCTCCATGGCATTTCTCTTTGTTGTGATGAGGCCACACATGTTTACAATGAGTAATGTAATGCTTTACGCAGGCAAATGCATTTGCTTCCTCAGTCATTTTCAATGTCACTTGCATTTTCTTTCGTAGCCTGAAGTGTTTATACAATCGTGTGTATTTAGATTATTGGTGACCCACTATATCAGCCTCAAGATGTGGTTAGCTGTTTCACAATTCGTAAATTTTAGACATGTTGAAGCACTCTAGTGGTTTTCCAGTTTATTTTACTAGGCCCTGGACAAAGCTCTGCCATATGTTATTAGGACAACTGCTCTCTTGTTTCGTCAAGTTATTTTTACTCACTAAACACAGCACTGACGGTTTACAGGGGCTTCCTGTCTCTTACCTTCAGATGTTAGAAGTTAAAAGACAGTGGTTGAGGCATGGGATCTTGTCGTAGGAGCTTATCTTCAAGCCTGGACTTTGAACTCATTGAGGACAGGAAATGTACCCGATACCTTGTTATTCCTCTGTTCCCAACACAGTGTGTAGCACACATTAATTTAATAACCATTTCTTAAATGAAATACAATGCAAAGGGGGTGGGTCTGCTTAACAAAAAATAAAAGGGGAAGGGGTAGATATGCTTTTAAAAATGTCTTGGTACCATGTGGGAACTGAGTGGACAAATGGATTGAAGGTCAGAAATGAGTAAAATGTGGCACTTACATTCCAGGAGATGGATGCTCTGCTAGAGAAAAGATGTCACTTCTCAAATATAGCAGAGTGAGAGACAGAGTGAATGAAAAATATGAAAAGCTTAGTTTTTTTTTTCCTAATGTAAGAGTAAATACGTGTACATGCTAGAAATATGGAAAATAAAGAAAAGTATAAAGCAAAACTCTAAGATAAACATTTTAAAATGGTTTGTAGATTTCTTCCTAACTACTGTCTTTTATATATGCATACTAGACAGTAGTATATTGGATCAAAGGCTTTGAGATCTTTTATTTACTTATTTATTTTTTATTTGAGACAGAATCTCCCTATGTTGACCAGGCTAGAGTGCAATTGTGTGATTTCGGCTCACTGCAACCTCCGCCTCCTGAGTTCAAGCAATTCTCGTGCCTCAGCCTCCCGAGTAGCTGGGATCACAGGCGTGTGCCACCACCCCAGCTAATTTTGTATTTTTAGTAGAGACGGGGTTTTACCATGTTGGCCAAGCTGTTCTCAAACTCCTGACCTCAAGTGATCCACCCTCCTCGGCCTCCCAAAGTGCTAGGATTAGAGGTGTGAGCCATCGCGCTTGGCCAGGCTTTGGGGTCTTAAAGGCTTTAGAGCCATGTTGGTATCTTACCTCTTCTTTTGACTGCATGTATGTAGGCAAGTTATTTAACCTTTCTGAGCTTCAGTTTTCCCATCTGTAAACTGGGAATGCTATTTAGCCCATATGGTTAATTAGATTTATGAATATAAAAAGTGTTTATATAAAACAATGCCTCTTATTCTGCGTATATTGTAGGAAAATGAGTACTTATTTTTAGTAACGTAATTAATAAAAGTTGAGATAATTTTGTTTGCATAGTACTGTCTCCACCTTTAAACTTTGTTTCAGATTGTAAACATTTCCTCGTATAATTAATAATTATTTTTAACTTTTTATTATTCACTTATTTATTGTTTGGAGACGTGGTCTCGCTCTGTTGCCGAGGCTGGATTCCAGTGGTATGATAGCTCACTGCAACCTTGAACTCCTGGGCTCAAGTGATCCTCCTGTCTCACCCTCCCATAATTAATAATAGTTGAAATTATTTTTGTGAAATTATATCATTATATATCACGTGTGCTAATTGCTTATTTTTATGCATTTTTTAATACTGGGATGGGTATTTTTGTGAATTAGTAATTTTCTTAATTTTTGGTCCTGTTCCTTAGGTAGATTTTTAGAAAATAGAATTACTTGTTTAACAAATAGACATTTTGAGGATCCTCGATACCTTTTGCCTTAGTAAATGCATTATTATTTTTTTTCCCCATCTCCATTCCAGTCTCTGGAATCTGTTCTGCGCCACCCGGCAGATAATCGCACTCAGATTCGAGAACTTGGCCAGACTCTGATTGATGGGGGGATCCTGGATGATATAATCAGTGAGAAACTGGAGGCTTTCAACAGCCGATATGAAGATCTAAGTCACCTGGTGAGAGTTGGGATGTGCATGGGTGTTGATTAGGTATTGATGAAGTGGAGCTGGCCCTAAGCTCTATATCACAGAGCTTTAATGTTGGGAAAATCTTTAATGTCGGTTAAAGTTGGTAACCAGTGCTCACAGGGGCATTGAGGGTATTGAAGTACTCACTAGGGAAGAATAGATCTAACACTCTAAGGCAGAATTTGATGATTAAAAAAATTATTTTTGAGATGATTTCTACTTGAAAAATATTTAAGTTTCATTAAGGATCATATGAAAGCTGTATATAAGAACAACAACTTATACTATCCTAGTAAATATTAGGGCCATGATATTTGACATAAGCTGCAAAGCCATAGTCTCTTAGTTCATATCTAGGTTGTAACATATATATTTGTATCACGAATTAGAGAAAGAGCACTTCTTTTATAGGAAGGTTGGGTATGAATATTAGGTACTTCCAAACACATATTAAATAATAACTGTTGATGTTCAGCCCATGAATAACATCAAGCTTAAACCAAAAGTGCAGTAAATAGTAGTTCGATATATATATACACCTATAGAATTTGTTTTAGGCTTTGGAAAAAAAGAGACTCTGATGTTTATGTATTAATAGACATTTTTCTTATGTTTTATATTCTTATTGGCAGACATTGCTGATTCCTAAAAATGCTTTAAAATTATAATAAATAGCAAATTTTTATCTTCTGTTTAATGCATCTTTTGGGAAACTTTTACATTTTTGTATTTCGACATTGTATATAGAAAGAAGTAATAATTAGTAATTCAGCTGCATGGTACATAAGATCCTAGTGGGACATTTTCACTGTTATCATTAGTAATTATTATTTATTTATAAAGAAGGCTAAAGTCTTGGAGGAAAGCTTTTCTAGTCTTTTCTTAATGGCCAGAATATATATATTCTGCTATTTATATTTGTGTTGGGCAACTAATGATTCAATTTCTCCTCTGTGCAGGCAGAGAGCAAGCAGATTTCTTTGGAAAAGCAACTCCAGGTCCTGCGGGAAACTGACCAGATGCTTCAAGTCTTGCAAGAGAGCTTGGGGGAGCTGGACAAACAGCTCACCACGTACCTGACTGACAGGATAGATGCTTTCCAAGTTCCACAGGAAGCTCAGGTATTGCCATGTATTTGAGGGCTTCTGAGCTGTAAAGAGAGCTTATGTAGTTGCCTCCTCAACCATAAGAGAATCCCTCCTGCCATCCAAAACTGAAGGTCAATGGGAAAGATTGACTTACTTACAGGGCAGCATTTGGGTTTTAGAGTTCTCTTGCTTTCTGTGTGAGACTCTGGCAAAAGTCCTATATATTTAATTAAATTAAATTTATTTATTTATTTATTTGAGACAGAGTCTCACTATGTCACCCAGGCTGGAGTACAGTGGCACGATCTTGGCTCCCTGCAACCTCTGCCTCCCGGGTTCAAGTGATTCTCCTGCCTCAGCCTCCCAAATAACTGGGACTACAAGTGTGCGCCACCAGGCCTGGCTAATTTTTTGTATTTTTAGTAGAGATGGGGTTTCGCCATATTGGCCAGGCTGGTCTTGAACTCCTGACCTCAAGTGATCTGCCTGCCTTGGCCTCCCAATAATTTTTGTATTTTTAGTAGAGACAGGGTTTTGCCATATTGGCCGGGCTAGTCTCAAATTCCTGACCTCAGGTGATCCGCCTTCCTCGGCCTCCAAAAATACTGGGATTATAGGTGTGAGCCACTGTGCCTGGCTGAAAAGTCCTGTATATTTTAAATTGTAGTTTTCTTAGCTGTGAAGTTGGGACAATTCCTTCCTTATAAATAACTTGTGAACATTAGAAACGACAAATGCAAAGACCTTAGCATGGGCATCACGTACAATAGTCATACCATGCAGTGGGCCATATTATTATTATGCAAAAACTTATTATTATTATTATTATTATTATTTAGACGGATTCTCACTCTGTCACCCAGGCTGGAGTGCAGTGGCATGATCTCAGCTTACTGCAAACTCTGCCCCACGGGTTCAAGTGATTCTCCTGCCTCAGCCTCCCGAAGAGCTGGGATTACAGGCGCCTGCCACTGCACTTGGCTATTTTTTGTATTTTTAGTAGAGATGGGGTTTCACCATCTTGACCAGGCTGGTCTTGAACTCCTGACCTCGTGATCCACCCACCTTGGCCTCCCAAAGTGCTGGGATTACAGGCATGAGCCACCGCTCCCAGACTACAAAAACTTATTAAAGCTTCTGTGGAGGTCAACATTATGTAAAATACAATATCATGTATAACACAACGATATAGAACTTTTGTATTGTCTCTTTTTATACTTAAGAAAACAAAAGGACATACTCTTCCCTTTCCAATCTCTTTGTAGAAAATCCAAGCAGAGATCTCAGCCCATGAGCTAACCCTAGAGGAGTTGAGAAGAAATATGCGTTCTCAGCCCCCGACCTCCCCAGAGAGTAGGACTGCCAGAGGAGGAAGTCAGATGGATGTGCTACAGGTAAAGAGGGCCAGGAGCTTCCTTTTACTTTTCAACATGTTGGGAATTTTTTTTTTTTTTTAAAAAGAGAAAGAATTGATTACTTGGGCACCATTGATATTCTTTATGATGTAAACCATGGGATGGGAGTGATGTATTGAAGGTTGCATCCCAGTACAGCAGAAACAAATTGTTGCATGGATGGAAAAATATTAAATCTGATTTTGATAATTGAGTTGAGAAATGGGAGAGTGAGCCAGATTTAGAAGTTAGCTTTGTATAGACTTTTTCTTTAATGCAGAGCCTCTGTCAGTATTGTGTGGCTGATACTGTGGGCAGGCTGAGCATGAATTGGATGCATCATTTAGTTCTTTCATGGTCGATATGACATTGACTTTCACTCTGAATTTGTGATGAAGGGCATTTTGAGTTCTAGGTTCCTGAACAATCTTTTTGAACATGAAGTTTTAATTCCAGTGAGGCCAGCTTTATCTAAATTTCTTATCCAAATCCATTACTTCTGAGATTAAGACACTGAGTGTTGTAATTTTTGACACTGGGCTGTGCAGTTCACTTAGGCGATAGGGTATCCTCACCAAGTTTCATTAGGATTTTTTTTTTTTTTGGTCATATTACTGAATTTTTTTTTTTTTGGTACTTTATGGTACAAATTTTTAGTAGTATGTGTTATGCTCATGATGAGAGAGATAATCATCCTGATGGGAATTGCATATTTTCATTTCTGCAAACAGAGGAAACTCCGAGAGGTGTCCACAAAGTTTCAGCTTTTCCAGAAGCCTGCTAACTTCGAACAGCGCATGCTGGACTGCAAGCGTGTGCTGGATGGCGTGAAAGCAGAACTTCATGTTCTGGATGTGAAGGACGTAGACCCTGATGTCATACAGACCCACCTGGACAAGTGTATGGTGAGGTTGTTGGGTGATTGGCACATGCAGTGGCTTTTTCAGCAGCTGTTATGGCTTGGTCTAGCAAGTACATGCCTAGTGTGTCCAATGATCACTAGTCTAGAGTGTGCTAAACATAAGGACTGATGATGGAAAACATGTTAAAAAATAAGAAGTGTGGTCTTTCCCTCCAAAGACATTAGAAGAGATAAGAGAGATAGCGGAGGAAACTGCAATAGACATGTATATAACATGATGACAAACAAAAACCAAAGCAAAAGAAACATGTCTTAATCACCATGTGAAGTTAGGAAGGCTTCAGCAGAATGTGACTAGTAAGCAAAGTTTTCAAGGATAAATTTGAGTTAGCTAGAAGAACCATACTTACAATGGATATCATAAAAATTCCATTTTCTAGGAAAATAGAAGTTCAAATAGAAATTTAAATCTTAAGATAGGAAAGAAGAAATGATATATAAGGCCTTATTACTTTTTTAGTCTTGAACTTTATAATTCAATTGAATAGAAATTTAAAAATAAAGTAGCTAAGGGGACACAATCTTAGAATTAGTGTTCTGCTTGGGAATCACAAAACTTAAGATGAGACTCTTTAGGATAGGAGAGGTATAGGGTCAGTTCTTTGTGCTTTTCAAAACAAAGGATACCTTTTAATATATATGTGCATGTATATAAATGTATATAAGTATTTATTTGATT
The DNA here is from genome assembly GCF_003255815.1 of Theropithecus gelada. Taxonomy (NCBI): domain Eukaryota; kingdom Metazoa; phylum Chordata; class Mammalia; order Primates; family Cercopithecidae; genus Theropithecus; species Theropithecus gelada. Next base: position 169,395,455 of record NC_037671.1, read on the forward strand.
ATTGTGACATAATGGTAATTGGAGAAAGTGCTGTCCTTGACTTCATGGAACATAGTTCAGGGGTCTGTTACATGACAGCATCCTATGAGATGTTGAGATGATGATGTATGATGTCAAGAGAAGCTGTTTAGAATAAAGCTTTTTGGTTTCAGGTAACTAGGATGACGACAGCTCTGAATTTGACCTACAGAGCTCCAATTTCTTTTTTTATATTTAAATTTATTTTAATTTTTAATTTTTGAAGACTTTTAGGTTCAGGAAGTACGTGTGCACATTTGATACATGGATATATTGTATGATGCTGAGGTTTGGGCTTCGACTGAACCCATCACCCAAATAATAAATGTAGTACCCAATGGGTAGTTTTTCAGCTCTTGCCCCTTTCCTCCTTCCCATCTTTTGGAGTCCCAGTGTCTTTGCTTTTCATCTTTATGTGCATGTGTACCCATCGTTTAACTCCCACTTATAAGTGAGAACATGTAGTATTTAGTTTTCTGTTCCTGCGTTAATTTACTTAAGATAATGGCCTTGAGCTGCATCCATGCTGCTGCAAAGGACATGATTTCATTTTTTCTGGCTGTGTAGTATTCTGTGGTGTATTTGTACCACATTTTCTTTATCCATTCCCCCATTGATGGGCATGTAGGTTGATGACATGTCTTTGCTATTGTAAGTAGTGGTGTGATAAACATGGGAGTGCATGTGTCTTTTTGGTAGAACAATTATTCTCCTTTACATATATACCCAGTAATAGCATTTCTGGGTTGAATAATAATTCTATGTTTAGTTCTTTGAGATATTTCCAAACTGCTTTCCCCAGGGGCTGAACTGATTTACAATTCTACCAACAGTGTATAGTGTTCCATTTTCTCTCCTGCCTTGCCAGCATCTGTTGTTTTTGACTCTTTAATGATAGTCATTCTGACTGGTATGAGACAGTGTCTTATTGTGGTTTTGATTTACATCAGAAATCTGTTTACTTATAATCATATACATCTTGATATATCGAGTTTTTCATTTTTTATTATACAAATAATATATGCTCATTATGGTAGACTTAGTACTTCTGAGAAATAGGAATAAATGTTAACAATTCCAAATCCAACAGACAGCAGTAGCTGGTGTTGGCTTTTTTTAGTCATAACATGCAAGATTTTTTTAAATGTAATTTTAATTATGATAAACATTCTGTTTTTAGTCCTGATGTTTTCCCATTTTATGTAGCAAAAATATTTATATTATCAAGTACTTTCATAAACATTTAAAACATTTGTCTGAGATTTTAAAAGAATGAGCATCAACTCTATTAGTTTATTTTCTTGTCAGATTTGAAGAAGTTATTACAAGCTTGATTTCATTTGACTCGACCTTCAGACCAAATCTGAGAAAGATGATGGCCTCTGATCGCCATAGTTAGGTCTTGGCTGTCAGTCTGTGTAAGCTGTCTTCTGATATGATGCCAGTTGGCAAGTTGTCACCACAGTGTGTAATTTGTCTTTTTCTTTGTTTATTTTAAAGAAACTGTATAAAACTTTGAGTGAAGTCAAACTTGAAGTGGAAACTGTAATTAAAACAGGAAGACATATTGTCCAGAAACAGCAAACGGACAACCCAAAAGGGATGGATGAGCAGCTGACTTCCCTGAAAGTCCTTTACAATGACCTGGGCGCACAGGTAAGGAGAGCAGTCCCACAGCTCATTCCTCTCTCTCTCTCTCTCTCACTCCCTGTCTCTCTCTCTCTCTTTCTCTCTCATGTATTTTTAAATTTCACTTTTTGGAAAATGCTTGTTTGAAAATTAGGAGATTCATATGTGTTTTCAATTTATTGTAATAATTTTTGTTATATTTCTTTAAATGTACGTGCTAATATTACAGTGATTCATAGTTACACAGAAATTTATTTTTGGCTAGGCACAGTGGCTCACGCCTGTAATCCCAGCTCTTTGGGAGGCCAAGGTAGGTAATGGCTTGAGCCCAGGGGTTTGAGACTAGCCTGGGCAACATGATGAAACCTTGTCTCTACAAAAAAATACAAATGAAAACCTCCAAAAACAAAATAAATTTCAAAAAAAAAAAAAAAAAAAGCCATGGTGGTGCATACCTATAGTCCTAGCCACCTGGGAGGCTGAGGTGGGATGGTTGCTTGAACCTGGCAGGCAGAGGTTGCAGTGAGCTGAGATCACGCCACTACACTCCAGCCTAGGCAGCAGAGTGAGACACTCTTTCAAAAAATTTTATTTTTAATATTTAATTCAACCTAATAGTTATACTTTCAATGGCTACTGATATTCCATAAGTTATTCTAAGGAAACTACAAGTAATATATGTTCATTGTGGTAGACTTAGTACTTCAACGAAATACAAGGGAAACAATCAATGTTAATAATTCCAAATTTCAATGGATAGCAGTAGCCAGTGTTGGCTTTTTTCTAGTCATAGCATGTAAGGTTTTTCTAAGTGTAATTTTAATTGTGATAAACATTCTGTTTTTAGTCCTAATGTTTTCCCATTTCATGTAGGAAAAATGGGAAATAATAGTCCCTGTAAAACTCGAGTTATTGTCCTTAGATTCCTAAATAGTCTACTGAGAAATGTTAAAACATCAGGGCTCTAGTAAATAACCAGTGGCAAGAAGTTCACATTAATCTACCAGGATTTGAAATCCTGCCAAGAAATATCTCTAATTTGGGCATTTTAGTAAATCCATGCAGGAGTTGTTGAGCATTTATTGTGAGTGACTGAATCTTTGTCCTGAAACCAGGAGAGTAAAGAATGTGTGGAAGTGTGAAACCTTAATAGGTAATATTGGAAAACCATGTTTGATGGTATTTTGGATCCTTCTTCAGTTAGGAAATATTAACTACTTCCAGTTGAGGTAATATTGAAGTTTCTACATAAGCCCAGAGAAAAACAGCTGAAATTTTGTTTTCAGTTGAAATCAGAATGACCGGTTTATGCTTTTTCTATGTGATTTTGATCTTACTTCCTCAAGTTTAAATTGTTGATGTGGTGCATTTTGATGCATTACATGTCTGAAACGCATACCTTAGAGCTTCTTTTTGGAATTATACAGCTTGTTATTCATTAAATATTATTATATTTATTCACTGGGCATTTTATGAATGGAATGGTATTGCTGGTTTTTGCACTATTTCTCCAATTGTGACTATAATTTTAGTATTAATTGATTTAATCATTTAAAGTTTCACTTAATTGAGACTTTACTCTGTGTCGGGAATTATACAGTGTGGAGAGTGTGAGCAAGAAGAGACAGTGAGGGAAAGGAGACAGTGAGGAAAAAGATAAATTATCTCTTTGTCTAATGGATCTTAGGGTAGTGAAAGAGGAAAATATTGAGTAGTTACATGAAATTATGTTACATTATCAGTCTGAAGAGTTATGAAGAATGTACATGGTTCTTTAACAGTATAGGTAAAGAGGGATTTCACCCAGTCTTGGGTTAGGAAGGCTTCCCTGAGGAGGTGATGCGTAAGCTGAGATTCGAAGTCTGGGTAGGAGTAACCTGGGTGAAACTAGAGGAGATTTCAAGACTGATAAAACAGTATATATAAAGGCTCTAAGGCAGGAAGCAGTGTGGCACATTTATGTGGCTAGAGCAGAGAGAGCCAGTGTGGGGAACATGGTGCTAGGGAGATGGGATGAGACGAATTCTTGCCAATGTCATAGAGTTTGTGTTATAGATTTAAATCTGTGTCTTAAGCAGTTATTGCACAGTTTTTAGTAGGGAAATCACATATGCAGATATGTCTTTTAAAGGATTACTCACTGCAGTTTGGAAGAGGAATTGGAGAGAGGCTGGAGTGGATGTGAGGAGACCAGTTAGGAAATCATTGTTGTACTCTTGGTGAAAGATGGTCGTACCTTCAACTAGGATGGACAGTGGAGATGGAGTGAGGGAACTGATTTCAGACATATGTAGGAAGTGAAATCAACAGAACTTGGTGCAGAAGAAGAGAAGAAGGATGACTCCTTGGTTTCTGGCTTGATGATGTGGATAGTGTGGTCATTGAGATGGGTGCTGTAAGAAAAGATAGAGGGCCAGGAACAGTGGCTCACATCTGTAATCCCAGCACTTTGGGAGGCTGAGGGGGCAGATCACCTGAGGTCAGGAGTTCGAGACCAGCCTGACCAGCATGGTGGAACCCCATCTCTACTGAAAATACAAAAATAAATAAATTAATAAATTAATAAAATAAAATAAAATAAAATAACTGGGTGTGGTGGCGTGTGCCTGTAATCCCAGATACTCGGGAGGCTGAGGCAAAAGAATTGCTTGAACCTAGGAGGAAGAATCGCTTGAACCTAGGTGGTAGAAGTTGCAGTGAGTCGAGATCACACCACTGCACTCCAGCCTGGGCAACAAGAGTGAAAATTCCATCAAAAAAAAAAAAAAAAAAAAAAAAAGGAAGCATGCAGAAATCACAGGTATGTATTGGACATGTTGACTTTTTTTTTTTTTTTTGGTATGTAGTCTTGCTCTATTGCCTGGGCTGGAGTGCAGTGGTGCAATCTCGGCTCACTGCAACCTCTACCTCCCAGGTTCAAGCAATTCTCCTGCCTTAGCCTCTGGAGTAGCTGGGACTACAGGTGCATGCCCCCATGCCTGGCTAAATGTTGTATTTAGTAGAGATGGGGTTTCACCGTGTTGCCCAGGCTGGTCGCGAACTCCTGAGCTAAGGCAGTCCACCTGCCCAGCCTCCCAAAGTTCTGGGATTACAGGCATGAGCCAACGCACCTGGCTGGACATGTTGACATTTTAAGTACCTTTGAGAATGTTAATTGGAAATGTCGGGTACTCACATGATTATTCAGGTCTGGAGAATATATCTGGACTGAAGAGGTGGATTTTATGAGTCATCTGCATAGAGGTGGTAATTAAAGTAATCAGGGATGATAGATTGTCTAAGAACAGGATATAGTGAAAGAAGAGGGCCCTCGACCAGGTCTTAGGAATTGTATCACTTAGTAAGAAATCTGAGGAAGATGAGCTTGCAAAAGAAACTAACATAAGTAGCAAGACGTGGTAGGCACACAGGCGAGTGCTAGGTCTGGGAAGCCAGGGGATCAGTTGCCACTGGGGTCAGTATTGAACTTAGCAAGGGCAATGTCTGAGGAGTGATGGAGGTAGAAGCCAGAATGGCATGGCTCAATCCAAAGATTGTACCTACCACCCCGGCCTTGGCCTTAACCTGTTTTTTTTTTTTTTTTTTTTTTTTTGAGATGGAATCTCACTCTGTTGCCAGACTGGAGTGCAGTGGCACAATCTCGGCTCACTGCAACCTCTGATTCCCTGGTTCAAGCAGTACTACTGCCTCAGCCTTCTGAGTACCTGCAATTATAGGCATACGCCCCCACATTTGGATAATTTTTGTATTTTTAGTAGAGACAGGGTTACACCATGTTGGTCAGGCTGGTCTCGAACTCCTGACATTGTGATCTGCTTGCCTTGGCCTCCCAAAGTGCTGGAATTACAGGCATGATCTACTGCGCCTTGCCGGTCTTAACCTCGTTAAGTTTCGTTTTCGTTATCCATAAAGTAGAAAGAGGTTTTGTGAATTTTTATTGCATACATGTGTAAGATTCCTTAGCACAACACAGAAGCTGCATTAAGAGCTTGGTAAATGTTAGTTAAGTTCATTTGCTTTCTGTCAACAACAGTAAGAGCGAAATATTAATAAGGTTTAGGATGCATAGTAATGTACTGTATTTTAAGTTTATTTGGTTAATTATAAAACATATAATTGTGAAAATGGTGCCATTTTCCCCTCAGATTGCTATAATACAGTATTTTTTAAACAAACTCCTTTGTGGAGAGGATTCTAAGATATCGTCTGTTCAAAATTATAATAGATACTATTTAGTGATTTTTAACTTTGTTTCAGCCCTTTTTATATGTGTTTTTCTCACTTAATACCCATAACAGTCTTTCTTTTCTTTTCTTTTCTTTTTTTTTTTGAGATGGGGTCTTGCTCTGTTGCCCAGGCTGGAGTGCAGTGGCAGGATCACACCTCACTGCAGCCCCAGCCTCCAGGGCTCAAGCGATTCTCCCATCTCAGCCTCCTGAGTAGCTGGAACCACAGGCACATGCACCACCACACTAGATAATTTTTTGTATTTTTTGTAGAGACAAGGTCTTGTCATGTTTCCCAGGCTGGTCTCAAACTCTTGGACTCAAGAGATTTGCCTGCCTTGGCCTCCCTAAGTGCTGGGATTATAGGCATGAGCCACTGCGCCCATCCTCATACCAATATTTTGAGGGCTACATTTCTACAAATGTCACTTAGGAAATTAATGATAGAGCTAAGATGAAAACCCAGGATTGCCTGGCCCTTAACTACTACAGTATATTGCCTCCTTGCAGAAATGCAAGCTTAGAGGATTCTAAGGTGCTACAGACAAAGGTTATGTATGTCTTGGGGGTTATATATGAATCAGTTTGCATCTTTAGTTAATATCCTGATTCATTCCCATTTATATTCATTCTCATCTC